>NC_089226.1:108017856-108317856 GCF_963924675.1 Phocoena phocoena
GACAGGCCCGTCTGAGGGGCGGAGTGGCTGCCATCCTGCTCTGCTCCACCCCAGGCCGGGTACCCCCCAAGGACTAGGAGGGAAAGGGGCAGACAGAGGTCTGGAGGCCAGCGCCCGGAAGTGAGGGAGGAGCCGGAGGGGGAGTGCAGGGGGGAGGGCTGGGGGAGGGGAGCAGGCGGAAGAGGGGTGGGGGAGGGGCGGGGAGAGGCCGGAGCTCCCCGCGCCCCTGTGCCCGCCACGCCGCGGCCCGTCTCCGTCCCCGTCCAGTCCCGAGTGGCCGCACCGCGCCCAGCAGGAAGGCCCAAGGCAGCGCGGCCGAGGACAGCCGAGAGCCGGCGGGGAGCGTTCCAAGAAGAGATTTATTAGTGAAACAAAAGCATATTTTTTCAGGCAGGACTGTTTGTGCAGTTACCTCATGGCAGCGCCTTGGCTGGGGTCCCGGAGGCCGCAGACCCGCTCGGCCGTCAGCTTGCGGCCCGCGGTCCTTATCTGGTCCGGGACATCAAAGCGGGCTTTTCATAAGCGAATTAAAACAGCACGCCCACAGCACAGGGACCGGATGGGCAATGAGCTCGGAGTTGGGGGGCGGGGGGAGGCCCCTTCGAGCGATCTCGAAGCACTTTCCTGAGGAGTCGCTGCAGCTTGTCAGACTCGATGAAATGTGTTGCCCAAAGCGCATTATAATAATGAACCTGCATTTCTTTCCCCAAGAGAATAATTAGCAGGCTTCCAAATGGGTTAAAGCGGCGATTTAGAAACCGCCCCCCTTAATTGTCCCATTTACTTCATTCTGTGACAGGGAACCGGCGCCTCCGTGAGAGCCCAGACTCTCCCCGCCCTCCCGGCCTCCGTGGCCACGTCCACCACCTCCAGCCCATCTCCTGGGGCAGGTGGTGCAGGAGGCCTCGGAGGGGGCTTTGGGCCCTGCTTCTAGGAGGGCATCAGCCTCCTTGCAGGAAGGTGGGTCCTACCCGCCGGCAGACCCTGAGCCTGGATGTACTGGGGCAGGGCCCCGAGGAGGCCCACGGAGGGAGTGACGGGGCGCTGGGGAGGGGTGGGTGGGGGGGAGGGGGAGGGGGAGAGGTCAGGGCAGGGTGAGCCTGGGGGCACCATCCCACCCCAGCCGGGGGTGGCAGTGCGGGCTGCAGCCCCCAGAGAGAGCCTCAGGTGGCCCCGACGGCGCAAGGCGACACTGCTCTGTGGGCAGAACAGACGGGTCACCCGGTGCTTGGCCGCTCAGCCCAGCTGGGGCGAGGCTGGGTCCAGGGTCCCCAAGACCCAGCGCGGGGTCACTCGGCCTTCCTGGACGGGGCAGCCAGGCTTTGCTGTGCACAGTGACCTGACGTGGCCACATTGTGGGACGGGCAGAGTTGAGCCCACGTGGAGGCGAGGCCAGAGGGGTCAGAGCCCTGCCTTTTGCTGGGAGACCCCCAAGTCTCCCTCCCTCCCTTCACGATAATGTTCACTCTTCCCAATCACAAAAGCAAGAACCGCTCGTTACAGAAAATTCTGGAAAATAGAGAAGAATCTCTTTAAAAACTCATCTCGAAGTCCACCCTCCAGAGACGACGGTGGTAACGTTTTGGTGTGTTTTCCACGAGGCGGTATTTTATGCACACACATCGCCCCAAACCAGGCTGGGATCACGCCGTGCCCTGTCCGGCCCCGAGTCACTGTGTACCCTGGACATTTTCCGGGGTCTCTGCAAGCTGCCTACTGTCCCTAACGCACATGATCAGAACCAAGCATCCTGCGAACGCCCGCTATGCGGTCTGTTTCCGATCTCTCACCACCATGAAGAAGGCTGTGATTAACTTGCTTGGGCAGGACTCTGCGGAGACACTGATTTGTTCTCGAGGGATGGGGTCCTGGGAGGAGGAGTCCAGGGTCACGGGAGAGGAACAGCTTGTAACCCTCTTGACGGAACTCAGCAGAGCGCCTTCCGGAAGAGGAAGGGCCAGCCAGTCAACAGACCTTCCACCCCCACTCCCCCAGCACCAGTGTCCTATGTTCACATCCATTTCGGCTCACCTTCCATCTCTCCATTTACGTTCTGAGAGTGAGGCTGTCAACGTCGCCAAGGAGGGCCAGGTGGGAAGGATTTCAGGTCCAGGACCACGTGGTCTCTGCCGCAACTCCTCAACTCTGCGTGGCAGCATGAGAGCAGCCAGAGACAGAGCACACACCAGTGGGCGTGGCTGTGTTCTAATAAAACTTTATTGACGGAAACAGGCCGAGGGCTGGATCAGACGGGCCCTGTCTTAGAGGATGGATGGAGTGAGGAATATTTTCAGTCTTTGAGGCCCTTCTTTTGTGGACTGTCTTTCCAGTTTTTTTTTTCGGCCTACTCTGAGTGCTTTTCTCATAGATTTGGGAGACTTTAATACCCAAAACTGTGGCTCTCCACGGCTAGCTGCAGTTTTCTCCCAGCCTGCTGTCTGGAGGGCCCGGGCTGGGGGCTGCAGACTTTGCTCCCCGCTTCTGGCTCTCAGCCTGAACCAGTGAGGCCAGGGGGCACCTCCGCCTGCTGCCCAAGGGCAGGAACTCATCGCCCAAGGATTGCTGGCTACTCACACACTCTGCTCAGTATTGCTTTTTATAAATGGTTTCAATTTCACATCGATGACCTTATCACTATAGCGCTCTGCTGTCTGCTGGCAGTGACACACTACCTGAGTTTTTTTCCCTAAATGGCCGGTGTCGTAAGTGTCCCATCTGGTTTGTGACACTGCCGCCTCTCCCCTATTATCCCATGTTGCGGGTGGAGCCAGGTGGCCTGGGGACCAAGGCCATTCCTGCCGCTTAGGAGCTGCATGGCCGTGGGCCTCAGTCTCCTCGAATGTAGAATGGGCAGAGCAGTGGTGCCGAGTCCGTGAGCTCAGCCGCTCGCACCTGGCACAGGTGAACATCAGGGACCTCGGCCTGCGAGGCTGGTCTTCCCTGGTCCAAGGCTGTGAACCATCAAAGGTCGTGGCCTGCTTCTCAGCATGAGGCAGGACCACCCATTCATCGGTGCTTTTTTCCCAGAAACATCACAGCTATTCTCACCTCTGTTCTTCCGTTTGAGACCTGGAGCCATTTTGTCAAGTTAAAAATAGCCCGGACGCTTGGGTCAGGGGTTGCGATAAACCTACGAAGGCCCCTGGGGTGAGCGTGCGCCTCTCCGACGCCCAGTCCTTGGGTTAGAGGTGCCCCCTCCACCAGCTTCCTCCCCCTCGCCCAGCACCACCCAGCAAACTGTCCTTTCTGCTCTGGGCGTCAGTGTCCTGCTAAACAGAGGGGTTTGACCAAATGGCCTGGGTTCAAACCTCAGCTCCACACCGCCACCAAGAGTGCTGGGACCGGACGCTGGAGCCTCAGCCCCTCCTGTGAAGTGACGTCATGGGAGGCCGGCGCAAGGGGCTGAGCACCTGTAGGGCAGGTAGCGATCCAGCGCTCAGCACCTGCGAGTTGGGGTTTTTGTGGTCCCTGGAACGGGATACCCTTCCCCCCAGCATCTTCTGCTGGCCACCGTGGAGGACTGAGAGACCCCTGTAAACTCCAAATTTAAGATGCAAAAGCCGCTCCCGGCCCTGCCCACAGCCCAGGGCACACACCTGTCCGCAGTGGACCTCACACCAGCTCCCTTCCCCCTCCCCCTTGGCCCTGCCTGGCACTAGGGGCTACCACCACGTGCTGGGCCGGGGCTTGGTGTGAATGGGACCTGCCAAGTGGCTGGAGCAGGTGAACCTGGGGGCCGGGCACCCCCAGGCTGGGCCAAACTCCACTGACCTTGGGACTGTGGGATCGGTGGCCAAAGCCAGTGGCTGCACGGGGCGTCCTGAGCACCTGTGCACATGAGTCTGTAGGGGCAGCAGGGTGGGAGCTGGCGAGGCCAAACCGGGGTGCGGTGAGAGGGGAGGAGAGAAGCTGGGAGAGGAATGGTGACCATGGCCCAGAGGACAGGAGAAAGAAGGGCCCCGGGAGCTCCCTGGGCACGTCTGGGCAGGCGACAGCCCTGGGCATTCAGGGGGCAGGCTGCAGGAGGGTACCGGCCCCTGAGCCGCGCAGCAGGCAGGCCGGGGCAGGAGGCAGGGCTGCAGAAGGCGCAGGCCCGGGCTTGCATGCCCCAGCCCCTGCGGGCTCTCTGGACCCCCCTCCCCAGTGCACAGACCCTCCCCCAACACGCCCACCCTTCCTCAGCCCTGCCTGGGATCAGCCCTGCCTGCAGGGGTGGGAGGGGGCACACCAGCTCCAGCCCCCAGCCGGAGCACAGAGGCACCTCAAGAGTTCCTGGGGATGAAGGGGGATTCTCCAGGGTCCGGGAGACATGACAACCCCATCTGGCTCGAGGATGCCCTTTCATATATACCATGAAACCTCTGCAGACGGACCCCCAAACTCACAGTGGGCTCCCCTCCGCTGGCCCTGCCTTCAGGGCTTCCAGGCCAGGCCCCCATCCCTGCTCGTCCCCGCCCGGGCTCGGGCTGACACGCGGCCAGGAGCATCCTTCCCTAGCCAAGCCCCAGCACCGTGCAGGCTAGTGCGGCCCCTCGGAGGCCCTGGCGGACTCGCGGACACTGTTTATTCCTCCGTCCTGGACTCGGGGTGAGTCCCGGGAACACATTCGGACAACCCCAGAATCCTGTACGGCCGCGTTGGTCCTGGTGTGCCTGGCGTGGGGCCCTGGCTGGGGTCCAGAGCTGCTCAAGGCCCCGCTGGCTGTGTCCCTTCTCAGTCTTTAGACTCTCGGGTGCCACGCTGGCAGACGCCCCGACGTCTAGCTCGCACTGGGACCTGCGCTGCCCACCTGCCTCCTGCTTGTAAGGAGTGGCCAGGGCAGGATGGTCTGGGTGGGCTCGGTAAATGCTAGGAGGCCAGGTGGGGACCTAGGTGTGGCCCCTGGACAGTCAAGCCAGTGTGTCGTCCAGCCTGCCTTCCAGCCAGGGGCATGGGCTGCCTGGCCGACACAGGCGATGTTGAGGGTCCACTGGGAGGGCCATGGACTCCCTGGGCCCTGCTGCTGGGGGCATGCCAAGGTGGCTTGGGGTGAACAGTGGCTCCCCGGCCTGCAGGGCAAGGGGCTGGGGAGTCAGCAGTGGCTTCACCCCTCCCAGCCCATGGTCCTGGGTAGACGACCCTCCCCCGGCTCCCCTCCCTCTGTGATCCTCTACTTTCTGGACCTGGGGTCTCCGACGTGGCCATGGAAGAAGCACCTGGTACCCCTCTGTCCCCTGGTGAGAGCCACCCTGGGGGTTGCCTAGGGAAATTAGCTTCTGGAGGGCCTGTCACCGTTCGTGCCTCAGTGTCTGTCCCCACTTCTCGGGGACCCTGGGGGCGCTGGGCTGGCTTTGAGAGGCAGGGTGGCTGCTGCCAAAGCCACCCTCCCCAAAGGGCAGACCATCGTGAGAGAGTGCCGAGACAAGGCCCTGAGCCCCGGAGGGGTGACTCGGCTGGGGGTAAACACGCCCCGCCATGGCGTGGCCAGTATCTGGCCACCTGTGACTGAGGCTGGCACCAGGGATGACAGTTAATGTTGACAAGCCTGGGAGGCTACACTGGTGCCCCCAGCCCTGCCGACCAGAAACAGGGAGAGGGACAGGGCCTGGGCCAGGGGCCAAGTCCACTGTCCTGTTGCCCTCGTCCCCAGCAGACTAGGTAGTCTAGAACGTTCCACACTTCCCTATCCAGGGCCACAGAGCAGTTCAGCTGACCTCTTGGATCCCTGATCCCAGGGCCACCCCCCCAGCTCCAGCTGAACCTGCTTTGTAGCAATTATGGCAAGAACCCCTCCCCCGGGTGAGCTAAACGTGTACCGTCTCATTGAACGCCCTGCTCCTTCTGAGTTGGACCCTCTCATCATCCCATTTTATAGATGGGGAAAATGGAGGCTCGGAGGGTAGATGTGCGCTACCCATCTCACAAGGCTTGTTAGTTGGGGGGGTAACTGCACCTCTCTGGGGGGTTGGGAGCCTTAGGAAGTAGGAGCTGAGAGCTCCTGACCCCCAGGTCCCCAGTGCTGGAGGGGCCTCCCCACCAGACCCAGCTCCCCAGAGGTGCGGCCCCCACTGAGAGGGGAGAGGCCATGCCCATGTCGTGTCGGAAGTAGGATACTGGGCACGTGCGGCCGTCTAGGGAGGCCTCACCTGGCATCCTCTCTCTGCCAGCAAAGCCTGAGCTTCCTCGTCAAAAGGAAGGACCCTGGAGGGCTGTATGCGCGCAGGAGGGCAGCTGGGCGGGAGGTCGGCAGAGAATCCCCAGGGTTCCGGGCAGGTGGGAGGCTCCAGCCAGCAGAGAGCCTGGAGTGGGGCGGGCAGGGCCACACACACCTTCACTTCAGAGTTTACACCACACTTGGGTGTAAACCAGAGACCAGGCCCTATGTCTGGGCTGTGAGTCAGGCTTTGCATGTCCAGCACTTTCCCAGCGGACATCCTGGCCAATGGACGGTCGGTACCCAGACCTTCAGGCTCTGGCACGTGGGTCTGCTTGCCCGGAGTCAGGAGCCCTGTTCCCGGGTGCCTACGAGGTGCCAGGTTGGGCTCAGGCCCTGTCTGTCCACCTCAGAGCAGCCGAGGTGGGAGACCACCCTGAATTTCCTGTGAGGACCACACCGGTGTGGCTCAGGCTGGGAGGGCCCGGGGCTTCAATGTCCCCAGCCAGCTACAGGGGAGGGGAAGATAGGGCCAAGATGACAAGTACATGCCAAGTTGACAAGTTCACCTCCAGCTGTGAGAACACAAAGACCTCCTCGGCCCTCCCCCTTCCCTGACCACTGGTGCAAAACAAAGCCTCGGACCCTGCTGCAGGCTCCATCCCCACATCCGCCAGAGGCTCAGGCCCTCTGAGGTCAGTGTGCTGCCAGGGAGGTGATGGAGCCCAGGAGCCGCCTGGACCCAGGTCCCGTCGCCACGTAGATGGGCTGTGCTTCCCTGACTCGGCCAGTGGATGTGGCCCTAAGGGGCAAAGTACACTCAACTCCCTAACCTCCTGCTTCTCACCCCTAGGCCTCACATGGGTGACGGCGAGGGAGCAGCTTGGGGTGACACTGGGCTCCACGTTTGGGTGCCCTGGCAGTGGACAGGTGTCATGGCCTGAACTGTCCACTGCCCAAATTCATCTGTTGAAGCCCTAACCTCAGTGTGACTGTATCTGGAGATGGGGCTTTTAGGGAGGTAATGAAGGCTAAAGGTCCTAAGGGTGAGGCCCTGATCCCATAGGATTAGTGTCCTTAGAAGAAGGAGAGATACGTATGAGCTTTCTGTCTCTCCTCTGTGCACAGAGAAGAGGCCATGAGAGGACACAAGTGAGAGGATGGTCATCTGTGAGCCAGGAAGCCAGTCCTCTCCAGACTCTGAATGGGTGGCACCTTGATCTCGGACCTCCAGCCTCCAGAACTATGAGAGATCAATGTCCTATTAGGCCGCCAGTCTGTGGTGTCCTGCTAAATCAGCCTGTGCTAATACAACGGCCACCAGCAAGACGGGGAGCTGCAGAGACAGCAGTGTGGGGCTGGGCGTGGGAGCACGCCCCCTGAGGCTTGCCACCTGAGACTGTGGGAGCAGTTGGTTGAGTGGAGGAACTCATGCTTCAGAGTGCTGGACGCGGCCAGGGCCTAATGATCTCCAACCTGCCCCCAGACTCCAACAAACTCCACCCCATCTTGACCGTCGGCATGGCCCGGCCCCATCCCCGCCCTTCACCAAATGCCGTTGCTTCCACCTCTCACCAGCTCTGTGCCACCCGCCCTCCCCATTGCCTGTGCCCACCCTGGGAACCTCACTGACCCCCTGCCTCCCCTGTCCCTTCCAGAACCTTCTCCAGAGTGGGCAGCCCGGGTGGGCTCTGTGATCCTGCCCTCCACGCCCAGTCCCACAGTCTGAGCCTCCTGAGCGCCCGCTAAGCCAAACTGTCCCCTCCCACTCTGGCTCCACCCCGTCCCCTGCTGCCCGCCTCGGCTGGGTTATTCCATCCCTTGGAAAATCGTGGTGGCCAGTCGTCACCGGTAGATGCCATGTGACAGCTCTGGGTGTGCAGTGTGGAGGTCCCCAGCCCTTGAGCCTCCCTGCAGACGCTCCGTCTCCAGGCTGAGGAAACTGAGGCACAGAGAGGCCGTGTAACGTGCCCAAAGTCGTCATGAGGATGCTAAGCCCTTGCCCCGCCCCCGCCTGTCCCGCCAGCCTTCCGTCACAGGCCGGGGCCCAGTGGGCACGCCCACTCTGGCTGTGGGTCCCAGGGGCTCTGTCTCAACAGATGCCCGACTCTGTCTGCTCCTTACCACGTGCCCGGACTGTACTTAACATCAGAGAGGCCGAAGCGGAGACAGGCCACTGCTGGCGCTGCCCAGGTTCAGACCAAGGCGGGCAGGGGGAAAGGAGCTGCAGGGGTGTGTGTGTGTGTGTGGCGGGACCCTGGAACCCTGGAGCTCTGAAGGGCAGGCATGGAAGACACACCCTTCCCTGGCCACATGCCTCCATGCAGCCCCCGGGAGCCTGCACACAGCCTGCCAAGTGGTCGGCCGGCCTCTGCTTGGCCACCCCCGTGACGGGGAACTCACTCCCACCCTGTACAACTCCGACTACTGAGAAATTCTCGTTAATGCTCGTGATGTCGACCCAGAAATTTCACTCCCAGAAAATAAAACACAATATACGAGGGGAAAACGTGTAGGAGGAGGGATGCAGTAACAGGATAGATAAGGATGAGAAACTGTAAACGGCTCAAATTCAGTGCCCTGAAGACTGGGTGACTGCCACCCAGCATCCGAGAACCACCTCCCTCAGGGTGCGGCCCCGCCCGCCTCTGAGAGTCCCTCTCCTGCACCCGCTCGCCTCCTTTCTGCTCCAGGCTCATTCCTGCCCCGGGACCTTTGCTGCTTTTGCGGTTCCCTCTGCCTGGAGCCCTCGTCCTGGTCACCTAGAGAGCTGCTTCCTCCCCATCCGGGTCCAGGGCTCCATTTAGGTTTCATCTGCCAGGAGGTGCTGTCCCTGATCCACGCCTCCTGGTCCCATGTCCCTCCTCTGCCATCAGTTCCTTCCCGGGGAAGGATTCCTTCTTCTCTCTTTCCTCCTCCCTGCCCTGTTCTCGGCCTCTCTGGTCCCTTCCTCTGCTGCTACCCCAGTAATGCTCCAAATTAGGCAAACACACACATACCAGCTAACCCAGCCCCGGGTCGAAGAGGCGAGAGTTCAAACAACGCGACCAATTTATAAACAATTTTCTCCGCGACGATTAAGTTACATTTCCCCAATAGCTGCTTAATTTTCTTGTCAAAAATACACAGTTTTCACATTTGTCTCGCTGTAAGGGTAATTAATTTCCAGACCATAAGTAAAAACTTAATTTGATACCTGCAAGGATTATAAACTATTTCAAGCTGTTGTTTACATGAAATCAAGAAAGATTTGTTCTGTTTGCAATTATGTTAATGAGGAAATAGAGTGGGTTTTTTTTTTTTTTTTTTGGGAACTCAGCATCATTTTGCCATTACCAATGAATTAGTCTAGAAGGGTCTGCTGCTGCCGCAAACCCCTCCACGGCTATTTTTAAGGTGACCTTGGCTGGTGAGGAGGCCCTGCAGGGTGACCGAGTACCCCGGGGAAGGCTTTTGTGGGAATGGCTCAGAAGATGGGGGTCGGATGAGCTCTGGGGACGGGACTGTCTCCAGGTTGTTGGCGGGGAGCTGGGCCTACAGGTAGGCAGGACTGTGGAACCTTCTCTAGGACCCCTTCTGACAGTAAGAGGGAAGATGGAGGCTGGTCAGGCTCAGATGACCCAGTCCCCGGGCGTTCCCACACTCACAGGGCATCCTCGGGGAGGGGCTCTGCACAGGCAAGGGCTCAGGGGTGGGAAAAGGCGCTGTGCCCGGAAGAGGCTGGAGCAGGGGATGCACGGAGGCAAGCTCACGTGTGCCCCATCTCGCAGCAAAGGCAAGGAGCCTTCGAGACATACAAGGGGGCCGTCGAATGGGCACGGGGGCAGGACCCTCGGGCCCCAGAGTGAGGGCTGAGGGTGGGCAGGCAGCCAAGGCGGAGGCTTTGCCCTCGGGCAGCTAACGCAGGGCTGGCATGGCCATGAGCGCTCTAGGCGGGCTCTGGGGGCCTGGATCGTACAGGCGCCGGTACCATATCACTAAAAGCCAAGGGGAGATGGTCCCTGGGGCTGGCTCAGCCTCCCGCGGGCCAGCCCTCCTGGGCACAGCCCTGACCAGGGGGTGCTGCCCCTGCCCACCTGGCGGGGGACACAGGAGAGAGGGCTCATTCACGGTGTGACCCGCCACCACGGCCAGTAGGCACGTTGTGGCCCGCACTCGGCGGGGGGTGTGTGGAGGCCAGCAGCTGCCCGGCCTCTCCCCAGGCCCGGCTTCCGGCGCCGGCTTCGGCCTCGGTCTCGGCCTCCCAGGGCCTCCCCCCGGGGGCCACGAGGCTGCGGGCAGAGACCAGCCCAGGTGAGGCCGGAGCAACGTCCCGTTGTGGCCCCGTGGGGCTGCTTTGCCACCACACGCCACCAGCCGTCCGTTGTAGAGTCTGTCCCCACGGGCCCAGTTTTGCCCCGCTGGCCGCCAGGGGCTCAGGCCCGGGCTGGGTACAGGCTCCCTCGACACAGAGACCATTTACGGCCAGGATAAAGGCCGCTTGTGTTGGCACCGAAAGGCGAGCGTCTCCCTGCCCGGTCGTCTTGTCACCGTCCCATCTGTCAGGTGGCGTGGCGGGGACGGCGCAGCAATGGGGCTTGTGTGAAGACAAGGACCGGCCGCAGCAGGGAAGAGCGGCCCACAGTCTCTGTCTCCTGGGAACCCTGAGGCCTTCCCGCTGCCCTGGGCCCCAGCCGGCCCTTCATCTGGGGGCCTGGTTCCGAGGCCGGGGGACGTGTGGCCCCATGGGGCTTGGGGAGGCCCACAACCCGGACACTGGCCCCCTCAGGGGTCGGTTCCTTCACAAGGGAGAGGGTTGTGATGCTGAACACACCCGTGTGAAAGCCGGACACAAGCAGTGTGTCTCAGGCCCCACACTGGGCCCCCTGCGGTTGGAGGCCTGGCCCATCTTGGGGGGCGAGGCTGCCCGGAGGTGGGAGGTGCAGGGGGGCCAGGAGAGGAGCGGCGGGCGTTTCCCGGGGCAGGGGCAGGAGGGGCAGGCAGGCAGCGCTCCCCTCACCTTGTGAGGACCCCCCACCTCCTCATCTGTAAGGTACAGGTGGCCACACCTGACCCCACCGGGAGGCACCTGCCCACGGAGGTCCCCCACTGGCCTGGAAGAGACAGGCTCCTGCCAGGTTTACAGAGCTGAAAAATAAGTTAGTTTTCCTTACAAAAGGGCAGGGAAGATTCTGCGGGCTCTGCGGCTAGGGGCTGGGTGTTCACCATGACAACGGAAAGCCTGAAGCCAGCAGAACCAGGGGCAGGACTCAGACCCTGGAGGACTCTGGGTGGAGCCCCCTATAGGCCAGTCAGTCGTAGAGTGGGTGGGTTGGGCCAGGGAGGGAGCCGGGCTTCGTGTCCACCTGCGCCCAAGGGTTACTGTTCCTTTAGCTCTTGCTCTGTCCCCGGGTGCAGGATGTGGAGCTGTTCAGCAGAGCTCCAATTTTAGGAGCAGAGGGAAACCGAGCGGGACAGAGAAGCTAGCTGACCAGATCCTCTGAGGCCAGGTTGGGTGCTTCTCCAGAAGGCGGTGCAGACCCCCCAGCTGCAGGCCCAGGAGAGGCAGGGGCCACTCTGTGAATCCCACTCCTTTTCTGGGCCTCGGCAGAGAGAGGCCCCGGGAAGGGCGTCGAGTGTCCCCACCTCTTCAAAGAGCTGATGTTTAATCCATAAAGCTCCCGGTGGGGGGGGGGGGGGGCGGGGTGCAGGGAGGAGAGACAGGGAGGCGGAGGCGGAGCTCAGTCAGGTGACACGCGCGCCTTTCCTCAGCGGGTACAGATGGGGCTGCATAGACGTGGGAGCGGGAGGTGAACCCCGTGCTGAGGGTCATCAAACAGGCGGCGTCCTAGTCTGGACTCCGTGCCCCCCTGCGCCCCCGCCCTCCCTCTGCAGCTCTGCAGCCTGGTGAACTGAACCAGCCCAGGCCCAGCCCGGGTCTTCTGCGGCACATCCGGCCCCGCGGGTGCTCTCTTGCTGTCAAAGGGCAGGTACTGTGGGCTTCCGTGACTCGGGAGGGACAGGTACAGGACTGTGGGCGGTGACCCCAGCATGGACAGTGGGTGTCCTGCCTTCGGCACCTGTCCCTGGGAACAGCCGGTCCAAGGCCTCCTCACCTAGGAAGCCGTCCGCGGACGTCAGTGGTGCGGTGCTGACCCCTCTAATCCCAAACACACCAGCTCCTCTCTTGTGCCTTTACGGTCCCGTGTCTGCCCAACCTCCGAGGGCCTGGCCGAGCTCGGGACTGGGGAAGCCTGGCCCCATCAGAGCAAACCTCACCCCCTCCCTGGCCAAGCCCAGGGCCACATCCTCCCCTCCCTGGCTCTGGCGAGGCCCACTCTTGCCTCTCCATCTCCCCATCTCCTTCCTTCCTTCTTTTCCACCTGATCTCTAAGCACTGGAGTCCACCCGCCCACTGAACACATCCAGAATGGAATTCGAGGTTGCCCCTGACCTGCCCTACCCTGGCGTCCCTCCAAGCAAAGCACCCCCATATCCAGGTGCTTTCCTTAGAAACCTGGTCCTTCCTGATACCCTGTCCCCTCCATCTGCCCGTCCTGTTGACCAACGGGTCCAGTGGACTGTGGGCTACTACCCCACAGGTGTCCACCCTAGTCCAAGGCACACACGTGTGTCCTAATCCCACTGCGGCCCTTCACTACTCTTGGGGCTCCCACCCTCGCCTGCCTCTAATCCCCCTCCCAGGGAAGCCAGTATCATCCCCTGCCCCTCAGGCTCATAGGGTGAGCGCTAAAGTCCCCAGTTCGGCTGACAGGGCCAGGCTCTGCCTTGCCCGCTCTCACAGCCTCAGACAGCCATGACCCTGGGCCCCAGGGCCTTTGCACGGCTGCTCATGCTGGGAACTCGTCCAGCCACACCACCCGCCACCTCATTCACCCCTGGCTGTCTCCAGGCCCCTGACCCCCGACCGGAGGTGGCCCTGCCTATCCGGTCCAGCCCTCTTTCAGCCGGGCAGTAGGTACTTACGGGCCATTCCGTGCATTCCCCCCTCTGCCCCCCAAACCATGTGCTCCAAGGGTCAGGAACCAGCCCGTCCCATTCACAGTGGCAACCCTTGATGTTGCCGGTGCCCAGTGGACATAGGTGACCCTTCCTTGGCTTCTTTAGTCTCTGTGGCCGGGACTTCCGGTCCCTCCGTCCAGACCAGAGGGCTCATGTGTGGGGACACCCGTGGGTTCTGGAGAAGGTACAGGGCTCCGAATTTCCACCCTGGTTACCGGATGTGGCCCCTTATCAGAAGGTAACATTGTAAAGGCTTAAAACCAAGACCCCATGCTGCTGGGTGCACCCAGGTGGGCCACACACGGGGGCCTGTGATACTGGATCCCATTGCAGCTGTGCCGCCTACCCCCCCACCAGACATGCTCTGCCTGGGCCTCACCGAATTCCCCATCTCCAGTGCCCCTCTGAGCCTGGCCGGGTGACACAGGTCACTGTGGTGTCAGCACCTCGGGCCAGGGTTTCACATCACCCCGAGAAGCCCCCACCCAGGGGTGGGTGCTAACGGTCTGACAGGGTGTCCGCAGGTCCCGTCGGGGAGGGGGTGGGCGGAGCCTGCTGGGAAGAGCGTCCCCGTGCGGGTGGCAGGCGGGCTGGCCACCTTGCTGCCCACACAGATGGCTCTTTATGTGTGAGACCTGACCTATGGCTCCCGGCCGGCGGGGACAGAGTGGGCTGGGCACACTGACCAACCTGCCTCCCAGGGTGGGGCTGGCAGGGGGAGGGACGGGAGCGGTGTGCGCCGGCCCCGCAGCTCTCCCTGCGGCCACACCTGCCCCCCTCTTCAGTCTACCCTCAACGTGCCAGGGCAGCGTAGCTAAAAACACGCGCTGGATCGCGGCCCTCTCTGCCCCGAAGCCCCCCTCCCTCCAAGTGAAGCCTCGAGTCCTTCCAGTGGCTCACAGGGCCCGGAGGTCTGCCCACCCCTTTACCTGTCTGCTCCCATCTCCAGGCTCCTCCCTAACCCACGGCCACCCTGGGTGCTCAGACAAGCCAGGCACGGTCGCACCGCAGGGCATTTGCAGTGGGCAGAGCTGTGCCCTCTGCTTGGGACCTGGTTCCCCAGGTATCCACGAGCTTTGCTCCTCGTCCCCCAGAGACCTTTTCTGTAGACCAGCATACCCTCCAGTCCTTTCAGAAAGGTCCAGATCCTGTCTGGACGCAGAGCTTCTCCTGAGGTAGCGAGGGATCAGGCCTTGCCCCTCATGCTTCCCTGGTGGCTTTTGCCTTCCTGAGAGCAGGACCCGTGACAGAGCCTGGGTACTGGGCATTTTCTGGGTGCCGGACCCATAAGCGTGCCCCGTATGCTGGTTGCCTGGTCTGCACACCAGCTCCCATCTCATAGATGAGGATCTGGTGGTCAGAGGGGGCCCCCAGCTTGACAAGGGCCCTGGAGGAGCAGGCCTTCCCGGTGAGCCCTCCGTCACCCTGCAGCCTCTTCCAGGCTCGGGGAGGGGGCCGAGGCTGCCCTGCTCTGGGCCAGCAGGAGTGAGGGAGGCCCCCGAGCTGGGAGGGGAGGAGGGGGCCCAGGATGGAGGCATGAATGGATGCCCCGGTGAGGAGGGCGGGAGCGCGGGTGAGGAACGAGATGGGGAGGGAGCGCTGCCAACCCAAACAGCCCAGCGCGCCTCAGCCCCGTGTTTAATCCACAAAAATTTCCATCTGCCTCTGGAGCGCTCGGAACCCGGGCAACGAAAGGCCGTCCGCTCGGCAAAATAAACACAGCTCCGCACGGCCGCTGCCATGTGCGCGCATCCCAGTTAGAAACGGCCGCGTCAGCCATTTTGTGCATCCCTGATGGCCAAGGTGGAGTGAGAGCCCAGGCCCGCGGGCCCCGGGCGGGGAGGAGGCCGCCCACGCGCCGGGTGTGGCCCTGTGGCCGGGGACCTGCTGGCATCCACCTGCCACCTGGCCCCGGGTGGGCGTGGGCCGCGCTCCGACCTCGCCGGGCCCGGGGCCCACCGTGGCTGCCACCCGACCCCACCCCTGGAGACGCTGCGGACCCCAGGCGGACGTGGTCCCCAACCAGGCCACTCGGCTCCCTGCCGCCTGCCTGCAGGCCTGCAGTCTCCAGAGTCCGCAGGGCCGGGGCCTGGGCCGGCTGCCCCTTTCCGGGCCGGTCCCCTCCCGGAGCAGGCGGGACAGCCCTGCCTCTGGGCTGGGACATCTATTTTTGGTGGTGACCAAGCCACTGCTTAATATGCAGGACTTGGGTGGGGGGGCGGGCAGGCTGTGCCCTGACCCACAGGGTGACAAGTTTTAAAAAGGGCCCATTTTGATCAAAATACATGTTTTTCTGAGGTCGGCCAAGGCGGCGGGGCAGGGTTCGCCACAAAGACAAGGCTCGGGGCCGCCCTCACCCCTTGGCGCCCCCAGATGGTCTGCCTAGCCCGACGCCCCCAGCGAGGCCCTTGATTATAGATCACCAAATAGGCTTGAGAAGGGCTCCCGGCCGCCGCGCGCTGCCCGTGGGCCCAATACACACATCTCTGCCCGCCTGCACCCTTCCCCCCGCCTCTCTCAGAAGCAGTCAACCCACAGAAGCTGACACAGACTGGAGCTAACTTGTAAAAAAATGTAAATTTCCTTTCTGGCCAATATTTGAGGTCTATAAATAGAGTCATTCAGGAAAGGCCTGGTTGTGGGGAGGGGTTCTCGTCCCCCGGCCAGACTGGGAGAGAAACACCCAGGAAAGAGGAGGGAAAGAAAGGTTCTGGGGGCGCTGCCACGCATGTGGGGGGCAGGAAGCCACGGTGCAGCTTGGGGAACTGAGGCTTAGGCTCAGGGTGCTACACAGTCGGGTCAGGGCAGAGCTTGGGCTCCCAGACTGGCCCCTGACCCCCCCCCCACCACCACCACCTTCCTGACCAATAGCTGTCCCACCCTCACACCCACTCTCTCTGAGCTCTGTAATCGGACGCCGGGTCTTGCAGCTCTGGACTGGCTGTATTTTCCCCGTGCCACAGGGCCTTTGCACATGAAGTTCCTCTGCCTGGATATGGATCAACTCAGGGATCCTCCCAACAGCACTTGCCTTAGTAGCATCAATTTCATCCCCTCCGCTGACTGGTGAGAAGACAGAGGCACGAGAGCCAATATGACTTCCCGGGTCCATGGCCAGCGAGCCGAGGGGGCAGGGCTTGAACCCCAGCCACTGGCTGCAAACGTGCACGGGGAAGGCCTGGGCTTTGCACTGTGTGAAATGGGAGGAGGGGCCCACGTGCACGCAGGCGGCCTTGTCCTCTCGGCCGGAGGAGGACATGTGAATCTGAGAACACACAGGCGTGGGAGCCAGGCTGCCCGGCCCTGGTCCCAGCTCTGCCCCGCTGAGTCAGGACCGCAGGGACGGGTGGGATCCTGGGGCCTGGAAAGAGGTGGGAAGAGCGGCCCCAGGGGCCCCTGTCTGGCCTTGCTGTGGGCAACTGTCAGGCGGGCTCTGGGTCCTCAAGCGTCGGGTGTGGGCGCAGTGGCCATTGGAGACCAGGCCCAGGCAGGTGGCCCTGAGCACACACACCCTCCCCTCTTTTCTCCTCCCTGCCTTGGATGGAGCGGGAAACTGAGGCTCAGAGAGGCTGGCGAGCTGTGCCTGTCCCCCCGGCAAGGGCGTCCCTGGGAGGTACTGGGTGCCTCTCTGTGGACCCCCAAGTCACCCAGAGGTGGGGACCTACTGCTTTGTGGGGTGCAGTCTTCACGATCACTCTTTGTGCTGAATGTCCCCCGTGCCAGGCCCCACGCCTAGTCTGTGAGCCAGAGCAGACTAAGGAAGCCAGCACTGACGTTCCTTCCTGGGAGGCCAAGTGTCTGAGGCCAGCGATGGGTGAGGCTACGACCACGGGGGGATTGGCTCCTGCCAGCCAGGAGGAGGTGAGCCACGAGGCCAGCCTTCCTGCCTCTACGTCAGGAGAGGTCCAGGACTACAGGCTGGCCGGGCACACTGCCCTGAGCATCAGCCCGGGTGCCAGCTGCCGGTTCAGCTCTAGGCCAGTCTGAGCTCCGACCTCCCCACCATGACCATGGCCTCTTGGCAACAGACCCCTTGGACGCCACAGGGGTCTGAGGGTCTCACCCTTCATGGGATGGAGAGGCCTGAGATGCCTGCAGGTCCCTCAAAGCCTGCCCGACCCAGGCCCTCCCTTGGTGACAGGGAAACCGAGCCTCTGAAATGGAGGCGTGTGACTTTAGCATCTCCTTCGGAAACTCGGACTCACAGATGTGGTGGGCGGCCCAGTCCTCTGACCTCGGTGAGGGGCTCCTGAGCTCCTCAGAGGGGGAGTCAGGCTCCAGACTGGTCGGTCACCTGGACCTTGGGGACCCGGTGGAGGGAGGGGCGAGCGGATGCCGGCTCAGACCCTGCAGCTGATCACACTTCCCTCCCATCGCCCCGTTCATCCCTTTTGTGCAGACGCGTCTACTGCCGACGGCCGGGTGCCCATCTGTGCGGCGGGTCGGAGGGCCAGACATGAGCTAGCCTCCCGTGCCTCTCTCCCTGGGTGCTCCTGAACCCTGGCGGGGGCTTGGCCCACAAAACCAAGCCTCGCGGGTGGGCCCCTCGGGCGCCGCCGGGCTGTTGGGGTGACTAGTGTGTGGGCAGGGGCAGGTGGGCAGGCCCGAGTCACAGGTGTGTCTGCCGCCTCTGGATGAACACGGGTAGACGGACGTCCCATCACACAGACGGACGACTCGAGAGGGTCCTGCCGGGAACACATTCCCCACATTCCTCTGGGTGGGGTTGGAGCAGAAGTGGTGTGTGTGTCGCTTCCAGGATGGAGCAGTTAAGAGCTTGGGGCTGGTCCTCGGGCCTGGAAGGGGCCTGGAGCCGATGGACCACGACCCCCATCTTGGCACAGGGAGAGCCTGTGGGGAAGTAGGCGCCGGCCAGTGACGGAGGCTTGGGTGCTGAGTGAACCCAGAGCCCTGGGGAGGGGGCCTTGGGTGTAGGGCTCACAGGATATCGAGTTTGGGGGCTAGTCATTCTGGTGGGAGAGCAGCCCCAGCTGACAGAGGACTGAGGCCAGAGCAGGAAGCTGGACGGGACGCGACATCTCTACCTGAACTACCTCGGAACACGCACACTGGCTACAAGGGGCACCTTGACCTCGGACAAACGAGGACGGAGCATCTCACAGCCGCACGCGGACTGTCTACTGCCCAGACAACCCCAGCGGTTCTCGGCATCTCAGCTTTCTGACTTAGCGACTCATCAAAGGTGTGGCTCCAGAGCCACTGACAGACATCAGGCCGGGCGGTGCCCACAGCTGGGAGGCATCTCCTCTACTCAGCTCTTCCCTCGCCGCAGTCAAGTGACTCCCCATGTCTCTCAGTCACAAATTAGAGCGTGACAAGCGTCCTGATACACAGATCTCTGACCCTGGGGTTTCATTTCCTGGAAGCAGAGATGTTAGATCAAAAGGTACATGTATTTTGAATGTTAACAGACGCTGCTAGATTCCTTCCCAGAAGCTCTGTTACTACCGTAATTTGCGTCCCCACCAGCAACGTGTGAGAATGCCTGTTACCCCACCTGGGTGCCAGCGCTGGGTATTATCATTTTCTTAAACCGTGGCGTCACGGCGCGTTCCCCTGGCCACTGGTGGGGGTGGGCGTCTTCCCACAGATTTTTGGCCAAAGCTGGGCCGACTGTTGAAAAGGCCCCCGAGCCAGGCTCTAGGCAAGTCCTATGGGGGCTGCCCTGGCCGTGAGAATGCGGGGCTCTGGCCTCGGGCTCCCTCCGGGAACATGGCAGCCCCGTCCCGGGGGCCCGTCAAGTCTCCCTGTGGCTCGAGGGGCGCGGGGACTCCCTGGCAGGCCCGCCCGCCTCTGCCCAGGAATGGGGATGGTGGTGCTCTGTGTCAACTGACGCTTTCATTATAGGTTTATCTTTGAAACCCTAGACAAAACAGGGCTTGTGTGGTTTGACTGAAGAGCCAGCACCTCAGGACCTTGCCATCCACTAAGACGGCTCCTCAGGAAAGAAAAAATACACTAACCTTAAAATAACCAGTTCCCAGAATAGCAGCTAATGACGGCTTCTGAAGGGGGCCCTTTGATGCGGCAGAGCCCCACGCCTTCGCCTATTTACGGCCGTGCCACTCAAGAGCAGCTCACCAGCAAAGAGAGACGTGTTGGGGGTGGGCAGAGGAAAGTCGGGGGTCTGGGCATGGCATGTGGGGGGAGCAGGGCCATCGGTGCCCATCTGAGGCCGCCCCGCTTTCCAGCGCAACCGGCCCCGGCTGGTGACGAGGTGCGCCACGGAGTCCGGGGCAGCCTGGAAACAGAGCCTCACGCAGGGAACGCCGTTCCTGACGGCCCCCCAGGAGCCAAGGCTGGTGGGAGACAGATGTGGTTATAAGAGCCAGAATCCCAGGTGGACGGTCCTTAGGCCCCTTGGGGAGGTGTGGGTCATGGACCCAGAGGGGCTCGAGGGAGGAATTCAGGGAAGAGCCTGAGGAATGGGAACCCAGGAGGGTGCGAGGAAGTCCCGAGGGGATGCTGGGGCTAGAAGATGCTCCCTCCCACCCAGCCCCAGCCCCGCCCCCACCCCCGTCTGCCCCGCAGCATCTGCTTATCCTCTTGGTGTTCACCCAGCACCTCCCTGGTCCTGGCCTGGTCAGATGCCCGGGGACCACTCTTGCCTCCGTCCACAAGCACGTGACAGTCTGAAGCTGCCTCTTCAACAGCCTGTTCACCAGACCTGCTTGGCTAAAAGCACTGGAAATGTGGCTTGTGAGATCAAGGGACTGGATCTGAATTTGATTTAATTTTAACGAATTCACAATTAAATTTAAATACAGATCCCCAAATCAGTTATCGGAAGACTTTAGCTATGGTTGCTCGGAATGCTTTAGGCATGAGAACCCACCTTTTCCACTGTAAATTTTGTGATATCTAAATGCAGACCAAGCAGTTCTTATGAAAGGAGAGCATCCAAAGCGAGGTGCGCTCTAAGTCGAAAACCCACGCTGGTGTTTGAAGACAGGATGTGGACCGTCCTAAGCGTTCTTTTGTATTGATTACATATTGAAATGATAATATCTTCATCTGTTGGGTTAAATAAAACATATTACAGTGAATTTAAGCTGTTTATTTTTTCTGACGTGGCTATTAGAAAGTTTAAAATTATATCTCCCATTATATTTCTACAGGACAACATTGGTCTGAACTGGGGCTTTGCACACTTTCCTGTAAGTGGCCAGATAGTACATGTCATAGGCATTAGGGAATCACATACAGTCTCTGTCACACATTCTTTAGGTCAGGGGCCAGATTTGGTCTGTGGGCCCCAGTTTGCTGGCCCCTGGTCTAGAGGCTCCCAGCTCTAGACCGGCTGGCATCCTTCTCAGTCCAGCCTGCCAAGGGCTGGTGGCCCCACCCAGTCCCCACTGGAGTCCCAGCGTGAGACCTACTGATCACTAAGATCCCCAGGGACCAGCACGAACAAGACACGTTACTACGGCCCAGTAGCTCCCGGTTTCACGGGGAGATGGAACATGGGAAGGTCAGGAATCAGTACAGGGAGTTGGGACGGCAGCCATCAGACCCAGGCTGCCCAGAAAAATCCCACCTTCCAAACCCTGACTCTGTCCCCTGTAAGTGAGCAAGAGCTTGTCTGACCATGAGACTCATTGGCCTTGACGAGCTAGCCAGGAAGTAAGAGAGGTCAGAGGCTGAATGTACAGTGAAAGTGGAGCCCACAGAGGTAAGAAGTGTCCTGGAGGCATTTGATGAACTGAGCACACTTGAGCTTTGGTTTTCACAGTCTCACAGGTGATGGATAGCTAGGTATCCAAGCCCAGACCTGCCCCAGGTGGGAAGTGTCACAGCGGAGCCCTACGTAAGGCTGGAACCTTCAAAGGGCTCTATGTTCAGTGTAAAGGTCAATGAGAAATAACCTCGTCCCTGAAACGACCATATAGAAAACTGTCTTGCTGCTAACAGGAGTGGAACAATATTTGCCCTGAGAAGTCACATCCACAAGCTGGTCCATGCTCAGCTTGGAAGCCCAAATGCACACCACCCGGGTGGTCTTGAAGACGTTGAGCCCAGGATTTATAGTCCAGGCTGGTAGTACTCCCATGTGCATAGCAAAGGAAGAGGTGAACGTACATCCCCCGCGCCACCCCAAGAACCTCAACTTCACATTAGACCTCAAAAATCCCCACAGATACATTTTAAGACATAGGAACTCATGATTAAAAAAAGGAAATCCTCAAAGGGAACAAAACACCATGAATGAAAGCCAGAAGAAAAAACAAAAACAGAGAAGCTGATTCACAAAGACTTTAGATACCAGAAATTAAATATAAAATAGCCATATTCAATATATTTCAAGAAATTTTTTAAAAGTTTGAATATACAAGTGAAAAGAAAGATACTACAAAATGATCTATCAAGTATGCATAAAAACCAAATAGAATTTCCATAAATAGGAAAATAATCATTGAAATTTAAAATTCTTTGGATAGGTTTAACAGCAGATTAGAAACAGTTGAAGAAATAACTAGTGAATTGGAAGATGGATCAGAAGACATTATCCAGAACCCAGTACAGAGAAACAAGTGATTTTTTTAAAAGGGAGAGAGAGAGAGAGGCACTAAGAGACACAGAGGGGATTGAGATGGTCTACCAAATGTCTAATGAAAGTTACAGAAGAGATAATGAACTAAAGCAAAGTATGAAGAGATAGTGGCTGAGTGTAATCCAGAACTGACACAACACACCAACCACAGATTAAGGAAACTCACTGAATTCCAAGCAGAATGAACAAAAGAAACTGCCTAATAACACAACATAGTGAAAATGCAGAACACTAGAGTCAAAGGAAAGAGCTTAAAAGTAGCCAGAGAGAAAAAAATACATTGCCTTCCAAAGAGCAATGACTCACTGTCATCTTTGTTCTCAATAGAAACAATGGAAGTCAAAGTACAGGTGGACAATCTGTTCAATGTGTTAACAGAAAATCTTTTTGGTAACCTAGGGTCTAGAATTTTATACCCAGTGGAAATATTTTTTAAGAACAACAGTAAAAACAAATAAAAGCAGAGGGATTTTGATTTGCACTGAAGGAAATTCTAATGAATACTTCAGCCAGAAAAAAGTGACCCCAGGTGTAAGATCTGAGATGAAAAATAAATGATGAGTGACAAAAGAGGCAAACAGGTGGGTAAGTTTAAACACATATTGATTGTATAAAACACTACTAATCATGCTTGAACTAAAGTATACAACAAGACATACATATAAGTCAGCAGGAGAGATTGAAACTAAAATGTCCTAAGGTCCTTATTTTATTCCAGATGTGGGTAAATATAGCACAGGGCTCTATTACATAACCATTTACAATGTCCTAGGTTAACCTCTACAAGAATGGCCATATAACTTCAAAACTAGTAGAAGAAAAAAATGGAATGAGAAATAATCATCAATCCAACAAGAGGCAAGAAAGAGGGCCGAAGTAAACATTAAAAAATTTAGTACAGGTGAAAGGGACAAAATACATTGCTAGAAAATCAATCAAAATATATTGGAAATTACATTAAGTATAAATGTGTTAAATGATTTTTTTAGAAACCTAGCCACACAGTGTTTGCAACAGGCACCTAAAATGTGTATACAGGATTAAAAAGACAAGAATTAGAAAACCTGACACCAAAATCGGAAAAAAAAGTCACAATAAAACTAGAGAACAGTATCTTTTATGAATATAGATACAAACATTCCTAACAAAATCTTAGCAAACAAAATCCAACCACAGATAAAAGAGATCATATGTCATGATCAAGTGGGAAATACAAGATTGGATTAACACCCTCAAATCAATTAATGTATCACACCATATTAATAGAATAAGGGCTAAAAGGCATGTGACCATCTCAAAAGCTGCAGAATGGGTAACTGAGAAAACCTAACACCCTTTCACGATAAGAGCTCTGAACACACACCAGGGATAGAAGGAAACATCCTCAACCCGATAAAGAGCATCTAATGAAAATCTACATCATATTTAATGGTGGATGACTGAACACTTTTCCCTGTAAGACCTTCTCTAGCCACTTTCACTCAACATCTTACTGGACAGTCAAGCCAGTGTAATTCGGCAAAAAAAAAAAAAAAAAAAGAAATTAAAGGCATTCAGATTGGAAGGAAGACCTAAAACTGTCTTTAGTCACACACGACATGATCCTGTATGTAGAAGTCCCTAAGGAATCAATAACAACAATATTTACTAAAATTAATAGCAATGAAGTCACAGTTTATAAGCTTAATATCAAAATTTAATTGTATTTCTGTATACGAGTAACAAACCATTCAAAAATGAAATTAAGAAAACAGTTTCACTAACAGTAGCATCAAAAATAATAAAATATTTAGGGGGAACGTTAACAAAGGATATGTAAGATGTGTACACTGAAAGCTATAAAATATCACAGGGAGAAATTAAAATAGATCAAACAAACAGAAGGATATACCATGTTCATGAATTAGAAGATTCAATATTGTTAAGGTGTCAAGTTCTCCCAAATGGATCTATAGATTCAACACAATCCCTATCAAAATCCCAGCAGGCTTCTATCAAAATCCCAGCAGGCTTCTTCTCTTTTATTTTTGGTAGAAGCTGGCAAGCTGATTCTAAAATTCATATATAAATTCATAGCACTTAGGATATGCAAAAGAATTTGAGAAAGAAGAAAATTGGAGGACTTACACTACCTGACTTCAAAACTTATTACAAAGCTACAGTAATCAAGAAAGTGTAATGTGGATTTAAGGATAGGGATATAGACCAATAGAACAGAGTTGAGAATCCAGAAATAAACCCATATATTTATGTTCAATTGACTTTCGACAAAGGTGCCATGAAAATTCAATGGGGGAAAAGTAACGTTTTCAACAAATGGTGCGGAGGCAATTGGATATCCATAAGCAAAAAGAACAAAAGCCAAAAACCAAACCAAACCAAAAAAAAAAAAAACCCAAACTTTTCCTCACACTACACCCCAAAATTAACTCAAAATAAATCATAGACCTGAATGTAAGAGTTGAGTCTAAAAACTTCTATGAGAAAAAAATAGAAGAAAATGTTTATGTCCCTGGATTAGGCAAACAGGTCTTAGATGTAACCTCAAACGCATGAGTCATACAAGAAAAGATAAGTTGGACTTTTTTACAATTTAAAACTTTTGTGTTTTAAAAGACATGATTAAGAACATGAAAAGACAGCCGCAGAATGGGAGAAAATACTTGCAAGTCATATATCTGATAAAGGACTTGTATCCAGAACATATAAACAACTCTTACAACTCAATAACAGAACTACTTAATTAGAAAATAGGCAAGAGAGTTGAATAAACATTTCCCCAAAGAAGACTATGAATGGCTAATAAGCACATGAAAAGTTGCTCAACATCATTAGTGATTAAGGAAATGCAAATCAAACCCACAACTAGAATGGCGAAAAGAAAAAAGGCCAACCATACCATGTATTTGCAAGGATATAGAGAGAGTGGAACCTTTGTACATTACTGGTGCGAAATCAAAATGGTACAGACCCTTTGGAAAACAGTTTAGAAGTTTTTTAGAAAGTTAAACAGAAACTTACCATATGACCCATCAATTCCCCTCTTAGGAACTTGACCAAGAGAAATGAAAACATATGTCCATACACAGACTTGTAGATAAAAGTTCAGAGCAGCATTGACCATAATAGCCCCAAACTGGAAACAATCCAAACGTCTATCAACTGGCAAATGGATAAACAAAATGTGGTTGATCCATACAACAGAATACTATTCAGTGTTAAAAAGAAAAGAAATACAGGATGCAGCACAGATGACCCTCAAGAATGTTACATTGTGTGAGAAAAACTAAACACAAAACACCACAAGTTGTCTGATTCCATTTATATGAAGCATCCAGAAAAGGGGAATTTCTAGCCTTATAGAAATTTAAGGCTACAGAGACAGAAAGCCGGTCAGTGATTGAGTGTGGCTGGCGGTGGGAGCTGGGAATGATTGCAAATGGAATTGAGGGAATTTGGGGGTGTTGAAAAATGTTCTAAAACTTAGCTTTGCTGACGGCTGCACACCAAACTAGAAATTTACTAAAATGTGTTGCCTACATTTACATTGGGTGAATTTTATGGCATGTAAATTGTACCTCAAAAGAAAGCTTAAAAAAAAAGATTACAAACAAAACTAGGTTTGTATTAACAATGATAATAGACTTTAAGGGAAAAAAGAACATTACTTGAGAGACAGCGGGTGTTATGGAATTAGAAAACATTGACTCCAGCAGTGAATATATAAAAATTTGGATATTATATGTATCTGATCATAAGATCTAAAAATACATTAAGCGAAAATTGAAAACTAGAAAAATTCTCCACAATTGTTGGCACTTCGACACATTTCTCAGTAATGATAGATCAAGTAAGGTAAAAACATTCCAGTGAGGATATAGATCTCAACAAAACAATTAACAAGCTCGTTCTAATGAACACAAGTATAACACTGTACCCGGCAACTTCCGAATACACATGGTATTCAAACACAGAAGGTACGTTTACAAAACTTGATGACATGATGTACCTGTAAAACATATTTCAAAATGTTCCAAGAGACTGATACCCTACAGGACTTCCCTGGTGGCACAGTGGTTAAGAATCCACCCTGGTCTGGGAAGATCCCACATGCCACGGAGCAACGAAACCTGTGCACCACAACTACTGAGCCTGTGCTCTAGAGCCTGCGAGCCCCAACTACTGAACCCCATGTGCCACAACTACTGAAGCCCGCGTGCCTACAGCCCGTGCTCTGCAACAAGAGGAGCCACCGCAATGAGAAGCCCCTGCACCGCAACGAAGAGCAGCCCTCGCTCGCTGCAACTAGAGAAAGCCCGCGCAGCAACGAAGACCCAATGCAGCCAAAAGTAAATAAATAAACAAATTTATTTTTAAAAAATGATTGATACCCTACAGATCACTTTCTCTGACAACAGAGAAATAACAATTATAACAATGACAAAAATCCTATTCCAAAATAGCTCCTGGGATAAACAAGAGGTCATAATGGAGACTAGAAAAATCTTGGCGTGAATGAACATTAAAATTAAATGCTATATATCAAAACCTGCGGGGTGAAGTTTGAGTGGTATTTAGAGAAAAATAAAAGGATAGTCTTAAATGCACACCTTAGAAATCTAGAAAGTTTTAGAATTCATAATTATCCAACCTAAGAAGTTAAAGAAAGAGTAACACATTAAGCCCAAGTAAATAGAAGGAAGAAAATAAAGAGGAGTGAAAGAAACAAAACAAAACCGACAAACAAGAGGATCGACTAGGTCAAAAGTTTGTTGAAAACGTGAATAAAGTCATCAACTAGCTGGCAGGCTTGACCAATGGAAAAAAGTGAAAGCGCAAACAAACAATATTGGCAATAAAAAAGGGGCCTAACCACTGATGGTACAGATGCTAAAATGATAATAAATGCCAATAAATGTGAAAACTAGGAGGGAACGTACAAATTCTTAAAATATGCAACTTATCAAAACTGACACAAGAAGAGATAGAAAACCCCAACTGTCCCATAACCATCCGAGTCATTGACTCGATGAAAAACCTGCCCACAAAGAACGCACCAGGCCTAGGTGGCTTCCCCTCCAAGTTTCCCCAAACACTCAGGGGAAGAGAATCCTCACCCTATACCGAATATTCTAGAATATGGAAGAAGAGGGAACACGTCTCGACTCGTTCTGTGAGGCTCACATACATTGGATACCATAACCCAACGAGGACAGTGTAAGTACGTATCTCACCCACAGACGTGGACAGAAAAACTCTGAGGAAAATATTAGCTGGAGGGTTTCAGCAGTGTTTAAGGAAGCTTATACAACGTGAAGGACTGGTGTGTGGTGGGGAGAGGCCAGAGGCCACATAGATGTCTGGAAAAATAATCTAAGCCCAAGATGATAAAGGCCTGAACTCAGCGGGGACGACGTGCAGCTGGTGTGCAAGGGTGAGCAGCTTTGAGGGGCTCTCGGGGTGGTGGTAGGAGCAGGGGGTGTGGCTGGGATGACTAGGACTCGGGGTCCTTTTAGGCCTGGTGGCCGGAGGAGTCTGGGAGGGGGACAGAGCGGGAGGACGGGGGTCTGGGGCAGACGCCAGGTCCTGGGTGACCGGGGCCTACCTGGTCCAGGACAGGGGCTGGGGAGCCCGGCCTGGGGGGCATTCCTATCAGGCAGAAAGGTGTGCCTGGCCAGGGTTCTAGGCCGGGGGGCGGTGGAAGGAATGTTCGGGGGGTTGGGGGGGCCCTTCCCACCCACAGTCTCTGAACTGGGGCCTGGAAACCCAGGACTCCCTGTGTCCGGCTCTGAGCCATGAACATTTCCGGCAAAAACAGAGAAGAAAGAAATTCTCCCAGCCCACTGTGTTCCTCATATCAGCAAAAGCAGCGTGAGCTGAGCTTGCAAAATAAACAGGGCTCAATGTAAACACTGCAGCAGGTCCTGGGGACGGAGCTAAGAATACACGCTGGGGGAGGAAGGTGGGAGCAGACTTCTCCATCGGGTCCCCAGAGAGCCGCAGGGTCCCTGCCCCGGAGCAGCCCTGACAGGGAGGGGCCGGGGCGCTGGGGGCCGCGTTCTCAGGACCCGTCCCAGGGCCTGGCGTGTCGGAATCTGACCGCTGCCGCCCGTGGACCTTGCTGCTTGCCCTCACCTTGGCCCTCAGTGCTCCTGCGTGGCCTCTTCTCAACCAGACCCCTTCTGTTTGGGCAATACTCTCCTGCTTTCTTCCGTCTCTCTCCACCTCCTCCCCTTCTGTCTGTGGCTTCTGCCGGGACCAGCTCTTTACCTAACCAGCTAACTAGGCAACCGCTCAACCTCTCCGGGCCTCAGTTTTCCCACTGGTAAAAGAGACTTCATTTGGGCAAACGAGTCCTTGCCAGAGTAGAGAACGCAATGTGACAAAGCAGTTCAAGCCCTCTCCTCGCACAACTAAGGGGGCCAGTGGGTGGCAGGCCGTGGCGGGGGAATGCTGTGTCTGCTCCCCATGCCCCCGGAGCGAGGCAGGCCCGCACAGCCAGCCCGGGCCAGGGCCAGGGGGCATCCTGAGGGCGGGTGGGGGCCTCTGAGCAGGAGTGCGAGCTGCAACGAGGCTGCAGGACCCCGGAGAGAAGGAAGTGGGGGGGGGGCGCTCCAGCCCATGTGGCCCCTGGACTGGACATGGGAAGGGGACTCCTTGCCGGGAAACAGAGGCCCCCCTGCACAAGCTGAGCTGGCCTCCCCCACCCCAGGTGACTCCCTGCAAGTGGACAGCCCGGCCACTGACCCTCAGAATGACCTGCTCCCAAGACGGGGATGGGGGCAGCCGCTGTGCCCCCCGAAGTCCCCTCCCCCTCCTCCCCAAGCCCCTCGTCCTGTGGCTGAGTGAGCCGCCGGGCCGGGACCGCCGTCACCGAGGAGGGCCTGAGCTGAGATGAGGAAGCAGTTGGGGGCCAGGCTCCCTTCCGGCCTGAGGCCAGCCCGGTGGGGTTGGGGGAGGTCCGGGGCTCCGGCTGGGGCTGGCGGGCCGGCTGGCACTGCCACCACTGCAGGCCTGCTGGGCTTCCCAGGGCTGGACGGCTGCTGGATTTCCTGCCCCCAACTTCCCTCAGTCAGCAGGATTGCGAGGGGGGTTGTTTATGGTCCCGATGGCTGCGGTGATAACGTGGGGCCTGGGACACGCCACTGTGCCCTCTGGGCCCGGCGGGGCCCTTTCCCAGGGTCTGTCCCCGAGGGGGGCATCGGCTAGCGGGGGCGGGGCTGGGCAGGCTGAGCTGGACGCCGGCCCACGGCAGCCTCTGCCCGGGTCCAGCACGTGTCCACGGGGCAGAGATTCAGCGTGGAGCACGGCCTGTTCCCTGCCTTGAGACCTGGGGGCATGACTGGGCCTCTTGGGCGGAACCAGCTCCTGGGAGGCAGGATGGGGACAAAGGCGACACAGAGCCCATCTCCCTGAGTGTGTGCGGAACATCCGGAATCCTTGCTGCGCAGAAACGGCCCCTGTCCCGGGCGCAGAGCCTGACGGTGGAGGCCACCAGGGGCCTTGCTCCCAACCTTGCCCCCAGGGATCAGGGACTCCAGAAAACCCTTCCCTTTGTTGTTCAGATCTGAAGAAATGTGGGCCCATAATTCTGTACCCCCAAGGCCAACGTGGGCCGCACCTCAGCCCACCACACCGACCCTGGCTGGACAAGGGCTGAGCCCTGGCTCTCAGACCCCCACCGGCTGCCAGATGGCTCCAGGGGACCCTGTCTCCTACCCGTCATCACCCCCAGAGGACGCCAGGCTCTGGTTTAGGTTTCAAGGGGTGGCCTGTCCGGAGGAACAGTGGGCAGAGCCGTAAGAGAGGCCCAGGACAGTCGGACAGGGGACAGAACCAGACCAGGGCGGGGACTTGAGGAGGGGTGAGCGCATTTGGATGACAGGGCAGCGGGGCGCTCCCAGGGCTGCTGGGTGGGGGCCGGCTCACGCGCCCCTGGGCCACCACGACCCCTGCCAGCGGCGGGGGCCAGTCAGTGAAGGCTGCCTTGGCCAGAGCTGTTCCAGAGCTGGGCAAGGAGGCGGGGGTGGGGGTGGGGGGCCCTGGGTCCTTTCCCCGGCTCTACCTCTGCATCCGTTGATGTCTGGAAGCCCCGCCCCACCGGTCCCCCCAGCCGGGTGCCTGGTCTGCTGTACTGGGCGTGGCTACTTGCTGCTTCTCCTGGAATGTGTCAGCCCCGAGGAGTCCCTGGTCCCACACGAGAAGAAGAGTGAAAGCCAAGGACGGGTCACCAGAGAGGCGGAGTCCGGGCCCCAGAGCCTCTGATGCCGCTCAGCCTGGGGAGCTGACCGTTCCTAGTTTCAGTACCCATCCCGCCAGACAGGGCATCTGCCACTGGACCACCTGCCTGGGCAAAGGAGAGCCACCAGGCCCGCCGAGGCCTGTGCTGACTGAGACGGGCCAGCCCTCCGGCGGGGTCAGGGTGTTGGCGTCACACAGCCCTAGAGGGCCAGGCCCGAAGGGAGAGCCCCCGTGGGCACCCGGACAGCGGCCCTCCCCCACGTACAGGATCGTGGCCCCATACCCGCCCAGGCCAGGGAAGACTGCTGGTGGGCAGAGGGTCGTCCTGCAGGCCCAGGCCAGGGTGGGTGGGGCAGGAACCCGGAGCTGTGCCCCTGCCCGCCTGCCCAGCTGCAGCAGAGATGGACACGGGCCAGAGCCAGGCGTTGCCCGGGAAACCGAGAGTCGGACGCATCCCTGCTCAACCGAAATTCCTCTATTTTTAGCCCCCCGGCTGCTTTCAGATAAAGTCCATGTAGATGAACGAGCTGTTCGGCAAGATAACAGCCTGCTCCAAACCACGGAGACTTCAAAGGGCAGCAGGCCGCCCCCTCCCATTCCACAGATCCTCCGAGGCTCCCAGGATGCCCTGGGAAGGGGTTCCGGAGCTGAGAGGCGGGGCCGCGGGCACAGAGCCCGGCGGGGACTGGGGTGTCCCGGCCACTGAGGCTGCCGGTGCCCTGGAGCGGAGGGAGCACGGCGTCCACATCCCACCAGACAGCCAGCAGGGCCTCGGCCGTCACTCCCCACCTCCCTTGCCGTCAGGACCCTGCGGAGGAGGGTCCTGGAGCCCACACCCCCTCCTCCGCACTTGATGCACCCTCGTGTCCCTGTCGGCACCTCTGAGTCCCTGAGTGCAAGCGGGCTGGGGGCTGAGGGAGCCGCAGGCAGTGTGGACAGCACTGCCCACCTCGGCGTGCACCGGGCGGTCCTCAGCTATGCCAGGGAGGGACTGCGGGCACTCGGTGCCACTTGCCAATAATGATGCCACTTGTCAGAGGTCTAAGACCAGCCTGGCCTTCAGCGTCCTCCTCCCGCGGGGACCGACGCCCAGTGCACATGAGAGAGGAGCTGAAGCCCTACGTCAGGGAGCCCACACCGAGCACAGGTGGGAGGGAGGGAGGGAGACCCCAGACACCTAGGGCACCATCCAAGCCCTGCACGCTCAGGACAGAGCTGGAGAGTGAAACGCCGCTGTGGACGGCACCGTCTGGGCCCCAAGGCCGCTGCCCGCCGCCCGCCAGCAGCGACGCTGCGTGGCCCGCGAGAGCTGGCGTGGGCTCGGGCGCCTACCTTGTCCTCCACGCGGTTCAGGCGGGCACCGATCGTGTTGCTGCCTCGGTCCTTGCTCTTCTCTGTGGGGTTAAAGCACCCAAGTCAGGGACGCCTGGGCTGGCAGATGGGGAGGGGTGGGCAGGTGACCCCGACTGGACTCGGGGAGAAGGGCGATGGGGGTGAGGGAGTGAGGGTCAAAGGCCTGAACCTATGGGAATGTCTCTTAGAAGCTCTTCTGTGGTGAGAACTTCAGGGGCGGCAGTGGGTGGGCCGGGCGCGGGCTCTTTCCGGTTCTGTGACCTCCGAGAGCCTCAGAGGACGGGCACCCACCCTGCCCGGGGGCTGCCTGAGTTGGTGCCCGCTGTACAACGGTGACATCCCGCCCCAAGGGGGCACTTGCTTTGGCCGAGGAGGCCTGTCGCCCCTGCAGCCCCTGCCGCCCTGTCCCCGAGTGAGTTGCACCTCCCACTTGAACTTGGGCTAGGGCAACCCCGAGGAACTGGCCTGGCCCTGCCCTCCCTGGTGTGACCCCCTAGCCCCCCTCCGGAGGACATGAGGCCGAGCCTCAGAGCTGGAGGGCGGCACCCACCTTGCTCCCCAACGTTCTAGCTGGCTGCTCACCCCCCCAACCCCACTCCCAGGCCCCCACCTTCCCAGGGTCCTGGTCACGTTTCCACACTCACATCCGTAGCCTAGAAAAGCCTGCCATTTGTGAGGACGCATGCAGGTTCTTGCACTAGCTGAAAATCCCTTGTAAATCATGTCTGAAGCCAATTTGCCTAGGGTGGGTCTACCTGCCCCCCTCTCCGGATTTCCTTGCCAGACGTGCACTTTCTGATGGTGGAAGAGGCAGGCGTGGGTGGAGGGATGGTAGGAGGGTGCGGCCTGGGCTGCCACGCCCAGGGTGTCTCGATGCAGAAACCCACCTGAGATGGAGATGAAGAGGGAGGGCTTCCCGATGGACTGGTCCAGCCTGTGGGGGAGGGAGGGAGACGGAGACCAGCTCACGCTTGGCCGGGGCACCGCACGGACATCTGGCCCGTTGGTGGGTGGATGGGCTGATATGCCCAGCAAGACAAGCTGCCCGCCCCTTCTGGGGGCCGCCCCTCACTGCCACCCAAAAAGCAGCCAGGTGCCTCCCAGGTCCCAGAGGCCCATGCTCCCAAGGGGGCTTTGCGGGGCGGCGCTCAGAGGTGAAGGGCAGTGGTTGGGCTGCTCCTTTGTCACCCTCCCTGAGCACAGCAGGGTGCCGGGATAGCCCAGTGTCCTGAATGTTCCCAGAGAGGCAGGCCTGCAAGTGGGCCCTGCCGGGGCAAGGCCAGGTCGCTGGGCTGGGTGGGCTTCACGTCCCTGTGGTAGGTCAGCGACAGGGGCGGGGGCAGCCTGAGCCCCTGGCCTGGCCTGTGTTCAGGACAGGCGCGTCTCCCAGCCACACCCTGCGTCGCACAGAGCTCGGTTCCCAGGCCAGCCCGCCGTGGAGATGCAGCTGGTCTGAGCCCACGCAGGCCCCCAAGGACCACGCTGCTTCCATGAGGATGAGCTCTGCGGGCCCCAAGTCAGAAGCCAGAGGACGTCGGCTACCAGGGGTTGAGGTGCTCAGCTCCCGACTGGTAGGGTCTCTCCTGGAGGGGGTGTCTCTTGGGGCTGGACCTGGCCCCTGCTCACAGGGCGTGTGCTGGGCTGTGAAGTGTCCAGCGTCTCTGAGGCGTGGCCATGTGTGGAGTGAGCCCCTGCCCCTCCCCCGCCCGCTCAGATCCCCCCGTCCCCCGGGCCCCACCCCCCGGGCCCCCGTGCCCACCTCCTCTGCAGCTCCTTGATGCGCACCATGAGGTTGAGGTGGCCCTGGGAGTACTGCTCGATGACATCCCGCACGTCGTAGGGCTTCCGCGCTTGCTGCGGTGGGAGAGAGAGAGTCACGCTGCGGGCTCAGCGTTAGCGCAGTGACCGCGACCGCCTTCCGTGGTCTTCCAGGATTTAAGGAGCTGCCCGTGTGGCACCACGGGGCGGGCCTGGATCAGCGCACATGCAGCGGCCGGGCTCAACCTCCCCGGGAGCTGGGTGACCCTGGGCCAGTACCTCGGCCTCTCTGGGCCTCAGCTTCCTGCCCGCTCACCCGCAGAGACCTGCCCACTCTCCCTTTCCAGGCCACCGGTCCCTGTTTTCAAGCTGCCTTGGAAGAGCTGGCCCAGCCGAGGGCCTGGGGGCCGGGGGCCAGCATGGCTGCCAGTCACGGTGTGGAGGGCACAGCTCTGTGCGGCCACCGCCTGCCTGGGCCCCAAGCTCACCCTCCGCACACTTGTCGGCCGGCGCACCCACTGCTCTTGGGGTGGGGAGGTGGCCCACCCCACCCCCTTCCCAGGCAGTTCCCTGAGCTGAGCAGGGGTGGCCCCGGGGGACAGGCCTCCTGCTGGGGCTCCCAGGCTGCCTGGGAAGGGAGGTTGGTCCCCCGGCAGGCCTGCGGCCATGGAGGCAGGGAAGGTAACCCCAGAGCTCCAGGCTCGGCGCCCGCCCTGAGCCCATAAATGCATCCGGGGCTCAGGTGAGACCACAACAGACAGAACGGGGCTTCTCACGACGTCAGCAAAACCTCCAGCCGCACTTATGGCCTCGATCCCAGGAGCTTACGGTCTGAGGGTCTCGCCCAGGTAGCATCGGGCTGGCCGTGTCGGGGTCTGATGGCCCAGGAGGCCCTTCGCCCACACAAGCGAGCCAGAGCCGCGTGGGGATATAGGCTACTTCTATTGGGAGAACCGCGGGGAGACAGGGTTGGGGGCCCCAGCTGGTCTCATTAACCCTGAAGGGCCCACACTAGTGATGGGCTGGGGGGTTCCTGCCTCTTGCTGGGGAGTGTAAGGGGCCTGAGAGACGCGCCAGACAGCTGGCAGGGCAGGGCAGGGCGGGGCCGGCGGGTCAGAGGGTGAGAAGTAATAAGGCACAGATGCCCGTTGAGGGTCAGGGCCAGGCCTCAACCCTGGGAGCCCCAGGGCACCTGCCCTCCCTGCCCACCTGAGGCCTCCTTCTCCTTGGGGTGCCACCCCAGAGACTGGGGCTACCCCAGGCTAAGGGTAGGGCCACCTCTGCCTTCCAGAAAGATGGGGTTCCCCTGAGGGCAGGGTCCTGCCTCGATCTCTGGGCACCCTTCGGACACGTCCAGGGGCCCTGCCATCGACGCTGGCGGCTTAACTATGTTCTCGCAGCTCCCCACATCGTCCTGGACCCCAGGAATCCCGGGGCAGCGCAGAATCCTCCTCCCTGTCAGGGACTCTGGGCACAAGAGTTCCAGGGGGTCCCTGCTCCCACAAGATCCGCCAGGCCGGGCCCTCACAGGTAACACCCAGCCCCGCTTTGGGCCCCGGGACCACCCTGTGTCCCTTTGTGGCCTACATGCCGAGGCCCGTGGTGGGGTCTCAGGGTCAGGAGGGGGGCGGGACTCTGGCAGGCTCTCTGACCTGCCACACACTCAGCTTCATGACAAGTGTAACAGTGGCCCTTAGCTACAGGCTAGTGGTAGTACCCCAGGGCTCAGTTTGTCCTTCTGTGAGTTGGGGATGCTGAGCCCTCTGGCTGACAGGGAGGGAGTGGGGATGAAGTAAGATGGTAGGTGAGAAAGGCCAGCGGGTCCCGAACTGGCTCTTGCCGGGAGAGCCCGAGGTGGCTGTGACAGTGTCTGCGGCCGAGCCCAGGGTCTGCGTTGCTGTTCAACGCACACGCCACTGAGTCGTGACCTTGGCCTCCTGTGAGCTATACTGGGCACCTCCAGGCCTGCTGGAGCCGTCTGGGATGGGATCAGAAGAGGGGCAGGCTGGGTTCAGAGGTCAAAGTGGGGCAGGCCTGGTCTGGAATGGAGCGGATCCTTGCCCTGGTCCCCCAGACACCCCGGGAGGTCACGGCCCACAGCGTGCAGGGGAATCTGGGCACCTGAGCGTGTTAAGAGCCTCTGTGTGAATACGTGTTAAGAGCACAAGTGAATACGGATGTCCCTGTGGGAAGGCATAAGAGTACAGGTGACAGGTGTGTGTGCCCGGGCATGCGTGTGCATGTCTGCAGAAGCGGGCGTGGGGGTGGGGTGGGGCTCGTGAGCAGGCCCCCCACCCCCAGCCTCGCCTCGTCTAGGGTGTGGACCACGACAGGGTAACCGACGCCCAACTGACACCCAGGACCCGTGGCGCGGTGGGGTCCCAGGCCCCCTGAGACTCATCTCAGAGCTGAGGAGTTCACCTCCCGCCCCCCAACCAGGGTCTGCTCAGAGCTCCTGGAGGCCTCTGCCGAGTGGTGGCCTGGGGCCCAGCTGGAGACACCATCTCAGCTTTCTCTCTGGAGCTCATTTCCTTGGCAGCAGCAGGAGCCCGAGATGAGCCGAGATAATGCCGGGCTGTCCAGACTGACCGCCGGTGGACATGCGAGTTCAAGGCAAACGTGAAGGGCTAAGAGGCTCTGGCTCCTCCGGCCAGACGCAGGGGCGGCCAGCCGGGGACTTATCGGCAGGAGAGGCGGGCAGGGGGGCCACCCGCCATTTCTGCAGCCCCTGAGGCCAGATGGGGGTGGGCGCACAGCAGACAGACAGACGGGCTGCTGCGGGGGAAGGGACGGCATCCCTGACGGCTGGGCCTGGGTGGGGGGCCGCCCCTGGAGCCCCACAGAGCCCCTCACTGCCAGGGACTCGTCCACCGCTTCTACGTCCGGGGACCCTCCTTCCTGGAGGCCTCCTACTGCCCCAGCTTCTGGCCTTGCCCAAACCAGGAAGCCCCCGGGAGCGCCTCCGCTCAAAGGGCCCCGCCCAAATTATTGAAGGCCCCCCAGGGGTCCTGCGCCGAGGGGAGGGGCAGGGAGCAGGGGAGGTGAGGCTGCCCAGCCTCCTTCCGGAAGCCTCCAGGCCATTCGCAGGACCCTGGCCTGTGTCCTGAGGCAGAAAAGGAGACCCTCGGCCTGGAAGGGAGGTCAGCAACCAGTTGTCTTGCCTGCATGTCTGTGACGGGCGCTCACCAGCGTCCACAGCGGCTCCAGCCACCGTGGCGCCCATCTGCCCAGGGCGGGCTGTGGTTCTGAGCTGGAAGCTGCTCACATCACCCCCAGAGCTGGGCCTGCCACGAGCCCCAAGGTTCCGCCTGCCCTGCTGGGTGCCCCAGACCCTGGAAGCAGCCCCCAGGGAGCCTGGTGTCCACCCTGGCACGGCCCTGCGTGGCCCAACAGTGCCCCAGGGAGCAGGTCATGGCCTCTGCCCTGCCGGGGCCTGCTCTGGAACGCTGGTGGCCCAGCTGCTCAGGCTGGGGACTGTCCCCATCCTGGAAGAGTCCCCGCTGACCCCTCTGATCCCCAGGTTGACATCTGTGGTTTCAGACGTCACCACCAACGGCCCTCGATCGAGGGCGACACATCGTGGCCCTTCTGCGGGCCTCTTCTGCTCTTGGGAGCAGTCCTGCCCAGACCTGACCCCCGAGGGGGTTCCTGCCATTCCTCCTCCTCCCTCCCCAGGAGGCCAGCCTGCCCTCACCCAGCGCCCCCTGAGCTCCCTGCTCCACCAAGCTACCCCTCTGCTGGTACCGCCAGGGCAGCGGGCCCTCGGGGAAGGAACAGCCACAGACGCCCTCTGTCCGGGACCGTCGGATCTCGCCCAGAACACTGCTGGGCAGACCTCCTGGCGCCGGCCGACAATAGCACTCACCACGACTCTTTTGTTTCAACAATGAGGAGTCCCAGGCCCTGGCGGGAGCCTTAGCACAACTTGGCCCAGTTTGGTGGGGAACAGCCCCCCTCCAGGGCTGCAGGCAGACAGACGGGCAGGCAGCAGGATAACACTGGGGACTCTGTGTGCAAACCACCCAGCCAAGGGGGCCACGGGTGCTGCCGGGTAGCCGGAGGAACGGGGCGGCCGGGGCAGGGCCTCACCAGGGCTGTCCTTGGGGCCGGGATCAGTGGCGGTCGTGTCGTGGCAGAGCCTGTGTGAGGGCTGGGCACCCGTGGACGCCGTCCTGGGCCAGCCCCTTGGGCTCGTGCTCCCACTACCAGCGGGGGAAGGGTTCTTCCCCAGGGCTGCCAGGGGGTGGGGTCTTTCCAGAACCACGCACCGAGTCTGGCTCTGTGGCCTGGGTGGGTGAGGGCTCTGCTGAGGGGGCTGGAACGAGCCAGCGTCAAGCCTTCAGCCTGGGGTGGGAGGTACGGCCCGGAGGGGGCTGGCTCTTGTCCCAGCCTCGCTGTGGCCTCCCAGGGGGCGTGAACAAGCCCCTCACTTGGCGAAGCAGGCCCAGGGGATGTGGGTGTTGGTTGGCTCTGGGCGACCCCCAGTCCTGGCTCCACCAAGGACTCACTTTTGAAAGGCACCGGTGGCCAAGCCTTCTGGAAAGAGAATGGCCTCCCCCAAGGGTCCCTGCTTCCTAAGGTTCCACGTTCTCAGAGTCAGGGCTGAGCTGGGCCCCGCTCCTCAGACGGAGGACGGTCCCCACGTAGGAAGGAGGGCACCAAGCCTGCCGCCAGCTGGCTTCCCCTGCGGGCTCCCAGGGGCTGCAGGAGACCCACCCCTGGCAGGAGTGCCGATGAGGAAGCCCACAGTCTCCAGCCCCGCCCAGCCAGAGAGACCCTACCTCTCCCTGCAAAGGTGGGCCACCCCGGGGCACAGAGCAGGGCTGGGTCTCCCCTCTGTTCTGACTCACACAGGGTGGGCGAGGGGGATAAGAGCCCTGAGCCGGCCTGGGACAGAGCACTTCCTGCCCAGGTGACGCAGGGTGGGCTCCGCACCCTCCCCGAGTCACTCCCACTCCTGTCTGGTGGGGGCGTGGGAGGAGCTAGCGAGCCCCCGGGCTCTGCGTGCCTCTGGGCTCTGCGCCGGGCCTCAGGGTCCAGGCCGATCAGGGAAGTGTCCCTCCAGGGTCTGCTGTCTTGGGGACGGATCCTGAAGTCATGGCAGGGTGTTTGACGGGTGAAGGGTCGGGTCTCAGATATGGCAGGGTATGGGGACCCCGCAGCCTGCGCTGTGGGTGGGAGAGGGGCTTTCAGGGTGGACCAGGGCAGGAGGGCTGAGTACAGGACTCACCTGGAATTTCTTCTTGGCCACAAAATACTGCATACGCCTGATGACCTTGATGGTGGCCCGGTGATGCTCCCGCAGCCTGCAGTGGAGAACGGGGAGGAGGGCGTGAGTGCGGGCCAGATGGTCATCCCACGCCCACCACTCTCAGAGGCTCGGAGGCTTCCCAAATGTGCCCCCCATCCCCGGCAAAGGGCTGGGCCTTTCCAGAAACAAGGAGAGCGTTCAACCCCCTCGGATGGGGACCTGCAAGCTCACATCCTGGTGGCAGGAGGAGAGGCTGAGGCCAAGAGGCTTTAAATTAGGGGGATGACCCTAGAGGGACCCTCGCCTTGCTTGTCGCTCAGAAGTGGGGTAGGAGTCAGGGTCCCGAGTTGGCAATGGCTCTGCCCCTCACTCACGGTAGAGCCACAGAAGCTTCTTTCTACCCTTGGGCCTTCTGGCTGCTCACTAGTAGCGTGGGGAGGGGGTACAGACAGATGACAGCTAAGGCCCCTTTCAGCTGGAAGGTGTTATAGCCCGCCCACCGGTACCCACTTGGAAAACGTAGGGCTGGCGGACGAATTAGCCAGGGAGAGTTAGCACCTGAGCCACCCTGTTAAGGAGACCGTGCAGTGTCCCCTCTGAAGTTCCTTCTAGAAACATCATTAAAAAGGGAAACACAACCGTTGATGTATATGTATATGTTCATAGGAAAAAGACCGGAAGGAAATACATCCACATGGAACCAGTGGGGATTTTCCTTCTGGCTCTGAAGCCTGCATCTGACCAGACCTTCTGCTGAGAACGCCACCACGGCTGTGTGATGGCTTTGAGAGCAAGGAAGACCCCAAGGGCTGAGATCCCAGAAGAGGAACGAACTGGGAGAGCCCACGTGTGCGTTTGTGCGTTTGTGCGTTTGCTGTGTGGGGCACACTAGCCGAATGGGAGGCAGGGGGCTCCCTGGGCCGGCAAGATAAACAGGAGTCCAGGGCTGCAAAGACATCCAGGACTTGATGGGCCAAGATCCTGGTGAATGGGGGGCCACAGAGAAGGAAGCCTCCTTTCACGCAATTTCCCCTTGAAGCATCTGTGAACTAAGCCGCACAGCATGGGGTGAGATTCTGAGAAACGGAGCAAGGAGCAGCTGCTAGAAGGATAAAAAGCTAAGCAGAGGCCTCCACAGACTCACGTCACCGGGGAGAGGAGAACTGCGATTCAGAGTCACCAAGGAGACGGGGTCCTGGCAAACACCCCAAGCTTTCAGATGAGACCTCCCAACCCTGCCATAGCCTCAAATCACCTCAATCCCCACCTGGAGCAAGGTGCTCTGTCCTGCACCTTTTGCACGCCAGAGAAAACGGAATTATCTGTAGGGATAAGATCATGGAGCCGCTATTCTGTTTTTAATACTCAACAGACTGAAAACAAATGGACAAAACAGACCACGGAAACAGATCTAAAGATGTGGTAGATTCAATGCCTTAAAGACTTGTAGCTCTTGCATCAAGGGATAGAGTTGGTTTTCTCACTGCTTGAATTTGGGCTGACCTTGACCCTTATTGTGATGAAAAGAATGCTGGGGAAGTCCCACCGTGTACAACTTGTGTGCTCTTGGAATGCGGTCACTTGAACCACCTCAGCTGGCTGGCTGGAGAGGCCACGTGGAGAATCACCGTGCTCTGGCCAAGAGCCAGCACCAAGCAATGGGCATGTGCGTTGAGGCCATCTTCGACCATCCGGCCCCGATAAGCCTCCAAGGGGACCGCAGCTGTGAGAGTCACCCCACGCAGAGCCAGCAGGACAGCCTCCCAGCGGAGCCGAGCCCAGATTGCTGACCCACAGACTCATGAATAAGGAAGGAGGCTAGCTGAGACCACCCAGTCACCACCAAGCTGCCGCCTGGACGAGCCAGGTGAGACCAGCGAGGTGAGGAGCCCAATATGCTGACCCACAGACTCAGGAGCAAACGGTTGCGTTGGCTTGCTTCAGAGTTTTTAGATAAGGACTTGAAAATAACCTTGATAAGTAGGTTCAAGAAAATAGATGACAAGATGGAGAATTTCACCAGAGAAGTAAAATCTATATGAAAAAGAAAGAAAGGAAATTCCAGAACAAAAAGGACACTCATGGAAATTAAGAAATGCAGTAGATGAATTTGCTGGCAGAGGAGAAGAGAATATTTGCGAATTGGAGAAAATAGCCAGGTTAGAGTATGGAGGGAAAGTAGAATTAAACATATAGGAAAAAAATGCAAGGCATATAGGATAAGGTTAGAAGTTCTAATACATGTAACACCTTAGAAGGAGAGGAGGTAAAATGGAGAACAAATAATTTTGAAGCCTCAGTGGCACAGAATTTTCCCCCAAATGATGGAAGACATCAGGCCACAGATTCAAACAGCTCTTTGGATCCAGCTGGAGAGAGAGACAAGGTACAACAGACCCAGGCCCATCAGAGTAACCCTGCTGGAGACCACAGGGAACATTGCAGAAGCTCTAAAGTCAGGGGGGTGGGGGTGAGAATGATGACACATTATCCTGATGGTTGACTTGTCAATGGAAAGGATGAAAGCCAGAATGACATCCTTAAAGTGCTCAAGGAAAATTCCTACCAACTTGGCATGCTATACCCATCCAATACGTTCTTAGAAATGAAGGTTCAAGTGAAAGAATCCAGTCACAAAAGGATAAACTCTGTATAGTTCCACTTGTATGAGGACCTAGAGTCATCAAGTCTACAGAGACAGAAAGTAGGATGGTGGGGCTGGGCCTGAGGGGAGGGGGATGGGGAGTGAGCGTTCAATGGGGACAGGGTGTCAGTTTGGGAAGACGAAACAGTTCTGGAGATGATGGTGATGGTTACACAACAACGTGAACGTGCTTAATGCCCCTGAATGATACAGTTAAAGATGGTTAAAATGATACATTTTATGTTATGCATATTTTCTACAATAATTATAAAAGAAGAAGGTGAAGGGCTTCCCTGGTGGCGCAGTGGTTGAGAATCTGCCTGCCAGTGCAGGGGACGCGGGTTCGAGCCCTGGTCTGGGAGGATCCCACATGCCGTGGAGCAACTGGGCCCGTGAGCCACAACTACTGAGTCTGCGCGCCTGGAGCCTGTGTTCCCCCACACAAGAGGCCGCGACAGTGAGAGGCCCGCGCACCGCGATGAAGAGTGGCCCCCGCTCGCCACAACTAGAGAAAGCCCTCGCACAGAAACGAAGACCCAACGCAGCAAAAAATAATAAATAAATAAATAAATTAATTAATTAAAAAAAAAAAAGAAGGTGAAAACTAGACCAAGAGAATTCACTGCTGGGAGACCTGCACTGAAAGAACGACTTAGGGGTCTCCCCAGGTAGAGAGCAATGATCCCAGAAGGATGCACAGAAATGCAGGAAGGAATTAAGAATGTAGAAAAGGACAGATATGTGAGAAAGTTTAAGTTAGTAAATTAAAGTGACTGAAATAATCATGATAATGTCTCCTGAGGTTTAAGGCATAGCTATAGCTAAAAATACATGGTAAAAATAGCATAAAAGGGAGGAGGCATCAGTGGAGATAAACAGTGGTGAGCACCATGTGTTGTCAGGGAAACGGTAAAAGTGCTCCTCTGAGGTCGACTCCAGTGAGTCAAGGATGTGTCTGATAATCTCTAGGCAACCACTGATGGAATAATAAAGGGCTGTGGAATTAACAAGCTAATAGGGGATAAAAATTAACTAATAACAAGTTTTGATTAACCCAAAGAAGCAGGAAAGGAAGTCGAAAGGAAGTGACGGAACAAGTGGGAAAAAGAAAAGTGAGATAGTAGATTGCATGCATTGCAGAGGGACTAAATATTCCAGTTAAAAAACCAAGATCGTCAGATGAGATTTAAAAAAACAATTTGATGTTGCCTATAAATATACTGAAATAGATAGGCAAAGAAATGTTGACAGTGAAAGGATAGAAAAAGACATACATTGGCGTTGCCCAATGAAAGCTAGTGCAGGTAAACTAATATAAGACAAAGAAGACTAAGTATTGGCAGAGATAAAGAGGGGATATTTCATCATTTAAAAAGCGGTCAAGGGAATTCCCTGGCCGTCTAGTGGTTAGGACACCATGCTTCCGCTGTAGGGGGCAGGGGTTCCATCCCTGGTTGGGGAACTAAGATCCTGCATGCCACGTGGCAAAAAAAAAAAAAAAGTGGTCAAAATTTGGTGGGAAGAGATCAATTCTAAATCCGTATGTACTTAACAACATGAGCTTCAAATATACAAAAGCAAAAGCTGGCAGAACTAAAGGTAAAAGAGAAAATCCACAATCGTGGTGGGACATTTGAATGCACCTCGGTGGGTAACAGATAGAGGAGCTGTGAAAACATCTAAAGAGAGACACGTCTGAACGAACCGAGGAGGAACTTGATGTGATCAACGCTTACAGAACACCGTGCTCAGTGCCCAAAGGGCATCTAAGCTTCCCAAGCACACAGGGAACATCTACCAGAAGGGACCGTGTGCAGGGCTTGAAGAGCAAGTTCCAACAAATTTCAAAGAAAGTAAGTCACATATGTATGTTCTCTGACCACAGAGAGATTAAGCTAGAAATGAATAAGAAAATGATAACTGGAAAATCCTTAAGCGTTTTGGAAATTAAATATCTCAAGGATCGAAGAGGAAATCTGATAAGAATTGAAAAATACTTTTAATTGAATCGTAATAAAAATGTTCCGTATCACAACTTACAGCTAAAATAAGTGCTTGAGGTACCATGAAACAGTGCTTAGAGGAAACCTTATGATCTTAAATCATATATTAAGAGAAGAGGGGAGGCCAAAGTCTGTCTCAAGAAGTTTAAACAATAGTAAATTAAATCCCAAGAAGGTAGATGGAAAGAGATAATAAAGATACGAGCACAATTCAATGAAATAAAAAATGAACATTTCGTTAAGGAAAATCAACAAAGCCAAAATCTGATTTTCTGAAAAGACTAACTAGAGATATTTTAAGAACCTATTTAGAGGATATTATAAATATAAAATCTTGATAGTTTAGGTAAAATAGATTAATTCCTAAAAACACCACAATATATAAAAGCAGACGTAAGAAGAAACTTAAAAATCCAAATTGCCCGATTTTAATTAAATAAATTAGATTTGGAATTCACACACAAAAAAGCCTTAGGTCTAGATGACTTCACCAGTAGATTCTTCCTTAAATGGGAAGAAATAATACCAATTTTATACGAATCTTTTTAGAGGATTTTTATGAGTCAGTATAACCTTGATATCAAAACCCGACAAAGATGCTTCAAGAAAGAAAAGTCACAGGCCAATCTCTCTCGTAAACATGGATGCAAATATCCTACCTGCATCACCAAGAAATTGAACCCAATGCCACATGTAAAGATAAATGACCAAGTGTAGTTCAATCCAGTTACGCAAGGTTGGTTTCGCAGCCGAAAACCAATCAACGTTATTCACCACATCAACAGAACAAGTAAGAAAACAACATATAAGCAACTCAAAAGATGCAGAAAGACATGTGATAAAACTCAAGACCCATTTGTAATTAAAAACACAACTCTTAGAGAACTAGGAATAGGAGGAGACTCCATTACGCAAAAAACAAACACAAAAGCAAACAAAATCTAAGCAAACATCATGCTTAATGGTGAAATATTCCTCCTGAGATGGGGAGTAAGACAAGGATGTTCGCCATTACCGTTTCTACTTAACATTATCCCCAAAGTCTCAGCCAGTGCATTGGGTGGGGGGGAGGGGGAAAGGAAATGAAAGATACGATAATTGGACAGGACAAAATAAAACTTCTGTCATTATTTGCAAATGACATAATCATATATGTTAAAAACCCCTTCAGAATCTTCAGATAAATTATTCTATTGCTAAATGAATTTAGAAAGAACACTGGTTTTAAAGATGATATACAAAAAGCAATTGTATTTCTCTATGTTAGTAACAAGCAACTAGAAAATGAAATAAAAAGATACCAATTGTAACAGCATCAAAACCCATAAAATACCTAAGAATAAATCTCCTGGAGGTGAACAAGACCTCTACACAGAAACATACTAGACATTAGTGAGAGAAATTAAAGAGGCCCTAAATCAGTTGAGGGTTATATAATACGTTTATAAATTGGAAGACTCAATATTTGTTAAGAGGTGAGTTTTGAGGTATGGGTCAAGTGTAATTCCAATCAGAGTGCTTTTATTTATTCATTTCTGGGGGGGCACAATTTTCAAGCTGATTCTAAAATATTGGTGAAAAAGCAAAGGGCTAAGGTAGACAAGACAATTTTGAAGAACAACGAAGTCGAGGACTCACACTGCCAGTTTAAAAGGTACTGTAAAGCTACCGCGATGAGTAGAGTATATTAGAGAGATGTGGTATTAGAATACGCTTTTGACACAGCCGTATTAGGTAGAGGATAGATCAGCGGGACAGAATAAAACATTCAGAAGCACAAACACGCATGTGTGGTCACTGTGTTTATAACCGGGGCACTACTGCAATCCAGTGGGGGAAAGAATGTTCTCTTCAGTCAATGGTACTGGGACAATTTGGATAGCTGTATGCAAAAGATATGAACCATGATCCCCGCCACACAGCAGTCACAAAATTAATTCATGTTAGATTTTAGATCAAAGCGTGCAGGCAGAGACCATCAGACCTCCAGAAGAGAGCAGGAGAGTATCTTTATGACCTTGGAAGATTTCCCCAAACACAAGCCACACTGACAACAACAACAAAATTCGACAAATTGCCCTTCCTTAAAATTAAGACCTTCTAGACATCAAAAGACATCATTAAAGGAATGAACAGATGCTCTACAGGCCAGGAAGGGATATTTTCTGGTAAAGGACTTGTAGCCGGAATATATTGAGAATATGCCTACAGATCAATAAGGAAAAGACCACATAATTGAAAAAGATGATTTGAACAGGCGCTTTCCACATAGGATGCCCAAACGTCAGTAAGCCCATGAGAAGGCGCTCAACATCATGAGCTATTAGGGAAATGCAGATGAAAACCCGAAAGGGGTACCCATATACGCTCGCTAAAACGGCCAAACTTAAAAAGGCTGACAACATCCAGTGTCGCAGACGCTGTGGAGTGACAGACGCCCATGCGCTGCTGGTGGGAACGTGTGTTGGTTCACTTTGGAAAGCTGTTTGGCTGTAGCCTTGGGACCTGGCATTTCGTATTCTCCAGATACTTAATCCAGAGAAACGAGTGTTCACGTCCACCAAAGATATCTATCAGGATCTTTACAGCAGCTTCCCTCATAGGAGGGCCAGCCAGTGACAAAGCCGTATATGCAAATACGGTTCCGTGCAGGCTCAAGAACAGGCAAGACTGTTCTACGGTGAGAGAAGCCAGGATAGGGGTTACCTGTGGCGGCAGGGGTGGGGGGCGTCGGGGGAGGCTTCCCTGGGGAGGTGGGAAGGAAAGTGCTGGTGGGACGGAAGTGTTCTATGTCCTGACCTCGTGGGTTTTTATGTAGGGTATATATACGTAAAACTAAGCTGATCTGTTCCTGCAGGATTTATGCACTTTACAATAAATAAATCATACCATAGTTTTTTAAAAAGCCTTTCAAGATAAGCAGCTTTTAAAGTTCTCAGGGACAGGTGGTTTCTACTTAGCCCAGAGTTGGCCACTTTTGAGCGCAGAGCATATGAGATGCTCTCCAGTGAGGCCAAGGCCCCCCATGTTACTGGACGTTACTGGACGTTACTGGACGGTGGGCCAGGCCCATGTGCAGAAGGCACTCATGTCTGTGTCCCCGCATCTCCTCCGACTGGGGCTCACCTGAGCACATGCATTCACAGGGGCCCCCTGTATGCAGCACCCAGGCCTGGTGACACTCATGCACCTACATGGGAGGGGGCGGCAACTTACATACTTCAGGACACACGCGCGCGCGCGCACACACACACACACACACACACACACACGGGCTTGGAGGGGGAGCCAAAGCAGGCTACGGGAGGCCCTGAGATTCCTCCTCTGGGGCTTGGGCCACTGGCCCCATGAGCCCTTCACCCCCGGCCTGAGTCCCGGGAGGGGATGTCCCCTGGCCTCAGGTTCCCGCCTCTTGCAGTCCCCCCAGGTGGTGTGTGAGCAGGCAGTGGGCGGGGCCTCCACAGGTGCCCCACTGGGAAGGGCCCCACTGGCTGTGCCCGCCGAGGCCTGGACGAGGCCCGAGGTTCTCAGATCCCACTTCACTTGAACAAAGGACCGCACCCAGTGACTGCCCCAGTGGCCTCCAGAGGCTGCCGCCACCCTCGCCTCTGCCAGGTCCACGGAACAAAGCCATGGCCTTTGCAACCAAGCAGCCCCCCAGGCCGATGGGAAGCCAGGGCTGGGGACACTGGGGCCCGGCCAGCTCCGCTCAGGCCTGCTGTGGCCTGGCCCCTGCTCTGGTGACAGCCCCATGGCCAGCCTCTCTGCTGGACATAAAGACTCTGCGGTCTCTGGGGAAGGGCCTGGCTGGCCCCTCTCTCTGAGGGCCTTCTCCTCTCTCCAGGCTGGGCTTGGCCCGGGGAGGGGGTGAGTGCCCTTTTCTGGTGGCTCCAACACCGGGCAGGTGGGACGGGCAGTAGGACTCACCTCAGGCACACTGAGCCCCGCGGGAGAGCGCGCGTCCCCTTCCCTCTGTCTGAGAAAGGAGGCACCCTCCGCCACCCCTTCGACAAAGAGGAGGACCCGGATGGATATTCGATTTTTATCAATGCTTTTTCCACATCACTGGATAGGATCGTGAGAGTTTTCTCTGCGGCCTGTTGATGTGATGGGTTATGTTAATGGAATTCTGAATATTGAACCGGCCGGGTTTATCTGGAATAAATCTCACTTGGTTGTGGTGTTTCATTTTTTTATCCATCATTATAGAGTTGGTTGTTCTCTCTCAGTAATGTAGAAAACCCCCAGGAACCCACTGCTCAGAATAAAAGCTAGACCCCGACAGCCCCCAATTCAACCATCCCCCTGCCTCTCCCACCCTGGGGAGCCATCGACCTGAATCCATGTCCTTCACGCCTTGCTTTCCTGATTATATAACTTCATCACACTTACATATATCCAAAAAAGGGCATATAGTTTTTATTTTAGTGATTTAAACTTTATAGAAACGTATTATGCTTTTCCCTGGGCTTATGTTGCCAAGACCCGCCCACACGGTTCTGAGTCACTCTGGTTCGTTCGTTTTGACTGGTGGAAAGGACACCTCTATGTGGACATTCCGAGTACATTCACTCTCCCTCCTGGATGGGCACGTGGCTTGGTGAGGGCAGGACGACACGCACTCCTGGTTACCTTCTCCGGCTGGGCACGGACTGGAGTTTCCTCAGGGTGAGTACCCAGGCGTGCCACAGCCGGGTCATCGGTATGTGAAATTGCACCTTACAGGTGATACCGCAGTGTCCTTCCTACTAAGAGGTGGCCCTACTAAGCATCCCACCAGGGGTTCAGGAGAGACCCGGGGCCCCACATTGCCCCACATCCCCGTCTGCTGCCCTAGTGATCAGGCTTCAGGATTTACACCGGATGAAACCAGTGTCAGCGATGCTCTCACACACTGACTGGCCATGTGTCCTCCACTGTGAAAGGCACAGCCCTGGGCCATTTTTCTGTTCAGTTATTTGTGCACTTATTGATTAGTCTGATGTAAATTGTCTGTCTTTCCCTCTCCCTCCCTCCCTCCCTCCCTCCTTTCTCTCTCTCTCTCTCTCCCTCCCTCCCTCCCTCCCTCCTTCCCTCCCTTCCTATCTCTCTACCTACCAACCAACCAATTCTTTGTCAATTCATGTATTGGGAATACCTATTCCTGTATTAGGCAGTAAAAGGCTTCCCAAAGATGTTCTAATCCCCAGAACCTATGAATGTGTCACCTTACGTGGTACAAGGGACTTTATGGATGCAAGTCAGGTGCCGCACCTTGAGATGGGTAGAGTATTCTAGATTATCCAGGTGGGCCCGATTAGACATTTGAGTCCTTAAAAGTGGGGCCTTTCCCAGCTGTGGCTGAAAGAAGCCGTGACTGTGGGAAAGAGGCCAGAGAGCAGCAACGTGACGGCTTTGAAGGTAGAGGAAAGGGCCAAGGACCCTTTAGAAGCTGAAAAAGGTCAGGCATGGATTCTCTCCTGGGGCCTCCAGAAGGAACCAGTCCTGTGATACCTTTCAGACCCTCAGGCTGTGTGGGACTTCTGACCTACAGAAGAACCAAAAGAGGATAAATGCATGTTGGTTGAAGCCACTAGGTTTGAGGGAATTTCTTACAGCAACAATAGAAAACTAGTGCAAATCCCACTTTGAAATTTATCTTTTCACTTTTTTAAGGTGTCTTTCAATGAACAGAAGTGCTTATTTTACAGAAACAAATTTATTAATATTTTTCTTTCATAGTCAATGCTTTTGTGTCTCACGTGAGAAATATTCCTTTATGCTAAGTTTTGAAAGATACAAACTAACATATTTTCTAATGGTTATAAGCTTTGTATTTGACATTTCATTCTTAGGCCCATCTGGAGTGAATTTTTGAATATGGTGTGAGGTCGGGGCCCAACTTCACTTTCTCATTATGAATAATCACCTATTCCAGCGACTGGCAATGCCATTTTGATCACACTCAAAAACCTCACATTTGTGCAGGTCTTTTCTGGGCTCTCTATTCCACTGGGCTAATGATCGATCCCTGCACCCACACTGCAGCATCTGAGTCACTATGTGTTACACCATATGTCCTGGTACCTGGAAGAAATGGTCTTTCCCTGAGCTTCTGAAAAAGGTCTTGGTATTCGTGGCTCCTTATTCTTCCACAGAAATTTTTGAATCATCAAATTATGTTTCATGGGAAAAAAAAAACCTATTGGGGTTTTTATTGGAATTATACTGAATCTATGGATGAAGGAGGAAGAAATGAATTGACATCTTTATAACACTGTCTCTTATTTATGAATATGGTATATCTTTCCCTTTATGTAAGTTTTTGAAATCTCTAAATAAAGCAAAAATTTTGTTCTTTAAAAAAAACCTAACAAAATAGATAAAGCTCTGGTGAGACTGAGAGAAGATAGAAATAAAAATATTATAAAAGAAAATAAGGAAACATTACAACTAGGGATTTGAAAGCTAATAAAAGAATATTCTCAAAAACTATATGCCAGAAACTTTGGAAAACCTAGACAGGAACGGCTATATTCTCAGGAAAATATCTAACTCAATAGAACGGACTCAGGATGGAACAAAACATTTGAATAAGCCTACAACTACTAAAGGTATTAAAGTGGTGGTTAAAATATCTTCCCACAAGAAAAAGCCAGGGCCAGATGGCTTTATCCCAAATTGTACTAAACTTTCAAGGAACAGATCATCACAATTTTATACAAACATCTTAAACTGAATGAAAAATGAAAACATGTCAAAATTTGAGGGATGCAGCTAAAGCAGGTCTCAGAGGGAAATTTATAGCATTCAATGACATAGTAAAAGAAAAGAAAAGTCTTAAATCAATGATCTCAGTTTCTACCTTAAGAAACTAGAAAAAGAAGAGCAAATGAAACCCAAAGTAAGCAGAAGAGTGGAAATGATAGCAATATAAGCAGAAATGATTGAACAAGGGAGGAGGGCGTTGCCCTTGTCAGAGATGTGGGCTGCTGTGCTCAGCTGAAGCCATAGAGGACCAGCCCCTTGCTGACTTCATCCCTGAAGGTCTGCACCCAGGAACATTTCCATGAACCGCCTTCTGGTCTCCCAGAACACTTGCTCTTTTGCCCCTGGAAGTGGCTGATTGTGGGGACTCTCCCTTTCAGGTCTTTCCAAAGGAAGGGGTTTGGGGACGGTGTGCAGAGACAGCAGGTTGCTGTCACCTTTCCCTTTGAGGCCTGGTATGTGTTTGTTGCCCAGTGCCGGCTCTGATAGGAAGGCAGGGTGTCCCCGTCTCAGGCCCGGGGAAGCAGAGCCTCGTGACTCGTGGCTCGGCCTCCCTGCTGGCGGCAGTGCTGAGGGCAAGACTGCAGTGTGAGCTCTGTCCCCGTGACAGCCCAGTCACCCTCCTGCCCCGGCTCTGGTTTCTGTTGGGGGGAGGGGCGGGGGGAAGCCCAGGCCCCCTCGCCCCCAACCCAGCTCAGTCTGGACTCTGTGTCCGAGTCTTGCCCACCCGGGGTTGGCTGGGGGCTCGCTGCCCTGCTGTCTTCCCGTCCCGCCCTTGACCCATCCCACCGGGCCAGCTCTGGCTTCCGGCTCTGGATGCCTGCCCGAGGGCCGGGGGGAGTCTGTGGTTGAGTCAGGCGACTTCTTTAGAGATAGCACCCTGCGGGGTGAGGGTTTTGCAATCCTGAGACTTCAAACCAGCCCGCCCAGCGTGCATGGCCCACTGGCTTCTGACAAAAACAGCTCAGGATAGGCTGTGAAGTGCCCCGGCCTGGCCCCGCCTGGCTCTGAGAAGCAATCGAAGGACGGGTGGACCAAGGGGCCACTGTGCCTGTCTTCTGCTGACCCTGAGCTGAATGTAGGGTGGCTCCATAGCTGGCCAGCCGTGGCTACCTCTGACAGGGGTCAAGGCCGGTGCTGCTGGTGGACGGGGCCCAGCCCAGGCACGATGGGGGCTGAGTCTGCAGCTTTCTCTGCAGCCCACCCTCCCACCATGCCTCCCACGTCCACCAATCCCTGCCACATCCAGGGCCGTGCTCACGCCCACTTGGAGGGCCCTCCCTCACCTCCTTCCTGGTCACAGCCCACCCTCATTCACGTCCAGCCACACCCCTTCCCCAGGGAGGTGTCGGGTGGCCACACTCCCCTGCTGTGATGGCACCCGGGAGCCCCAAACACCGACTGTAATCAAATGATCACCGTGTAATTCATGGTCGCCGCTGGGGCTGAGACATGTGGCCCAGATATTCCCCACGTCCAGCTCGGAGCTTGGAGGCAGGAGCAGGCGATCAGCCCTGGCCTGAGAGCCCCAGAGCCCCCAGGCCCCCATGTTCTGGGGAGGAAAGTCTAGAAGACTCTGCTCATCTGTGAAGATGCAGGGGGGCTCCGGCCCTGAGATGGGCGTGTATCCCTTCAAAACTCAAGTCATATCAGGAGTGGGGGCTGAAGATGGTTAGGACCTGCCCGCCCCCCCCCCCCCGCCCCCACGCAAGGTGACTGTGGAAAAATGCAGCTGAGCTGGGAACCGGGGTCAGCACACACCTTGGGACAAGGCACACATCTCATGGTGGGGACAGCTCACTGCGGTGGGAAATCCCTTGGGGTCTCGTTTCACTTCACTTCACTCCCTCTTTCACCCATTGGTTTGTTCCTTTGGCCGGGGGCACACATTCAAGAAACTTCTCTGCCCCTCTGTCTGAGGCTCGCTCTATTACAACACGAGGAAGTGAGGTGTCTGCTGGCATTGTTTTCGCTCGTTCGTTTGTTGTTTTTGCAAATCATACAGGTGCTAAATCTTGTGGAATCTAAAAGAAGGCGACACATAAACTTATCTACAAAACGGAAATAGAGTCACAGACGTAGCAAAGAAACTTATGGTTACGGGGGTGGGGGTAGTAAGGCGGGGAGGGGAGGGATAATTTGGGAGATTGGGATTGACACATACACACCACTATATATAAAATAGATAACTAATAAGGACCTACTCTATAGCACAGGGAACTCTACTCAATACTCTGTAATGGCCTATATGAGAAAAGAATCTAAAAAAGAGTGGATGTATGTGTATGTACAACTGAATCACATTGCCGCACACCTGAAACCAACACAACATCGTAAATCAACTACACCGAATAAAAATTATTTCAAAAAACGGGCAGAGGACTTGAATAGGCATTTCTCCAACGAAAAGACACGGATGGCAAATAACAGGTAAAGAGACGCCCAGTGTCATCGCCGCGAAGGACACCCAAGTCAAAGCCACTTCACACCCGCCGGGACAGCTACCACGAAAAGACGAGAACAAATATTGTCAAGAGTGCACGGCTGGTGGGAGTGAAAGATGGGGAAGCCGCTGTGGAAAACAGCCTGGAGCTTCCTTAAAAAATGTGAGGCCTGGAATTATCACGTTTCCCAGCAATTCCTTCCACTTGCAGTGAAATGCCCAGGAGAAATGGAAACCCATGTTCACACAAGAACTTGTACGTGAACGTTCGTAGTGGCTTTGTTCCTCATAGTCTAGAGGTGGCAATAACCCAAGTGTCCATCAACCGACGAACGGATAAACAAAATGTGGCATATCCATCCAATAGAATCTTATTCAGCCATAAAAAGGAATGAAGCGCTGACACTTGCTACGCCACGGGTGAAACTTGAAAACAGCGTGCTGAGTGTAAAAAGCCGGGCACAAAAGACCGCATATTATAGGATCCCATGTACGTGAAATGTTCTGAATAGGCAAATCCACGGAGATGGAAAGGAGATGAGTGTTTGCCTGGGGCTGGGGAGCGGGGGTGGGGAGTGACGGCTGACGGGCGCAGGGTAGCTTTTTGGGGTGATGAACGTGTTCTAAAATTAGGCAGTGGTGACGGTTGTGCAACTCTGTGAATACGCTAAAACCGGCTTTCAGAGGTGTGGCTGATCTTCCGAGATCACTCTTGACAGCAGGTGCTGGGAGGGAAGGAGCTGGTGTCCCTGGGGACAAGGGGATGGGGAAGGGTTGGGAGCCTTGGGGACGCCCCCAGCCACCCTGGCTCTGGCCAGGGCACAAGCGTCTTTGGGGAGGGACCTTACCTCCGCGTGCTTCACGGACACGGCTTGGCTGCCTCGGGGGTGCAACTGGGCTTGGCCTCCCTCCCTCCCCGGATGCCGCGGAGGCCCCTAACTCCCCGTTCTGGCTCAGCCGCCCCACTTCCAACCCATCCCCCACCATGTGGCTGCCAAAGGACCCGTTTTGATCGAAGGCGCATATCACAGACCTTGTTACACCTCCCCGCCGCGCCCCCCTCACCCCGCCCCAGCTCCAACCGCCTGCCAAGGGTGTGCAAACTCCGAGGGTGACCTGCTGGGTCCTTCACAACCAGGCCCAAACAGAACAAAACGTTCGGTGCTCTGGGCAGCTTCCGAGGTTATGCACCTTCTCTCTCTCTCCCCTAAATCGTTTCACACGCGAAACACTAAACACGTTGGGTTCTCAAGTCTTCGGAAGATTGTTTTCGTATCAGTGATCCAAAAGTCAGAGCAATCGCACGCTGGCCCCCAAGCCCGGGCCTGTGGAGCGGATGCTACCCCCTCCCCTCAACCAGGTGGCAGAGAAATTCTTCGAGGACCTCAGGACAGGTGACTGAAATGGATTTGGCAATGGCTTTGAAATGGTTTAACTTATTTCAACACACCCCAGAACCAAGGGAAAGAAGTACATTCTCTGCTTCTTTAAGATCAGGGCATCCGACTGGACCCCCAGAGACCACCCAGCACAGATCGGACCACCCAGCAGCTCAGTTCAATTCAGTTCCGTTTGGTGTACGTCACCTCCAGTTAACGCACTCGGCTTGGGTCAGGTGACCTCAGTGAAGCTGAAAGCCCACCTCAGGCAACTCGACTCCATTCAGCTCAGCGCAGACCGAGTCAACCCAAGTCAACTTCCCAGGGAGTTGAAACCAGCCGGGCAGGAGAGTGACCACCGCTGGGGACATCCTGGGCCAGACGAGCCGTGAGGATGGAAAAGCCAAAATACAGAGACCTCAAGACGGTCAGGAGTGGCCCAGGTTCCAGAAAGCACCACCCCCATCACTAACCCTGGACAGGGTCAGAGAAGAGAGTGGTGGATGGGCTGGTGGTCTGGCCAGCGAGGTGACACTTTTGGGGAACACTGCGGATTACAGAGTGTGGGGATAGTGCCCGTCTGAGGAGCCTGAGAGCATCCAGGGCAGCAGGAGACACAGGCAGGTGGCGGGAGATAGCGGTCAGCAGGGAGGACGGCGGAGCGAGGGCCGGGGACGGGAGGGAGCGACAGAAGGAAGGTCCATGTGGCGGGTGGCCCAAGTGAGGGCAGTAGGAGGGGCACAGGGGGAGGCCGGGAGAGTGGGCAGCGCTGTGCTCGGTGCCCAGTGGAACAGGGCACCATCAAACTCCAATAGTGAGGACAGAAGTGCTGACCACAGCGGTTGCAGCTAGCAGGGATTGGGTGGCACCAAGCGGCACGTTTCCCGAGGGTCACTCCGTCCCCACGCTAGCCCGACGCGCAGCACTCAGGGGCCTCGTTTTGTGGGGAGAAATGGCAGCCTCTGCAGGGTTCAGCCCCTTGCCGTGGTGACCTTTCCTGACGCACTGTTGCCCCTGCCTCGCACAGATCCATCCTAGCGCTCACCGCTGGTGCTGTCACCTGGGCAGGGGCACGGCACCCAGAGGTGGACGGCTTGCATGTAAAAGCTGCCGCTGACACTGGCCGAGGGCTGCCTGGGATGGCCTGGGAGGTGTGGAAGAGCCAGAATTTGGGGCCCACGGAGAACATGAACATGGCCGGGAGGGGCTGACTTGGCTGTGACCCTGGGCGACCAGGTCTGGGACCTCCACCACGGCTCCCCAAGACAACGGGCGAGACTCGAGTCCTTACATCAGGGAAAAGGTTTCTTGGGGGTGGGACGTGCCACTGCCGCCCACTCGGGACACCTGGCTCAATCCCCACCTGCACCTGGCTGCTGGAGACCCCTGCCCCACGAGCCGGGTCCTCTTGCAAATGTCGGCGTCGTTTCCTCCTCAGAGCCCAAAGCTCTCTTTGGAAAGGGCGCGAGTGGATGGGGGGTGTGAGAGCCCCACACAGATCCCCATGCTGGGTTTCAGCTGGTTCCAGCAAATTCCTGGAGCTTTGGAGGCCTTAGGAGCTGGAGGGACCACAAAGGACAGCGCAGACCAGGACTGAGGTTTCCCCATAACAAGGACGCGGCCTCGGAGTGAAGTGGAGCCCGGGAAAGCCGTCACAGCTGCGCAGCTCTGCGCTCTGGAGATTACGGGGTATTGAGAAATCACTAGGACCAGGCCCTGGCCCTTCCTGGGCTGTGGGGAGAGTGGTCCCCGGGCCCCGGTGGGGTGCCCTAAACTGGGTGGGCAGCCTGAAAGTCTGAGGCTGCCCGGGCAGGGCTGCTGGGAAGGAGCCAGTGAAGAAACGCATCTTCGTCCCGGCTTTGTCCCCGGAGGGGGGGGCGGGCGAGCAGACAGAGGGAGAGAGCCTGGGTGTGAGCAGACGGCTGGGGAGAACCCCATTTAAATCCTGGGGAGACTATGAGGACGTTTGTTGCAGCCTGTCAGCCCTCATTAAGTTAATGGAACTGGCGAGTTGGCCTGCTTCCAGCGCGCCAGAGAAAGAAAACAAGAAAAGTGTTTTCAGGAAAAGAGCCGGGGGTCCCATTTCGCTCGCAGCCCCCGGGAGATTATGAGCCAACAGTAATGGCCTCGCTGAAATGACTTATTGGGAACTCGTTGATTAAAGCAACGGAGAGAAAACCCCTGACGTCGAGGAAGAATTACACGGGCTTCTTACTGATTTTCGTCTAATAGGAAAGTGACTTGTGAGCGTTTCCTTCCGGAAGCCTCGTGAATTACGTACCAACCCGGTCAGGACAGAGTGTCTACGGCCACTCGGGTTCCGGGCAGGAAAGGGAAAGACTCAGAGTTAAAACCGGGGCTATTCCACGTAGACCCGAGGAATAGGGGTTCTCCAGATGGGTGAGCCTGGGGGTCAGGACCCAGAAGGTCCTGCCAGGCTCCCGGGGCGTCTTAGGAGGGGCTGAGCAGGCCTGCTGTGGGGAAGGAGGTGCTGTGTGCAGCCCCGCCCTGCCCCTGGGGGCCCTGCTTTCCTGCTCTCAGGCATGAGGAACGGGCGAGTCACCCCCTGAGGTTGTTACAAAGCGCGATGCTCTTTCTAGCCCCTTCCCCCCCCGACGGAAAGCTGATGCGGGTTTTGCCCGGGGGCGCTGATGGTGGGATCCCTGCACCAGTGTCTGGGGGCAAAGCCCGCGTTAAGTGTCCCGCTGTCTTCCCCCTCGCCCTGCCAGGCCACCCACAAGTCTGCACCCCAATCTCTGGTGACCACGGCCCCTGGGCTGAGGACCCCACCTTTCCCAGAACACAAGGCGAGTCTCAACCTCCCCAGAGGCCCCGCCTCTGGCTGTTCTCAGCACAGACCTGGACTCGGGGCCCCTGCAGAGCTCGGCTGGGGGTCTGGCCGGGCTTCACCCACCCTGTTCTCACCCACCGACAAGCACCTGCTGTGAGCCTCGCCCTGTGCTTGTAAACCATGCTCTGCCTGTTCGCTGTCCCCACGGTACAGACGAGGACGCTGCAGGCCAAGGGGGCAGAGCCGACTGCCCACCGCACACAGCTCGGGAGAGGCACAGCCCTGTCTTCAGACCCCCATCCCCTCCCAGACTTGCAGGGCTGAGTCCCCGGACTTGGGGGCACATGTCCTCGCCTGTCCCCAGATGAGGCCTCAACCCCCCCAGGTCCCTCCCACCTTGGACCCCAATCTCCTGGGCTTCTGGTTGAGTTTTGGGGTCATTTTGCCCTTGCAGAGCCTGCACCCCCTGGAAATCATGGCATCCACCGATCCTTCCTGGAGGGGTGCTGGGGGGACAGGCCTCCGGATCAGGGGTGAAGCAGCTGAGCTGGGGATCCTGGTGAAGCCCAGCCAGGCACTGAGCCTCCTTCCTCCCAAAGCCCCTTTCACACTAACCGAGGGGCCACCAGGCAGCTTTGGACGCCAAGAACGACCGCAGGGACTTGCTGGGGTCAGCATGCACCCCCTCCCCTTGCTCTGGGGGCCTCGACCCTCCCCCTCCCATCCCAACAGCTCATGTCTGACCAGCACAGAGGGCGAGAGATGGCCCCTCAGTCCATGGTTAAACTCAGGGACGAGGTGACGGCTGCAGAGTTGGGGAGGTGGGTGCTCCTCGCGGCCGGGGGGCCCACGCACCCAGCCGTCACCGGGGCGCTGCTCACCTGACCAGAACAACCACAGAGCTCACAGCAGAGGCGAGAAAGGCCCAGCGTGTCTGTCTCACATGACAGATGACCTGAGGCCCCGAGAGGGAGGGATGGCCTGGGGCCCCTGGGGAGCCAGGAAGCAGCGGGAAGCAGCAGGAAGCAGCCGGGCCCTGTGCACTGTGACCGCCAGGCCTGGTGTGACAGTGGGGGCCCCCCTGCAGTGGCCCCGGGTGGCCTCTGGGGCCTCGTTTGCACACTCTGGGCCTCAGTATCCCCACCCGTAAGTACAGAGGGCATCAGAGACCCCATGTTCCAGGCTGCCTGGGGACTCCCACGCCTCTGGGTCAGCGCTGGGCCCGGACCCCCCGCCTGGAGCCCAACTCAACTGGAGGGAGTGTCGCACAGGGCACAGCTCCAGGCCGAGAGTCTGTGGCGGGGTGGGGAGGCGCCTGGGCGGCCCAAAGCCATGCAGTCCCATGACGGCCCCCAGCTCCAGCCCCCTCCTACCATGTCCCCCCAGCACACACCACCACTCCCCCTGGACAAGCAGGGCAGGTGCAGCCCCCCGGGTCCACGCGGAGAATGGGGCATGTGGGTCCCGCCAGGGTGAGCCATGGGGACAGGGGCACTCTGGCTTGGCCAGCGCTCCCGAGGGGCGCTTTCTTCTCCCGGACCCACGGTCCAGGGACACAGGAGACTCCGCCCCATCCCCGCCTTACTCAGGGAGCTGGGGGTTGGTGGGGGGGGGGTCTTTCCTGTTGGGTCCGGGCTGCTCCTGGGCCAGGCCGAGGGCAGAGCTGGCCTCTCACCCAGCCCTGAGGGCCGAGTAGGGGGGTGAACTGACTCCTGCAGATCAGATACTGTTTTCAGGGCCCCAGGCCTGAGCGGTCTTCTGGAGAATCCCCCTGTGGGTGGTGAGGGAGCCGCTGGCTCCTGGTCTGTTTCTGGGACGGCTCGCTCCAGCTGGAGGGATGTTTTGAAATGCAAACGTTATCACTCCTATCTCCTGATGTCTGAGGAAGCCGGCTCCCCAGGCTGGGCTGCCTGCACACCCTGACCCTCACCACCCTGGCCTGGACATCCTTCCCCGGCTGCTCTCTACTCCCCCTCCTCCAGGAGTCCTCTGCCCGTCCTGCCCTCTCCAGCCTCGGGCCCTTCTGTGGAACTTCTGCCCGGTGCACCCACGCCTCCCTGAAGCCGTGTTCCTTTGCTCTGGGGCACATGGATGGGGCTACAGCACATTTCTGGACGGCCCCGGCTCTCACGGCCGCTTTCCCAGTGCTGGACCCATAGCGAGTGCCCGGCAAACAAGGACGAATGGACGGGCGCTGGGCTGCTCCAGGCCAGGCCGACAGGGACGGGGCACTGGGCTGCGGGGGCGCGGGCGTGCTGGGCTGAGGGGCAGAGCGCTGGGCAAGGCGCTCCCAGGGCCACCACCCGGCCCTCTGCCTTCCCCTCCCCCCAAAGGAAAGGAGAGGTTAATAAACCAATTACTTTGGGCAACGAAGCAAAATAAGTCCCATTAAAGTAATTAACGTCCTTTGCACAGCCCCCATTGGAGAGGACTAATAAATTGGGGCTTTGTCACCATCCGGTAATTTCTTTCTAAGGCGTTTCTTCATCCCCATCCAACAGCACAGTTTAAGGCTCTGTTAATACTTTTAAGACGGGCTCAATGCCAGACTAATTAGATTTGCATTTCCACCATGGGCCAGGCTAGGCTCGCATGTACCCAATGAAAGAGGCCCAAGGACCCCGCCAGGGCCCCGGGGACAGCACCCGCCTTTGAGAAGGGGCCATGTGTGGATTCCCACGTCTGGCCTGACACTCCGTCTGCCTGCCCAGCTTCCCCGCCCCCGCAACTAGGGTCACGGCTCTGATCCAGCAGAGGCCAGACCTCATTCTCCAGAGGGTCCCTTCCTGAATCTGCCCACCCTGGGGCTCTCAGGGGTCCACCGCAGAGACAAACTCTGGCAGGTCCGAGGAGCCAGTACGGGAAGGGGGAAGAAGGACAAGTGGATAGTGGAGAAACCTGCTGCGTGCTGACTCGGCCAGCACCGTGACAAGCGTGCCCTCACGACGGGATGAGGGCACTTCACCTACGGGGGCTTCCTCCCCAAAGCACTCGACCCTAGTCCGCCCACGAGAGAGAGAGCAGACAATTCCCAATAGAGCAGCATCCCCCCAAACACCTGACGGTCCTCCTAAAAACTCTCAAGGTCGTCGAAAGCCAGGGATGTCTGAGCAACTGTCACAACCAAGTGAGCCCGAGGAGAGGTGACGACTAAATGTCATGGGGGATCCTGGACGGGGTCCTGGGACACTGGGTAAAAACCGGAAATCTGTGGGCAGTGTGGACTTCAGTTAACCATAACGCACCACTGCTGGCTTGTGAGCTGTGACAAATCACCATCCTAATGTAAGATGCTACCCATAGGGGAGACTGGGTGAGGGGTTAGGCGGGAGCTCCCCGTATGACTTTTTTTTTTTTGTGGTACGCGGGCCTCTCACTGTTGTGGCCTCTCCCGTTGTGGAGCACAGGCTCCGGACGCGCAGGCTCAGCGGCCACGGCTCACGGGCCCAGCCGCTCCGCGGCATGTGGGATCCTCCCGAACCGGGGCACGAACCTGTGTCCCCTGCATCGGCAGGCGGACTCTCAACCACTGCGCCACCAGGGAAGCCCCCTGTATGACTTTTGTAATGACTCTGTGATTCCAAAACTGCTTTAAAATCTCCCCTGGCCTCCCCACCCCCACACCAGGCACCATCACCCAGGCCCAGCTCCTACCCCAGGACCATGATGGACTCGGGCGGCACCATGACCGGGCAAGGCTGGGCAGAGTAAGTGCCTGGAGGGAGGGCGAGAGCCACCAAATCAACTCGAGTTACCAAGCGCCAAGTGAGAGCTCGGGGAGCACGGGTTTCAAAGGCAAGCAAGGCCGGGACCTTGACCAAGCCCACTGGGTGCACAGGGCACACCTGAGGTGGGGAGGATTGGGAGGTGACAGATGTGGGTGTGTTCGGCGGGGCAAGAGGTGCTGATGCAGACTGGCCCTTGGACGCCAGGACGAGGAACTTGAACGAGAGTGTGCATTCATTCCACTCTGAAAGCAGCCGTAGACAGTGAGGAAACAGCTGAGTGTAGAAGTGTGCCGACAAAACTTACCCTCTGGACAGTAAAATTTGGGTTTCACGTAAGTTTCGTGCATCAGAACGATTTTACGCTTCTTTGGAGTTTTTTCAACCATTTGAAAATGTAAAGACCATTCTCAGCTCATGGGCCATACAAAAATAGGTGGTGGGTCATACCTGGCAAAGATTACTAAGGCAGATAGACTTCTGCAATACTGCTTCTTCAAAAAAAGGGGCAACACAGAACACCTTTGACGGAGGTGTAGAGATTGACTAGGGATGCCAATGTACGTGTTGATAAAGTGATAAAAAATGTAATGGAGGGCTTCCCTGGTGGCGCAGTGGTTGAGAGTCCGCCTGCTGATGCGGGGGACGCGGGTTCGTGCCCCGGTCCGGGAAGATCCCACATGCTGTGGAGCGGCTGGGCCCGTGAGCCATGGCCGCTGAGCCTGTGCGTCCGGAGCCTGTGCTCCGCAACGGGAGAGGCCACGACAGTGAGAGGCCCGCGTACCGCAAAAAAAAAAAAAGATGTCATGGAAACTGCAAAAATAACTTTTAAAAAGCGTGTTAGGGACATCTATGAGTCAATAAACTTGAAAACCCAGGTGAAATGGATAAATTCCTAGAACTAGATAAAATGTCAAAGTTGGCGCTGGAAGAAATAGAGGATGTGAATAAACATGTAGCTAAGAAATTAAGATGTAACCAAAGACCTCCCCCCAAAACTCATGCCTGGGTGGCTTTGTAGGTGACCTCTGCCAAAGTTTTATAAAACACCTAATACAGAAATTCCTACCTTCTACAAGCTGTTCCAGAAAGTGGAACAATAATAACATTTTTTAGTTCATTTTAACAGGCTGGTGAACTTGATTCTGAATCCATGAAAGGAAAATATAAGAAAATAGAATTATAGGTCCATTTCACTTATGAACATAGAGGCAAAAATCCTAAACAAAATATTAGATAACCAAACATGACATTGTATTAAAAAAGAAATACAAATTCGGCTTTGTGTCAGGAATGCAAGGATGGTTCAACCCCTGAACTCTATCAATGTGCTTCTCACCTCAAGGGAAAAAGTACGTGATCATCCCTGTTCGTACAGAAAGCATTAAAACCAGAGTAAAAAATTAAATCTCTGAAGAATAAAAATGGAAAGGAACTTCCTTAACTTGGCAGTTTATAGATCAAAGCCTAGAACAAGTCATCCAGTTAATGGAGAAACTTTAAATGCGCCTCCACCAAGATCTGGAACAAGGATGCCCCTGACTCCACGCTATTTAAGGTGGTGACTCCACGCTATTAATGCAAAGGAAAAGAAAGAAATAGCTGTGAGGCTTGAGAGAGAAAAGATCAAACTGGTGCTATCTGTAGCCGACCAGGTCACCTACTTAGAAAACCAGCATAATCAACAGATGAGTGACTAGAACGGATAAAAAGGTCCAGCGCGGCTGCCAGATAGAAGATGAACCTGCTCAAATCAATGGCATTTCTTCACTCCAGCAATAAAGTCCTGGGAAAAATAAGTCCCCACTTAGCACTAGAGAGGATGTGCTATCTGGGAAAAACAAAAGCAAACCTCCACCAGAGGCTCCCTCCAAAAACACTTTCAGACTCCAGTGGAGGAGTGAGATGATGTCCTGAGTCAATGCAGAGAGGTTCCTTGCTCTTGGATGAGATGGTATAATATGATAGAGATTTCAATTTTCCCCAGATTTAATCTATAAAGTTGATGCAATCCCCAGCAAACTTTCCACTGAAATTAAGAAACGCCATAAATGTACTCTAAAGTTCGCACGGAGGAACAAAGGCTCTGAATACGTAACTCAAACTTTAAAAGGGGATAATGTGGGGAGGAGGGTAGGTCTTCTGTTGGCATTACAACCTATCTGTGTGGTGCTGGCATGTCCTCTGGACAGCAGAACAGTGGTGTGGGATCACACCCCTTGTATACTTGGGAATGTAGCCGACCACTAAGATGACAGCACCAGCCACCGGGACAGCCTGGAGAGGCTGGGAGGTGGGGTGGGAAAATGGAGTCACTCCATGGAGGAAGATGTAGCTGGATTCTCACCTAGCACACAAAGGTATACCTGGAAGTGATTAAAGGCCTACGAGACAATAGGTGAATTATAACGCTGATGGGAGAAAATGCACGAAAATACCTCCTAAGAGCACACACGGTAAGGCCCCAAGTGGATGCACTCGGTATGTCACGATTTAGGATTTCCGTTCAAGGCAGGACGTTACGACTGGCTGGGCCATTCCTTTCCTCTCCGAGGCCTCGCCCTCACCCACCATCTGACTGTCCAGCAGGAACCTCATTTCTCTTTGCAGAAATTCCTTCTTCCCTGCCCAATCCTAAGCTCTATGGAAGGGGATTTTGTCTCTTTCGTTGACTTTTGGGTTTTTAGGTCCCAGGACGATGCCTGGCACGGAGAGACCTCAGGAATCCGTGGCGAATGGACGAAGCAATGAAGGAAGGAATAAATGCACACGTGCACATCTGCAACCGGGAGTGACCTCAGACAAGTCTCAGCTCTGTCCGGCCTCGGGTGAGGGCTGCAAAACGGGTGCACCTCGTACCCGTGCAGGCGTCAGATGCTCGCTGGGACTGGAGTGGGCAGGAAACTCATCCCTCCACTCACTAAGGCCCAGAAACATCTCAGGGAACTCGGACGCCCCAAGAAACTCCCCAGCTGCCCAGCCCACCTGGTGCCAGCCCCGCCCAGAACACTCTCTCCTCTGAGCCTCACGTTCATGTTCGCAATGGGTGTCACCTCCTGTTCTGGAGGAGGCACCAGAGTGGACGCAGGGCACCCTAAGCAGGCAGGGTGCAGGCCGCAGCTCTGGGCTGAGCCCCTGGAGGCAGCCTGGACGGGCTGCGTGAAGCGGCGTGGGAACAGACGCGGGACGGGCCTCTCCCCTACAACTCTTTGAGCAAAGAACCCGGATCTTGGGTCCCTCAGCTTCCCATCCCTAGTCTCCCCTCCCCCAGCCCCCAAGAAAAGCCTTTCAGCAAGCGGGGTGAGCGGAGGGCAGGTAGTTGCACTCAACAGCCGCGGGCTCCCCTGTGGGTCGGGGGAGGGCCGGGGAAGGCGGTGACCCCACAGGGCCCCAGCAGTGCCAACAAAACACTTCTTGAGCCCCTGCTGGGCCCGGGGCCCCAGGGCTCACGGTCCGGGGGAGTGGGAGTATGTCCAAGGAGGGAGCAAACAGCTGACTTCCACCAAGGCCAGGAGGAGGTGAAGGTACGCGGGTGCCAGCAGCAGGGCGGCTGGTGTCCCAGGCCACACGGGGCAGGGGCACCTGGGGCTCAGAGCTCAGGCCTGCAGCTGATGTCCTGGGAGACGCCTGTGTAATTTCCCCTGAAACATCCTGCCCCACCGGAAGGACCGGCCGTGTGTGACATTCCTTTCCCGAGGCACCGACCCATCACTGGGGCAAGTGGCCTGCGGAGGTGTGCCCTTGGGCGGCAGCGGGCCGGTCATCCGGAGGGCTGGCCACGAAGCAGAAGTGTCGCGTTTGGTCTCGGGCACCCAGACATGCTGTTTTCACCTAAAAAGCACCTCTGTGCGTCCACTGGGTCACCCTGCCACGCAGGCCAGGTGCACCTCCACACCCTGAGCGTGCCTAGAACTTCTGGGCTTTTCTTTTTAGATAGACAGAGAGCTCCAGGCACTCACGGGGCCATCTGAGAACAGAAGTCGTGTGGATCCCTCCTCCTGGTCTCATTAGCTGTTTGACTCCAACACGCCTCGACTAAACCTTCCCGAAGCTGCCAACGAAGTTGTCATGGAAATCTGAAATCCACGTCTGTGTGCGCCCACCTGGTACATGAACTTCAACGAACCATTCACGACCATGTTCCCACCTGGCTGAACCATCGGGGAGTGGGAGTGCGGACAGGGGACAGGTGGGCCAGAGCAGGGTGTCTGAACCGCAGGTCATCATAATTTTTAGAAGTAGTTAAAATAATAATAAACATTACATCATGTACTTTATTCATGATATCTTTTACATATTTGCTATAAATTATTATAAAAATGACTCAATTATTTAATATAAAATGATGATCAATAAAACAATAACACAATTATTTAAAACAGAATAGAATCAATTAGAACTGAGACTGCCACAGAACACTGAGTGGGAGCACACACACGTGTGTGTGTGTGTGTGTGTGTGTGTGTACACGCGCGTGTGTGTGCATCTAGGCCACCAGGAAGATGAGCCTTGCGTCTGGGTTGTGGCCTGAGTGCGCCAGGCATTGCCAGTGGGCATCAGGGGAAGGGCCTTTGGGTGGGCACGGCGGGCAGCGGGATGTGGGCTAGGAGCGTTCCCACTCTACCCGCTTGGGCATCGTCGGCAGAGCCCTGTGGCCCAGCTGTGCCGACTTGAGGAGTTGGGCAAAAGGGGGCCAGACAGGGCTGCTCTCCTCCAGGGGACATTCCCTACTCATGACTTCCTTTGGGAGTCAAAATCGGGGAGCTGGGGGGAGGTCGGGGCAGGGCGACAGCAAGCCTGGGCCTCTGACACCTCACGCCCCGAGTGCTCAGCAAGGACCTGGGTCATTTCCAACCCTGAAGTCAGCTGGTCAGAGAGGGGGAGGCCCTTCTCTGTAGCCTGTGCCAGGTCCTGGAGGGGAACGGGCCTGAATAACGCCTCCAAAGGAGTGAAGAAAGATGCCCCGTCGAAACCCAGGCCTCCCCCACTTGAGTAGCACGGAGGCCTGGGGCTAGGAGACACCCCCCGCCCCCAAGACTAAAATCAGTCCCCAGGTGGGGAGGGAGGCCCAGGAGGACGCAGCTCTAGTGGAAGCGGAGACGATCGCTAGCGTGCCTCTCACCCCTTTGGGGGGGGGGGCGTCCTGGTCACACCAGTTGTCCCCGAGTGACCGTTAAAAACGTCAGAGCCTGGGTCTCCCCACTACGGATGGGGGCATGACTCCTGCCAATGCATATTGAAGCCTGTGTGGTCCACGACCTCAATAAGGAGCTCACTGAAAACCTGAGAACCCCACCTCCGGCGCGGGCAGAGGGCACCCTCCTGGATCCGAGAACCAACCGCTCCCGAAACCCCGCCACCGCCCGCGCTCGGGGGCCTTCGGCGGCCGCTGTCCCGTGTCTCCGGTCGTCTCTGCGCCCAAACCCGGAGGCCCAGAGGCACTGGGCTTCCCGTGACGGCTCGCTCGGGGCCCCCGGCCGTCGCTTTTCGCTCGGCTCGGCCTGCATTTCCTCAGCAGCCAGGGCAGGAGGCCCCTGCCGGCCCCTTGGCACCGTGGCCGGCCCCCCTCGGAATGCGGCGCGCTCGGGGGAGGGGAGGCCTCCTTCCCTCCCGGGGCCCTTGTTTGCGAAGCTCCTGGACAAACACGAGCATCCTCAACTCCAGAAGAGCCAAATCAGTAAACACCCCCCGCCATGGCGTTTCAGCCTCTGATGGATTCAGCCGCAAAGTGCGAACTGCCCCCAAAGGGGGTAGCGGGGGGTTGGGGCGCCCTGCAGCAGCATTCATTCAGACAACTTCTTCACGTAAGGCGGCGCGGCTGGGCAGGCACAGGGCCCGCGGGAGAGGGGGGCAGGCACAGGGCCCGCGGGAGTGAGGGGCCCGCCGCAGCACGGCGGTGCAGTGGCCGTGCGCCCCAGGCGCGCCTGTAAACGGGCGCTGCGGACTCAGCTCCTCCACTGCGCCTGTCAGAGCCCAAGGCCAGCGGCCACCTCCCGCGGCGTCTGAGCTCTGGGCACCAGGCCGCCCCTACCCTGGACCCTTCTGCCCAGCTTGTGGGGGCTGGTTCCTGCCAGCACGGCCTGGGGTCCAAGCCACCCACTGCTGGGTGCGCAAGAGAGGACGGCCGTTCCGTGCAGAGCCTCTGCCGGGCTCGAGAGCAGGCCACGGTGGGAAAAACCCGTTTTGTTTTCAGAACGAACTTCTCTTCTTTTTTTACCTTTTCACGTGGAGAAACCTAACGATCTCACAGTGCCCAGCAGAGGGTCCTGCAGCAGTCAAGGCTGACTGACAAACTCTAGAGCCCCGAGTTCTGGAAGGTTACACAATGGCCAGGAGCAGCGGCCTTGGGCTGGGGTAGGACGGGGGCTCCTGGGGGCCGCTGGGGGTTCCTGCGGGCAGCAACCGCCCTGGCCCGCCTGAGGAGCCAGAGAGGGGCTCAGCTGGGAGAAGGGATGGGCCCTCTTGGGAAGGTCGAGGGTCCCAGAAGAGGCCCCCGGCCCCAGCTATCCATGTGCCCACAGCGCCTTGGACAAGACCAGCACATTCTACAGCCTGCTGTCTCCATTCACAGTGACAGGCTAGTGGTGGGGGAACGTTCTGGAACGCTCCAGCAGAAACAGGGGGCTAAAGGGAGGAGGACAGAGACCCCGAGGGAGGTCACGTCTGGGTCTGGAGGAGGGCAAGCTGGGAAGGCCAGGACCTGGCAGGGGGAGGGCCACCGGCATCTCCCCCAAGCTCACAGGGACCTACCCTGCCTCTGAGACCCACCCTCCCATGCCCTGGTCTGCTGCCGCCTGAGGGACCCCTTCAATTCCCATCTAAGGCAGCGCAGCCAGAGCTGGCTTGTGAGGGGTGCAGGGAGACACAAGGGACCGTGCTCCACCCAGGGCACCGTGGGGAGGATAATGGTCCCCAAAGGTGACCGCGCCCTGGTCCCTGGAATCCAGGAATGTATTTGGTAACCCAGCAAAGGGGAACAAAAGTTGCAGATGGAATGAAGATAGCTAAGCAGGTGGCCTTGACGTGCGACATCCGGGATTATCCCAGTGGAAATACGATCACGGGCGTCCTTATAGGGAAAGAGGCCAGAGAGGCAGAGGCAGAGCAGGAAATGTGACGCTGTGCAGAATGTCAGAGAGATGGGACACAAGGAGGACCCTGATGGCCCGGCTGCCTGTGAAGGTGGAGGATGGGGCCAGGGGCCCAGGAATGCGGGTGTCTCTGGAAACCGGAAAAGGCCGGGAGTAGATTCTCCCAGAGCCCCCAGAAAGGAACCCAGCCTGCCCACGCCTTGTCCAGTGAGGATCTTCGGATCTCCAGGACTATAAGATGACAAATTCGCATTGTTTCAAGCCACCACACTTTGGACGTTTGGCACAGCAGACATAGGAGACAAACATGGCATCCACCGTGTGGCGTCCAGCCCCCAGGGGCCGCCCACCCAGGTTCCGGGCCTGCTGGGGAGGCCTTCAAAGCCAGTGTGTGCTGTCCCCTGGGTGGGGACACACTGGGGTCCCTCACCACATCTGTCCCTCATGCTGTATCTTTGAACATCTGTACCATTGTTTACCTGATATTCCTCCTTTAAATAGACTGTTTCCTTATCTAAGTGTATCTGAAACCAGAATAAGTGACTCTAGGTAGATGGTAGCTGTCAAAACACACACGATAAAAAGGCAACTGCCCTGGATCTGTTAAAGCTCCCCCCGTCCCCGTCCAGATTGACGTGCAGTGGCACGCACCCTCCGGTGCTCCCACCTTGCTCTGGCCATCGTTGGGGGCTCTCCCAGGTGCCCCCCACCCCGAGAGGGGGCCATCTCACAGAAAGAGAGAGAAACACGTCCTGGGGCTTCTCACAGTTTGAAAGCAAACCAGAGCTGCGCCAGCCCTGCGGGGCACCGCTCCTGGCCTCCCTCCCAGCTCCTCAGGGCCAAGGCGGAGGTGGGCACAGGGCGGTGGGCCCTGGACGCCCGGGTGGCTTTGCACGGCCTGCCCGTTAGGCTCAGTGGCCAGGTCTCACCTCAGGGAGGCCTCTGGTCCTGGCCCACAGAGGCTGACCTCCGTCAGGACCCTCCTCCAAGTCACATTCCTCAGGAGGGCCCCCGACAGCCCTGTCCTCCCACTCCCATCCCCCTGGACACGGTCAACTGGGCCGATAGTAACCAAGCGAGGAAACGGTGCTGATGGAGGTTCTCAGAGCCTACGCTCCCTGAACCTTCCTGGGACTCGCTGCTTTCTAGGGGCACAGGGGGCTGGGCTGGCAGATGGCCTCGGGGACCAAAATCCTGCCAGAAAACACAGGACTCCTTTCTCTGGTCCGAGATGATGTCCTCAGACTTTCTAGAACCCAACGGTGGTACCTAATTACAGCGAAGTTGTGTTTTAAAATGTCCTTTTTCCCACCCAATGAAGAAGTTAGCCATTTTGTGTCACCCCCTTTCTTCTGGGGGGTGTGGGGTGGATAACGGGTATTTGATGGAGCCTTGAAATCCAAATAGCCGAGGACCAGTGAGAGGGTGGAAGTTGCCCCCATTGGGGAGCCAGAACTCCTGGGTTGAAACCCTTGTGTCACCATGCAACCCTGGGTGACCTTGGACTTGCCACCCACCTTCCGGAGCCTCGGCTGGTACGGCCGTGGGATGGGCTCGCGGCGCCTCACACCACGGGCACTGGGTCAGCCCATCCAGGCTGGTGGGGTGGGGGCCTGCCCACCTAGGGCCTGTCCCTGCACACTGGGCATGTGTGGGGTGCCAGCCTGTCACCTCTCCTCACACTCATCCCAGGAGACTGGGCCAGTGTCATCCCAGGGAGATGGAGACCACAGGGGAGTCCTTGCTGAAGGTCGCACTCGGGCAGCCGGGCTCGCACCGTCTTCCGTGGCCCCCACCGCCGCTCCTACCGGGGGACCCCGCCCGCCCCGGCTGTTGAGTGACAGCCAGTGCCCCCCTGGCCCTCCCCGGCCGCGGGCACCCACACTGCACCTGCAACAACAGGGGCAGCCCAGCCCGGCATCCAGTTACAGCCCACTAGGCAGCCTGCTCCGGATTCCTGCGGAAGGAAGGCCGCGTGCAGAGGCCGGGGCCGGGGGAGGACCATCCCCCCAGAGTCCGTGTGGTTGGCGCCCAGCACGTGGTCTGCTGAGAGGACAGCCTGGCCCGGTTGGGGGCCCCAGGGAAAATCAGACGATCCCCACACCTGGAGGCCACACAAGCCCTTTCCAGGCCAAGCCCCATGTCCTCCCAGTGACCCAGGGTCCCCGCCGGGATGGGGCGGGCAGAGGTCAGCCTCCTCTGGCCTCCAAGGACACTGGGCTTCAGGCCCGTCACACAGCTCTGGCTGGGGTCTCTGCCCCCTGGGGGCTGGGGGGGAGCAGAGGCCCAGGGAACACCTGGGCTGACCCTCTGGGTGTTGGTGGCCCTGCTGCCTTTGTTTTCTCACTCTGGTCCCTAGCCTGGAAGGGGAGAACTCGGGGCCTCTCCGTCACGCTCAGCACAAACATCACCTCAGGTCACTGTGGCCTCCTCACGACAAGGCGGCTGCCCACCCCCTTGGCCAGGGAGCCTGCGGGGAGGGCCCGCACCCCAGCCCCCAGGCCCCAGCCTTTGCTGGGTGGGGTCTCACTCCTGTCCCCCGTCCTGTGGGTCTCTCTTCCTTCCTCACTCACCTCCATTTCCAGGTAGTCTCCCAGTCTACGAGTCAAGGTCAGGCTGGGACACTCTACCCTGCCATTGGAGGGTGGTGTGGTCTTCCCCTGACCCCCAAGAGGGTACAGCGTCCATTCCGTGCCCCAGAAGCTCCCTCCCCTGGGCCGGGGGTTTGCCAACCCCTCTGCCCGCCCTCCGTGCAGCTCCTCGACTGGCTCCCAAGTGCCGCAGCGGCGACAACGGGACCCCCTCGAGAGCCCTGCGACGGGGCTCAGACGCACCACCCACCGCCCTGGGCTCCCTGAGGCCCGGCCTCCCCCACTCCGGCCGTGAGGTGGACCCGGAGCCCCAGCGCCTTCCCACCCGCCTCGGACGCACCAGCTGCGCTTTACGGCCGTGAGGGCCGAGTCAGGACGGGGCCCACTTCCCGACATTTTACACAAAGGTTCTCCGCCACGATCGGAGTCAAATGGATTCACGCGGGGATCATAAATATAATTAGGAGATTTTTATTTTCAAGTAGCACTTCTGAAATCTATAAAATTAAGCCAATATACCGATTTTTTAAAACACAAGACTTTTACAGCCCTGTGAGCCAGAGTTTGCCAGCCCACGAGGCCGGGAGTTAACTCCTTCCAGGGCTCAGGCATCCAGCAGGCCCCCCGGGGGCCTCCCTGCCGCCCCCACTGAGAGGTCGACACGCCCAGGAGAGCAGGGACTGCCGGCCTCTTTCCCACCTCCGGCTGCATAGTGACCAGCAGAGGTGACCAACCACCCCCTTCATGCCTCACTGCACTCACAGCCCTCCGCCCCCGCCCGGGGAACCCGAGAGGCCAGATCCATCCTTTGCTCCCCTGCTTCCCGCTCCGGACTTGCCCTTCCTGGCCCCCCGGCCCCCAGGGCGTCCCGCCCAATTCAAAAGCTCTGTGGCCCAAACACCCTCCTGCCAGGAGCCCTTCTGGGCCCCACTGATGGGATGTGGGACCCCCAGCTCCTCCTCCTTGGGTGTCGGGGGTCCCAGGGTGTGGCGATCTGGCCTGGGGCACTCAACACCCCCTAGGAAGGGCAGGAAGGATGGCGTTTCCACCCCACCCTCGGCCAGCACCACACAGAAGTGACCTGAGGCCGACCTGGCTCAAGCCCGGCTCCCTACCCGTACTGCGGGGGGTGGGTCCGTGAGCCTCAAGCATCTTGTGTTGACCCAGTTCCCGTCCTACAGCCCTGCCCAGCCCGGTGCCTGCACACAGCACCCAGTACTGGCCCCTGGAGCCCACCAGGGCGGCCACATACAGGTGGCAGAGACACGGGCAGCGGGAGGCTGCCCTCTGCTCTGGCCACACCCGTGTGTGTCGCAGCCCCTGCCCAGCTGGGTTTGTCCCCGCGGGAGATGACAAAAGGCCACCTGTGGAAGGGGCTGGGGTGCGGTCTGCAGGCTGTGCAGGTGGGGGACCGGGGGTGAGCCTGAGCAGCTCCGCCACGGTGAAGACCTCGAGCCAGTGGCTTCCCTCCCGGACAACCGGCGCCCAGTGTCCCCCACCCCGGGTCCCACCGTGCCCCTGCTCTCCAAGTACGGCAGCTCTCCTTCCAACTCACAGGCCCTGGATCTGGGCTCTCCAGGCCCCAGATGCCCAGGGATGTCGAAACTCAAGGGCCCACCTCCTTGCCTCTGTCCCCCTTCCAAACACTGAAGAAATGGGTGAGCTAATCCTGTCTACCAGATCCAGCCTCAGATGTGGCTGTGATTGGAGACGGGGCCTTTCAAGAGGTGAGGAAGGTAAAACGAGGTCACTAGGGTGGGGCCCTAACCCCACAGGACTGGGGTCCTTATAAGAAAAGGAGGTCAGGACACAGACACACACAGAGGGACGACCCCGTGAGGACAAGACGGCCGTCTACACGCCGAGGAGAGAGGCCTCAGGAGGACCCAGCTCTGCCCACACCTGGGTCTCGGATTCCAGCCTCCAGGACTGGAGACAATAAACGTCTGCTGTAAGCCGCCCGGGCTGTGGGCCTTTGTTAGGGCCGCTCCAGCCAATCACAGTCAGCTCTCGGAGGTGCCGGACACACACACACACATATGTGCTTGACGGAAAATCCCAAGGAGGGAGGGGAGGGAGGGGAGGGCGGGCCAGGCCTTGGTAGGACTTGGAGGGGTGGGTGTGAAGGCGCATGGCCTTGAGGAGGAGGACGACCCCGGGGAGGTGTGGTGTTGAGTGTCCCCGGCCCACGGGGCTGAGGGTCAGGGGTGGGTGAGGAGTGAAGGAGGGGTGGCTGCCTCGACCCCTCCCACCTGTGTCAGCCTGTCCCCACCCTTAGCTCCCGGTGTCCTCTGCTCCCCGAGGGCCAGGCCGTCTCCCAGTGGCTTCTCTGGAAGTGACCACCTTGAGGAAGTCAATTTTGCACCCTCTTCCCGTTTCCACCCGCAGGGCCTCCTGTGTCCTTGTCAACACAGCTGTCAGATCGAACGCCTTTACTGGGGAGTCCTGTGCAGGCCAGACGCCCCCGGCCAGCGCCACACGCTGGCACGCACTGCCACCCCAGAGGTGGCCACGGGGACTTCACTTTCCGGTGGCCCCAGCGCAGGGCCGGGGAAGCCACAGCTCTGCCCACGGCCCCTCCCGGAGCTGGGACCACAGCTCCATTCACACGGGGTCACGTGGGCAGGCCCCAGCAGGGGGCATAGTGTCTGTTTCACAGGAGGGGAAACGGAGGCCAGTGGCTTGTGCAACAACGCACAGTTGGTGCAGAGAAATGGAGCTCGGGATCCCGTGTGCTATTCTCGCCCCGTCCAGACGGTAACGCCCAGAATTGCCAGCTTCCTCCACTTTACTGAGCAGACCTGGGACCTGGCTGGACCCCTCAGGAAGCCCCCCACCCTGAGGCCTGCTCTTTTCTTGGGGTTCCTGGATTGGGGTGTCACTGCTGTCCCCCCTGAGCAAGCAGCCTAACGGCCTCGATAGCCCCACTCTCCCGATGCGCTCACCACCAAGCCTGCCTCCGACCCCCTCCCTCCCTCATCCCCCCCCCCAGCCCCCCGCAGCCCCTTCTCCCCTCGCCTCAGCTGAGCAGCTTCAGACGCCAGGCCCCCCCTCTTCGGAGTTCGCAGTGGCTGGCGGGGCTGGGAGAGCTCACGCGTTCGACCCATCGCCCCCCGCCCTCCATGCCGCCCACTGCTTGGAGCAAAGTCCACATGGCCAGACGGGACTGCGGGCCCTTTTTGGCCGCCCTGCCCCACGGTGCAGCCTGGGCTCTGGCATGACCAAGGAGACTCACCGGCTCTCTCTTGCCGCCACCCGCACAGTTTTTCATTTACTGGTTTGTTCTTTCATTCGTTCTTCTAACATTTCTCACGCAGCCTCTCATGCACGCATCTGTAGTCCCCGGGGCCAGAGCGGTGGCCTCCCCTGCCAGGGACCCACTCTCCCCGCTCTCAAGAGGAGATAAGCTCCCTGACACGTGCGATCAGAGACCAGAAGCTTGGGAGGAGAACCACGAGGGGGTCCTGATTCAGAACGTGGGCGGTCCACAGAGGATTCTCAGGGGAAGTGGCACCTGAGGCCTGAGGACTATACAGGGCTTGGCCAGGGAGAAGGGCTTCGGCTAATGGAGTGAGCTGGGGTAGGGGGGGGCGCTCCCCAGCCCCTGACTGCTGGGCAGGGCTGTGCTGGGTGTTTCTAGAAACAGGCAAGGCTGGGTGATGCTACCTGTCTCACTGAAGAGGGAACTGAGGCCTGGGAGGGGACGGCGGGCTCAGGTGTGGCCCCCTGTCCACGTGCCTGGGGCTCAGGGCTGGCTTGCCGCCTGTGGGTGGTCATGGGCCCCCAGCGGGGGCGCCAGCAGCCATCTCAAGGCGGGGACTGGAGCCACCCTGCCTCGGGCACGGCGGGGCCGGGGCCTGCAGGGCAAGGGGGTCTGGGGGGAGACTGTCGGGGCAGGGGTCCCCTCCCTGGGCCCTGGTGGGTGGGACGGAGGCCCCCGGGCTCCGGCTGTGAGGCGAGGCCCTTGGTGGCGGCCACAATAAATATGTTTGTTCAAGGGAAGCCAGGCTGGGAGCTGTGTGCGCTGGCCTGGGGAGGAAGAAAAGGCCGCTTGTGCCTTGCACACTGGGCTGATTGTCTCTGCTCACGCAACTGCTACCCCGTGGCCGGGAAGGTCAGACGCCCTCGGGCCCCGTCGGAAGCAGCCGGTGCCTCAGGCCCCTCTGGGCCTCGGCTCGGGGCGGGAAGGTGCCAGGGAAGGTCTGAATGGTGGTCCGGCAAAGGCAAAGGGGCAAGAGAAGCCCGAGTCTTCTGCCCGGCCAGGGCAGCCATTGGGAGGTCAGGCCCTGTGGCCCCAGCACCTGGGAAGGAGGGATCCAGGGTCGGGGGCAGTGCCTCTGGGCGCGAGGAGCTTCACGGGGCCGCGGTGTGCCCACCGGTCGAATGGAGCAGTGCTGACCGTGGAGTTTGGACGCCAGGGTGAGAGCTGCAGAGAGACCCGCCAGGGCGGCCAGCGCGTCGGCCGGCCACCCTCTCCCAGGAGCAGAGAGGGCCAAGGGCCCTGCCCGGGCCGCTCACTCACGGCTGCAGCCCGGCTTCTAGAACGGCTCCTGGCACGCTGCAGGCGCTCGCCGAACCTCTGTGCAGTGAGCACATCCGACGGGGCCTTGTCTCAGGCGCTCCTGGCTCTCTCTGATTTCAGAACCCTCAAGGGCCGGATCCTGGTGTGTGCCAGCCTCAGGGGTGGTGTCCCCAGCCACCCCAACCCTGGCCTCCTCTTGGCGGAAAGGAGAAAGCTCTAGAGACGGGCTGTACTGGGGACAGTACCTCAGGCACTAGCGCGGGCGGAGAGAAAGAGGAGACCTGCTCACCTCCACACCCAACACACGTCACACACACACACACCCAGGGCTACCAGGGTGGCCGAGGATGGGGCTGGTGGCTGACCTCCCAGCTCCGGCGCCCAGCGGTCCAGTGGACTTGCTGTCCTAAGGACAACACCCGTGAGAGTCTGCCGCGGCGGCCCAGTGACCTACTTTGGTTGAACGAGTCCCCCTTAAAACCACCTTTCAACCATAAGACCCGAGGCTGAGAGACGGACAACGGCGGCTTGAGGGAAGAGCTTCTAGCAGCTTCTGAAGCTTCGGTGCCACCGGAGGCCGCCTGGACAGCGGAGCATCCGGGTGCTTGGTCAGGAGAGGGTCGGGCCTCGGCCCCGCGCTAACCTGCTCCTTGCCTGGGCTGGTCTCTGCCCCTCCTCTGTGCACTGTGGGGATTCTAGGGCCCCGAGCCCCGGGACTTCAGGGTCCCCCGGGAAGACAGGCTGCGTGTGGCCACAGTGGGGCCCTATTTGAGAACACAGGGTGACACCAGAGGGGCTTGCCTGGAGCGGAGAAGACGATGCCGGACGTGGAAGGAGGTCCACCCGCTGGGAGCCACACATCCACGGGGCAAGCCTCACTGGCGCCCCTGCCCCGCGCCCCGTGCTGGGTGGGCGGCCTGCGGCCCTGGCTCCCTCTCCCGGGACTCTCCCACTGACACACAGCTGGAATGTGCCAGACTCACCAGGGCCTGAATTCCCCAGGGGCTCGGCATTCCGACCGTGGGACGGCGGCATTCCGGTTCTGTTCTCTCCATGCGACAATGGAGAGCATGGGCGGGGCCGCCCTGCAGAACCCGCTCAGGCCGCGGGGAGCTGCGAGCTGTCCCTGGGTGGCAGTGGGGCGGCTGCCCTGCAGGGAACAGCAAGGACACTCTGCCGGCCTTGCCCCCTCCCCGCCAGGCCCAGGGCCTGCAGGGGCTGCGTTCAGCTGGTGGCCAGAAATAGGTGTTTGCTTGCAACATATGGCGATAAGGCCTCTTTCCTTTTCCTTTAACAAAGCTGAGCTCCCAGAGCCACAGAGCACCCGGGCCGGGGCTCTGGCCCCTGTGGCCCATCCTGCCAGGGCAACCTCTGACCCATCCGGCCCAGCTCGAGTCCGCAGCCTCCTAGGCCTGGCCCCAGCCCCCTTTCCCCCTTTCCCTCTCCCTGTTCAAGCCACCGTGGCTGCACCGCCGCCCCCCCCCCGCCCCCCAAATCTCCCTCCACTGCGATGGGGCAGGATGGGAGCAACTGTGGCCACACGAGCCTGACGCCAGCGCTTGCTGCCTGGGGACAGAGTCAACCTCCCTCCTGGGGCCTCCCAGACCCCGCGTGGTCTGTCCCCACTGCCCCCGCCAGCCACACTGCTCCCCTGCCAGCTCCTACAGTGTCCCCCGCCCATGCTCCTTAGAAGGGAAGAGAGAGGAGTAAACAATGGAAGCGCAGGTCAGAGTGCTGTAAGGAAGGGGCCACAAGCCCAGGAATTCAGGCAGCCTCCAGGGGTTGGAAAAAGCCAGGAGTAGCTTCTCCCCTAGAGCCTCCAGAAGAAGCAAATAGCCTTGCCGGCACCTTGATGTTAGCACAGTGAGACCCATTTTGGACTTCTGACCCTAGAACTGTGAGATAATTAATCTGTGTCGTTTAAAGCCACTACGTTTATGAGAATTTGTTATAGCTGCCACGGGAGACTGAAACAGTTCCCTTCCCCAGACCCTCAGAACCTGCCACTTCCCTCCTGCCCACCTGGTCCAGCTGGCTCCCCTGCGCTGTGTGGTGGCTTCCACCCTGGTCTCCCAGCTCTGCCCCTGCCCCTCCACAGTCCATCCTCGGCTCTGTGGCCGGTGACCCTGTACCATCTGGGCTGGGCTGGGCCCCATTCAGAGCGAACGCCAGTGTCTTCACGCGACTTCCAGAGCCCCGGCCCCATCGGCCTCCTTCTGTGGGACCCCCTCCAAAGCAAGCTCCACCCTGACGCCACAAAACTCACCTTCCCTGGGCTTTGGACTAGTCACCCTCTCCATGAGATGCCCCCTGACTCAGTTTGGGACAGGCCCCTTCCACGCACCAGCCCCGCCTACCTTCCCTTTTCCTCCCAAGCGCTTAACGATAAATAACGAAGAGCTAAACACATTTCCATCTGTTATCGTGTGATTGTCCACGGTTCCCTCTGGAACATCGACTCCTCCAGTATGTGTCAATTTGTACCAAATGTGTATCCACTCACGTTGTATCAATTGACTTGTGTCAATTTTGTGTCCGCCTTGTATCATCAATCTGTGTCAGTTTCCTGCCTGGAGCAGGTGTCCATGTTTGTCAAATAAACACCTGCGTGTCTCTCCTTAAGGACTTGCGTATTTGATCTAATTGCCAGCAGCCCTACAGTGCTGGGACTTCATGATTCCATTTTACAGGTGTGGCTACTGAGGCCAGAGAACTTTGCCACCCACAGTGTGGCTCCCCCCTGCCGGGATGCTCCAGGGAGGGGAAGTGCGAGGGGCAGATTCCCGGCCGGGACAGTGCCTGGCCCTGAGGTCTGCCCCCGGGGAGAGCTGGGCTCAGGGGTCCCCGGCCCGAGCGTCCTTTGTGCCCGTCCGGGGTGGGCGGGCGGGCGGCAAGCACAGCGGTGGATAAACGGGCTATTGTCCTGGTGAGCACAGTTGCCAGCCTGGTGTGCACAACGGCCCCTGTGTCTACAGCAGCTCACAGAACCAATCAACACCTTATCGCCAGCATTTATCACCCGCTATCGGCCCCAAATCAGGCAAACACTTCTGGGGAGTTCAAACCCCTGACTTCACAGAAGTTTCTGTGTAATAATAGATTAGGTTTCTGGTGGTTCAACAGCATCCTGGTCCTCTGGCGGTGGGGGGGGGGGAGTGCAGGGGGGTGGGGGGCTGCCAAGGCCCTGAGCCCCGGAGCCAGCCTACCGTTTGCCCCGGTGGGGCCCTCCTGGGACACCCGTCCCCCGGACCGAGCCCTCGGGGACATGATTGGTCATCTAGGTCTCCCCCAGAGCCAGCCTCTGCGAGGACGCAGTGGGCTCTGCCCGGACCTGTGTCCCCCGCCCTTGTCCTCCCCAAGGCCCAGCTCTGCCAACGGGTTCACGCAGGGTGGTTTGAGAATCTCCAGAAGGACGTGGCCTGGACCCTGATGGGCAGGAACAGGAGATGCCCCCCGGCCTCAGAGTGCTTCTGTTTGGGGCAGAGGAGACAACGGACCCTGGGGGGCACAGGGGAGGGCTGTGAGGAGAGGAGGGGACAGCAGAGGAGATACCTGCATGGGGGGAAGGGCAGGACCAGCATAAGTCCTGGGGGGAGGGGGGCGGACACGTGCAGAGGCAGGAACGAGCTGGAAGGGACGGAGGGACGAGGAGGACGCCAGAGTACACGAGCCTGGGGACAGGGCACGAGGAGGGCAGGGTCTAGGGGGACACGGGGTGGCCCTCTGCATCCACTTCGACGCCCCACAGCTCCACCCAGGAAGGCACGCCTGCCTGCACCTCCACCCCATCACGGAGCGAGCAAAGCACAGGCCAGGCTCAGCCATGCGTGTTTCCCATTGACGTGTCCTTGAATCCTGGATGCTGTCTGTTCACCCTTCCAGACCACGCAGCCCTCTCCACCGGCTCACTCTGTCCTGGAGCCTGATCTCTGCGTGTACATCCCAGGCTCCTTTCCGGGGCCTTCCAGTTCGGGTCTGGATCTCCCTGCTGGCTGTGACCGCCACCCCCGCCCCACCCCCCCATCTTTGGTCCCTGCTCCTCTCCTCAAGGTAAACTGTTCACTTGACCTTTGCTCTCTAGGGCTCTGGTACCCTCCCCCTTCCCCCCACCCTCTGCCGCAAGGACATTAGCCCCGGATTCCTGCAGGAGGCCCCGCGCTTCCCAACACCCCGCCCACACAGGATAATCCCAAAGTGTGTCTGCTTTCCATGGAGTCCTGCCCCACACATAGTTACCCTTTATTATCTCCATTTCACAGATAAGGAAACGGAACCTCAGAGAGGCTGTGAGCCGCCCCAGGTCTTGGCCAGCTGGGATTTGAATCCAGGGTGTCTGTCCCAGAGCCCCTCGCGTCCCCCAAGCTGCCTTCGCGCTCCCTAACATCTGCAGACGCTGAGATGTTGAGGGCTCCGCTGCTCCAGAACCCCACTGTCCCGGGGCGGCGGGGGGGGGGGGGTGCGGGCGGTATCCTTCCGGAGTCCGATGCTGCCTTGCTCTGACTTGGGTGGAAGGGTTACAGGACTTCAGAATTTGAAACAAAACCGACAGAGCGGAAGGCAGGCACAGGCTTTCCCGCCAGGAGGCATTAAAGACAACACAGGGTTTGTTAGGACCCCCCTGGGGACAGGGAGCTAGGACCGCAGAGCCTGAGCCCCCAACCAAGTGGCTCAAATGTCCTCTGCCCCTGCTGACCTCCACGCCCAGGGCCAGCCCTCCGCCCAGGGGGGCAGATCTAGGGGAGCCCAGTGCCCAGGGTGCACGTGATGTGTCTCTCTTTAAGGAGTGTGGATGTCTGCTGGGAGCTGCCGGGCAGGAGCCTGGGTGCTCTTCCCGGGCCTCTGGAAGGGCAGACCTGGCCCCGGGGCTGGGGCAGGGGGAAGGAAGGGGCGCCCCGCTGCCCAGCAAGGGGCGGCTGTCCGCTGCATGGAGGGAGGGGCACATTCCAGGGGAAGGCAGACAGGCCGGTGCCCTGACATCCCCACGTCTCCGGGTTGAAGTCAGCTCCTATTCAGGCCAACACAGAAACAATGTGATTTGGGGAAGAAATATCAAATAATGTTCCTCCCTGCTGGGAGTGGGCCTTGCCCATCTCTCTGGCCCCAGTCCACTGGCTCGTCACCGTAGTCCCACCCAGAGCCCCTCTGGGCTCCTGGCCACCGCCCTGCCACGTGGGCCACAGCGGGGTGGGGCTGGGGAGCGCTGACCGGGAGCCGACCACTTCTCCGCCCTGGGGCTCAGTTTCCCCAGCTCTGAGGGAGCAGTGGCCGCCTCTTGTGGGGTGTCTGGGCCCCACGAGAGCCCGCTGTGGCCTCCAAGAGGACTCTCTCCCTCACCCAGATGCGCCACTGGCTCCCATTCTCAGGGCACTGGCAGCTCCCCCCAATCCACATAGGGACCCTGGGGTCCGCAGGTCAGGGGCACGGGCGGACGAACCTCCACGCACACCCTTGCCCGTGCGGGCCACATCTGCACACACATCACGTGAGCAAGTGCAGCCCGGTCGGAGCCACCGCGGGACACGTCCTCGGCCTCCTGCCCCGCCAGCTGGAGGCAATCTCCTCGGAACGGGCAGGTGGTCCTCCTTAGCTGCTCCCGAGAGGCCGTCCCCAGCCGCGCACCCACACAGCGATGGCTCTGCACGCACGGCCGCCTCGGGGCCCCTTCCCTGCTGGAATGAACCAAGCGCTCTGGAATTCGTGGAGAAATCAGGGGTCTTTCGCCTGCTGTTTTTCTTGGCGAGGCCTTATCACAAATTAGTGGGGAAGCCCGAAGGTTAGGGTTTCAGTTGGTTCAGCAGAATCTGAGACGCAGGGAGTTGGCCTCCCGCCTCTCCTTGACCCGCAGGGCCCTGGGATGATTAACTGGGCAGGTGACCGGCACTCGGGGCAGGGGAGACAGCGTTTGCGCAAGCTGACCGGTTTCAGAGAGGCCAGCAGCCCCCGCCTTCCCCAGATCCCCCTCAGCTGGACGTGGGAATCCAGCCGTGGAGCCCGCAGCCGGGGGGGAGGGGCCCCTGGCCTTGTGGGGGGTTGTCTGGGAAAGGGCAAAGGCAAGCTAGCCTCGGGTTCTGGGGGCGAGGCCCTTGAACCCAGGGACCCTCCCACTAAGGTGCCCCCTCAACCACAGCTAAACATGGGCCTCTAGTTCAGAGACTCAGAAGCTCAGGGCCCCAAAGAGACGAACGGCAGGGCGTCCCCGCTATGAAAGCCGTTCTTCCGAGGCAAAAGGTGGTGGAACGGCCTCTCCCGGTCCTGAGAGCTGGGTGGCAGCGAGTGTGCTGTAAGTCAAGCCACCAAGGAGCCAAAGAAGCTTGCGGACGCCGGGAGCCCCTCTCCCAGTGCCGGACCTTCCAGGAGTCGGCCGTGGCCGTGGGTCCGGGGGAGGAGGTGGCCGCGGGGCTCCCCGCAGCCGCCACTGTCCCTGCCGTGGAGGGTCCCCGCCAAGTGCACGGCGCTCCCGTCTCCCTGCCACAGATTAGTCCCTGTGGGGCCCACTCTCTCGGGACTGGAACGGGGCAGGAACAGGTCGAGCCGCGGTTCAAGACCCGCGTTTAGCAGACGCATCTGTGGTTTTCAGCAAACTCCACGCGTGACCGTCGGGCTCGCTGACTGTCCCTAAACGGACCGGGTGTCCTGGTGACACGACGGACTCCAGCGTGATGGCTCCGACAGACCCCCCCGTTTCTGAGCCCTGGCTGTACCAGGCGCTGCCCTCAGAGGCTGGGACCAGTCACTGGGTCAGCTGTCTGCTCCCTGTAACAGAGACCACTGCGTCCCCACTTCATAGCTGAGAACACTGAGACCCGGGCCTTTAAGTATCTCGCTCAAGGTCCCACAGCTGCCATGCGGCAGGGCAGCACGAAGCCAGCTCTGTGCTGAGGCCGAAATCTTGATCCTAGAGTTGCTGCTACGTGTGGGGGGGCTGGTGACCCCCACCCCCATTCTGACTCTTTTCTCTCCTCAGGCAAGTCCCCATGTCCTCATCTGTGAGCCCAGGATAATCACAGCATCGCCTCCTGGGGTGGGGGGTGACGAGCGGGGAGGAACGTGGGCACGGGGCCCCCAGGCTCCTCCCGCCCTTCTCCTGAAGGGACCGCTAAGGGGGTGCAGTGCCGAGGGCCCGCCTGGGGGACAAAGCTCCGCCTTCCCCACTCCGTGGGCAGTACCAGCTTCCCAGGGAACCACGCAGCCCTCGTCCCCGGCCTTCCACGCACACGCCCGGCAGCTCAGACGCAGCCCTGCGCGGGCGCGATGGGGGCCCTGGCTTCCAGCCCCGTTCCCTTTTGCAGAAACCCAATCCAGGCGGGAGGACGGCTGTCGCTCCCAAGGATTTAGGACCGTCACCTGGTGGAGCTGGAGGGCTCTCCGCCCTGACAGAATGAGTGGCTCCATGCCGAAAGGTGACACCGTAAAGCGATACCGAGCCCGCAGAGAGGGCTGTATATTTTCTGAGCCTGCATGTGTGCATGTTTTTCTTTCTGTCTTTGCTTCCTGGACTCCTTTTCCGTGGCTCCCCAATGACTTTATTGGATCGTCCAGGTCCAGATGTGGTTTTCTATCAGAAGGATGGGGCCCCTGGGCGGGGCCCAGGGATTGCCTGTGGAGGTGGTGATGGGCCGGGAGGGGGGTGGCATGGATGGAGGGCAGGGCTCGGTGTCAGACAGAGAGAGCAGGGTTTAAATTTCTGCTCCACCCACTGAAAAGAGCGAATTCCTTCACACCTGCGGCAGGTCATGAAGGCCGCCGCCACCCCTCTCACGCCTGTCAACTTCCCCTCTGCCATGTGGCTGTGCTTTTCTCATCCAGGGGAGGAAGTGTCTCTTTACTCTCTGGAATTGGGCTTGGCCGTGCGACCTGGGGACAGTTTGTTTGGCAGCAAAGCTAACTGATACATTGTGTCTCTGAAACTCAGCATCATCTTTTAACTACACTGTCGCTGCTTCCAGGCACCACCGGCACACCAGGGACAGGAACACGAGCTGGCCCAGGCCTGGGGCTGTCTTCACGGGGCTTCCACATGTGGCAGGCACATAGACAGTGCCCCCTGCTCTCATCTCTGCCACCCCCCCCCACCCCCGGTGCAGCAAGGAGGTGGCAGCGTATGGCACAGGACAGATAGGACACCGAGACTCAGAGAAGGAGGGACTTGCTGGGGGTCTCGAGGGCTGGAGCTGGGATCGGGCCTGGTCTGGGTAAGTCCACACCACTCTTGCATCCCCCCAAGAGGCCCTCGTGCCCAGTGTCCCTTAGGAGGCTCCCGAGACTCCGTGACCCCTCATCTGTCCCAACAGTAAACGGGGACAGCGCTGTCAGCACCATCACCCTGGGGCAGCGGGGAGGCCAGGCACGTGGAGCTCCACAGAGGGACGCAAGCTCGGTCAGCGGCCGCACCCGTGCCGGCAGGACAGGAGGAGAGGGCACTCAGAGCTGCTCTGCCTGTGGTCACCCCCTTGCTCACAGCCCTCCAAGGTCCCCGTCACCCACAGGACACAGACTCAGCCACCCAGCCTGTTCCAGCCGTCTCTCAGGGCCCTGGGGTGACAGAGCCTCGCCAGGGCTCCTACGGTCCACACTCACACCCCACCCCGTGGGGAAGGATGGCCTCCCCCGGTGCCGCCCAACTGCCACCTCCGTGCAGAGGCTGTCCCCATGGGCTGAGGAGTCACGCCCAGCCCCACCCCAGCTGCCTGCTCTCCTTTCTTGCCTTCACCCCATCTGCTATTTTTCACCCGTCAACCTGATGGGGTGTCACGTCGCCTGTGAGCTCCAAGGTACAGGCGTGTCAGCTGTGTGCTTCCCCCCGCCCCGTGCCCAGACTCGCCCGATCAGGGCCTCAGGACCCAGCCCTGCTCTCAGGGGGCGTGGGGCTTCCCACACTCGGTGCCGGCAGGACCCCGGGAGGCTGCGTGTGCTCCCTGCATGTGGGGACCGCTCACGCAAGAGGCCGGGCCCGCGAGACCCAGGGGGGTGCCGAGGTAGCTGCGGAAAGGGGGACAGGAAGCCCTCGGTGCATGTCTCCCGGGTGACGTGGATGGAGCCCGGCCTCTGGGGCTGATAGTGAGGGTGTCCCCAGAGGGCTGGGCCTGTGCGGGGCCGTGGAGCCCGGTCTCATGGGCCACCCGAGACAAGCCCACCCCGGGTCCTCCCTTGGCTGGAGGAGGGGCCTCAGAAGGGACTGGGGGACAGACGGAGAGACAGACAGTTGAGTCTGGGTGAGCTCGGTGCCTTCGGAGGTTCGGCCAGCATCTGGCCAGGCTGGGGAGGCTGGTCTGGCAGCTGTGGGGACGACAGCCAGCCCCGGAGAACCATCACCCCGCACTGTTTGTCACGTCTCAAGTAGCAGAGTGGCGAGGGGCCTCTTAAAGGCCCTGTGGGGATGGAGACGTGACCCCCAAGGCCTGCCCCGCCCCCTGGGCCACTCTGCAGGATGGCTCCCAGCCCGACACGCAGGAGAAAAGCCTCGAGAAGACTCTTGACCACCGGAATGTAAATCCCTAGAAATATTTCTTGATACAATCTGCTAATTCCACTCCCACCTCGGCTGGGAAGCGCCGGGCACACCCTCGGGCGGCAGGCGCAGGAGACAGAGGGTTGCCCTGCTGCGGCTGGAGTTGCGGCCTTGGCCCTCAAAGCGCCCAGCGGGAGCCGGCTTATTAACGGCCTTCAACAAAGGCCGCAAAGGCTCGGGGTCCCCTTGCGCGGAGACCCCGCGGGGAGCCTTTCAACCCCCAAAGCGCTGCCTTTTAACTTGGCCTCCTCGGCAGGACAAACAGGGGAGGAAATTAGTTGTGGACGCTGCTGGCTGTTTTGTAACTTGTCGTGTTGTCTCCCCGGAGCTGGTCTGGCCCTGGCAGCTTGTCCCCTTGACATTCAGAATGGATAACCTGAAGCAGGCCCCCGCCGGGCCCCTCCCCGCCTTTTTAACTCTTTACAGCCTTCAAGAGACAAATCCCCTCTCTGGCATCTGAGCCTGGCCTCTGCAGGTGCCGGGGTTCTGAGCTGGAAAGCTGTGGCTGCCCACACTGCCCTCGTCCCTGGAAAGCTGTGGAGGTGGGCTGGGGCAGGTGGGGTGCTGGCTTGACCTCCAGGATGGGGAGACCCAGGGGAACAACCTCAAACCCCTCAGTGTCAAGCCCCAGTGGCCTTGGGGTCTATGCCAGTCTCCGACTCCCAGCAAGGCCTGCTCCCCAAACTAACCCAATTTCATGAGACAAAGGCGGGACGGGACGATCGCCCCAAATGCTGCAGGGGCATAACTTCCTACGGGCCGCAAGAGCGGTGCTACGAATTCTCCAGAAGGCGTGGGGGCCTTGGGCTCTGGAAGCCAGGCCTGCCAAGGGGTGGGGGTCGGCAGAGGCTGCTGACGCTTCAGCTCCCATTTTCAGTGGTCACTCTTAGGTCCCTGGTGCCCAGGGAGAGCGCCCCAGTGAAGGACGCTCAGGGAAGGCCCCGGCAGGAGCTCAGAGCTCCGGGCAGGCAGGGGTTAATGACACACTGCTGGTGTGGGCCAGCCCTGGGTCCCACTCCCCTCACAGAGAGCAGCCAGGTGACCTTCGAGGGGGCTGCCTCTGCTTTGGGAGGCTCTCCCAAGGCCAGTGGCCTCCTCCTGGCCTTCAGCTGTCCCCTCCCAAGGCCAGCGTGGGCTTGGCCCGAAGGAGGCCTGACCCCAGCCTGGCCCCGGAAGGCAGCCGAGCCAGGGAGCACATGCCTGCGTGTGCAAAACTGCCGGACGGGAGAGCTGCCGACACGCAAGCCTTCGCGACCCCACCAATGCTCCCGACAGATAATAAACGACGGAGACGTTCTGTCTCGAGTGTCTAAATCTCGCGTGTCCAATGGACTCAGAAGGTCAGTTCCCACGCCGTCTCCCGCAGCGGGAGTGTCTCCTTGCAGGCCTCAGCGAGTTCAGGGACCGAACCCCACTCTTTTCGTTGCTCCGGCCTGCAGGGAAACGGGTAGTCGGGAGCCAGTTGTGGGAGGCTGAGGCTCGGTGTACCCCGCAAGGGGTACGTGATGGGGATGGGACACGATGTGCATGGCCTGGTCACGGATCTGTGACGAGAGCTTGATCTGAGCTCATTTCCGTCCTTCCGTAACTGAAGATTATGGACAATTAGGATGCCTCCGGAGGTCACAGCCAAGCTGGGGCTGTTTGTTTCTCTGCAACCACACAGCCTATGGCCCAAGGCTCTGTGCCTGACAGCCCCGCCTTTGGTCGCTACCACCCGGCTTCGGGCACCGGGGCCACCAGACAAGGCTGCCACCCACCAGGCAGTATCTTGATCGGGGGTGGCAAAACCATGAGGGTTCTCAGACAGAGACAATTTTCCTGACTCATTTCGGTTTGTGCTCCCCAGCTTCTGGGGACGCACGTGCCAGGAGTGACAATGGCATTAACCACCACCACCTCTTGCGACGGCTAGACTCGCGCATTTGTCACTTCACGTCCACGGTCACGAGGCACAGGCCTGCTAGCAACCCCGATTAGGAGACGCGCAAGTCCAGATGGGGGAGGTCAGTCCTGTATCCTCAGCCCACAGCTCCGAGGTGGCTGGCGGGGCTGGGCGCCACGGGGCCTCCCGCCCCCGCACGCACTCAAGGCGGGCCGACAGCGCAGTCAACACCTCCGAGGGGGCCGGAGCTTGGTCAGCACCAGGTGGGCACCAACACTCAGGGTGTCCTAACAGCAGCTTTCCTTCCCCTGACACACACGTGGCACTGGCCGGGTCACACGCCTACACAAAGCTGCTCGGAGGGTCCCAGACGGCCCAGGCCGCGCGTGTGCTCCCGGAGCCGTGGCTCCAGACGGTCCCGCTTTCCTCAACGGTGGACAGTCATTGGAAGCCAACTCCCGGAGCTGGCCGATCCCTTCCCTTCCTCCGTCTGGCCACGCATGTCCCCGGGGCTGCTCCCCGTAAGGCTCACAGGGGGAGGTCACGGGTCGGGGAGGCCTCCATGAGTCAAAAGGACGGCGTGGAAACAGATGAGGAGGGCGCTTAGCCAGGCAGCATGGAGGCAGGCTGGCCTGGGACCCCTCGGGGGCTCTGGCGGCCGGTGCCCAGTGGGAGGAGAGTGGGTGGGGGTGACGGCAGGTGACAGCAGGGAGAGGAAGGCGGGGGTCAGGAGGGGCTGGGGCTGAAGCACTGCTCTGAGCCCCACCCTGCGTGCTGCGGAGTCCTCGAGGGTTCTAAGCCAGGCTGGGCAGGACGGCCTGTCCACCCGGGCTCATCTTGAGGAGGGATCAACCCCACAGACAAGGCGCTGCCTGGGCCCCAAGGCCACACCCTTTCAACAAAGCAAAGCCAGAGGAAGTGCTTCTACGGCAGACGTGCCCTTCCCGGCCAGAGAGCAAAGTTTAGTCCTCTCTCCAGGACCCCCGATGTACCCTGAGGCTGAGTTACTCCCCGGGGTGCTCTGACCTCGAGGTCCTGGGCCAGCAGGTGTGGGGAGGGGTCCTCTGGCCCCAGACCACCGACAGGCTGCCCCTCACGTTCCCTCAGCCTCGGAGCAGGTCTCCTGTCTCCCTCCAACACCCACATGGCATCCCGAGGGAGGCCCCTACAAGCCCCACACTCTGCTCCTCTGAGGGCCTGTGTTCAGAACAAAATAAGAAGCCAGCCAGTAGGGCCTGAGGAACTTTCCTGAATACGGGAGGTGGGGGAGGGGAACTGTGACTTCCGGGAACGCCCCTCCCCCAACACCAGGGCTCCTCCTAGCCCGGGGGCCTGCGGGGGGCCTGGGGGGGCCTGGGAGGTGGGGGAAGGTAATGCTCTGGGAGAAGGACAGGGAGAAGGGCGGAAAGTCAGGAGGGAGGGAGCAGGGGAGGGAGCGAGGAACTCTACCGTGGCCACCTCGGTCTCCTTTCTGCTGACTTTCTGAGACTGAGCATTTTGGAGGAATTGAGTAACCTGCAAATGGAAGGCCAGGCTGCAATCAGATGTGCCTGCTGGGCCAGCTGTTACTGCTGTCATTTTAGGGTGCGCCATGAGCTGACTTCTAACACCCTCCCCCCAAGACAGAGGTGACCCAGAGCCCGGCAGCAGCCCGAGGGACACGGTGCTGGGAAGAGCCCCTGCAGGGGCTGCTGTGTCTGTCCGCCCTACTGGGAGTGAGACGGAAGAGGGGGTGTTCTGCTCAGACGCCCCTCTCTCCTCCCACCCCCCGTCCATTTCTCCTAGACCTCAGGGCAGCGTGGTTTCCAGGGGGCCACGGTCGCCAGCTAGCGAGACCCTTTCTGCGGCTGGGGGCAGGGGCTCTGGCTGATCATTAACTCTTCTAGGACACGGTGCTGGAGTCTGCAGGCCTGCAGGGTGTGGGAGGCCCCACAGAAGGCCCAGCCGGCTTGGCCTGTCGATAATAGTACAGCCCCCCGGTGATTGCCCGCTCCGTGCTGGGAACTGTGTTCGCACCTCCTAGGCACGAAACTCATTTAAGCTCATACATGGCCCTGCAAGGGAGGGCTTGTGCTCCCCGGGTTGACCCTTAGAGAAAGTAAATGTCAAGCCTGAGAGCACGTGCCTCGTAGGCGGTGGAGCAGAGGACGCGAACTCGGGCCCTGCAGAGTACGCGGCGTGTGTGGGGCTCCGCGCCACCACCTTGAGGGGCAAGGCCGGAGCCCTTCCAGAAAGCCAGCCTAGGTCCCAACAAGGGGCCGTCAAAGCAGAAACCCACGTGTGTGGCTTCCTGATCCCCAAACTCCGATGGTCTCCTCCCTCGTTGGGGGGAGGGACCCCAAATGCCTCACCCCACCCCCCCCAGGCTCTCTTTCCTGTTGGCACAGTGACCAGGGCTGCTTGTGAGAGCAGCCTGGCCTCCTGCGCAGGCCCCCCAGCCGCTCTGCGTTAAACAAGCAGCACAAAAGGGAATGAAGCCCGTGCCGCCCATCCTGGCTACTCCAGGGCCCGTTGCCCATTCTGCATCTGATGTCAAGACCTGGGGACTCATTCAGTAGCTGTATGCTGAGCTCCTACAGTGCGTCTGGCCTTAGGCCGGGGTGATCCCTGGAAGTTGCTTGCTATCCAGGACTCCGTTACCTCCGGCTCTGGGCTGCCTGTGGCTCCCTCTGAATGTGGGAATAGAAATATCGCCCTGGAGCCAGAACACCGGTGCCTGCTCCATTTACTGTGGGCTGCCCGGTTCCAGGAGAAGGGCCACACCACCTGTGCCATCCACAGCCCCCCGCCCCCGACTTAGCGAGAGCCCCACGTCTTGGGCCAGTCGGGGCCTGGTGGTCGCTGGGAAGCCCTCAGCTAAGATGTTCTGAGAGGGCAGGGAGCGGAAAGCCAGCAGGCCCTGCGGAACCGAGGCTGTTTGCGCTGACGCTACTTGGCCCTGGGACCAAAGACAAGGCTGTCTGTGGAGAAGGGACACTCAGAGGTTCCTGGATGGCCACCACGCACGTGGCACTGCCGACCACTGGGCTCCCTTTGACCACCGTGGCTCATTCAGTGGACCAGCCACGTAGCTCCACCACCCAAAACCATCCCCCCCGGGGCGGGGGGGCCCAGATGAGCTATGATGCGTCTGAGGAAGCCGAGGGGGCCCTCAGCTTCACACCTGTCTCCTGCTTCTTCCCCAGCAGGAGACCCGCCGGAGCCTGGCCCCGAGAGGGGGCACAGATCGCTTTGGGGTTATTTATGACCACCCCAAATGTGAAAAATTGTAAGTGATACAAATAGCAATTAATGTGGGCCTAGCAACCAAGACAAACGAGGTGGGTGAGAAATAGGGGGTCTGACCTCCACTGGCAGGGTCAGCCCTTGACGACAGAGCTGGTCCTGTCACTCCCAGCATAAGGGAGGTCAAAGGCAGGGCGCGGCCCCTGGGTGGCTTAAACCCTCTGAAATTTGCTTTTACGGGAGGGAATTAATCCCGAAGCTGCAGGCCTGAGGTTGTCAGGGAAGCCCTGTTTTATCTCAGGTAATCAAGCCCAAAATTTGTCCCTTGGGTAAAAGGGCAACCTCTCCCCCAGCATCCGGTACAGCCAGAGGGATTTCCAGGCGACTCTGGGACTGTTTAATGCTTCGCATCAGCCTGGTTTCTGACCCGGCTGCCCCCTGCCCACTCAATCACTGGAGCTTGGGCCCCCGCGGCGACTCCCCCAGCCCAGGAGGCTGGTGGCTTTCAGGTGGACATGAGGCTTCAGGAAAGCGTGGGGCCACCCTAGCCGGTCAACCCCCATGGGTAGGTCTGTCCGGAATGTAACCAGAGGGACAGAGTGTGATATGGGGGTGCCCCGGGAGGGCTCCCTGGCACCCGAGCCAGCACCCACTCCCCACAGGAGAGGTCCTTCTGGATCTGACTGCTGGCACGGTCATGAGATCCGAAGGCTGGCAGGCTCCAGGGAGGGATGGGAGTCTCCTGCACGAGACTCCAGGACGGGTGGGACAGAGGAGGCAGGCTCGGGTCTGGGTCTTTCTCGGGGTGCGGTGGCCCCCATCCCACACCCACAGCTGGGACCACGGCCCCCGGCCGCCTTCCTCTCCCTGGGCCTCACGCGCAGCAGGTGCTGGTAGGTCCCGGAGCGCCTGCCTCACCCTCCCTGCTTTCCCTCCTGTAAGCCCCGCCTGGGCGGCTGCGGGAGGGTCCTCCTCCCTGGTCTCCCCTCCAGCCCCCCACTGGCCACCGGAGGGGTCTGCTAACTTGCAAAGCCGGCCCTGCCCCACCTCCCCGCTCGCCCAGGATAAGGCCTTTAAGGCGTGGGCTCCCCTGAGCCCTCCAGAGAGCCCTGACCCCTGGGAGAGGCGCGGGACTGAACCCCACTGGCCACTCTTCGGCTGCGGGGCTTGGGGTGGGTGGGCAAACATCTCTGTGCTGGGGGTCCCGGTCCGTAGGTCCAGGCTGGTGCCGAGAGCTTGCTGGGATGCGAGGGCCCGGCAGGCCCACGTGTCACTCAGTGCTGTGACTAAGTGCTGGCCCGCCCGTCGCGCTGCTCCGACCTGCACCCAGGGCCCTGTGTGTGCGGTGCCTGCCCCGCCCGCCGCCCCCTCCTCAGGGACCCAGCCCTGGGGCCCCCACTCAGAGCGTCAACATGCTGACAAGCCAGAGAACACGTGTCGTGAGGGGACCAGGCCTCAGGTCCCAGGATTGGGACCCTTCGGGATAGGCACGTCTGTCCACATGGCTGCCTTGCCCGAGGAAGGAATGCCACCGCTTGAAAGCTGATGGCGGGACTCCTCAGCTGGGCTTCGAGACCCCCTCCCACCTGGCACTGCCCCGGCCTCGAGCACACCGGCTGGGTCGGCCCCTTCACCTGCCACACCTTGGCCTGCGCTGTGCCGTCTCCTCCTTAAAAAAAGAAACCATCTCTGTGAAGCCTCGAGTGACCCTCCTCCCCCAACCTGTCCGCCTAACACTTGCGGCTCCCACAAGCTCCTCCATCCACACAGAGCCTGCACGAACGACGTCAGAGCCCAGGGACACAGAGGCGGGGAGGGGCAGAGAGCAGGCTTCATCCCCACCGATGACAGAATGGCTGTCCCACTGCCCCGACTCCACCAGAACGCTCAGACCCAGCAGTGGAGCCACGTGAGGAAGGCTCGAGACCACGGCCCCGGCAGGCAGGAGCTCGGGACACGTGCCTTGCCTCTCAGGAGCCGGGGAGGGCGGGCAGGGGCCGGGCAGGGCCTGACCTTGGTCAGGGGCAGTGGGCCTGACCCAGTCAGGGGCAGAATGCTAGAATATTCCATCTGCCTTATCGCCGGTGGTGAAGCAGGACCTCTCCAGCCAGGGCACCAGTGGGACCATGCCTGTCACGGCCCCGACCACGGGGAAAGCTCAGGAAGGAGGCCTCTGCCCGCGGCTCCGGCCCATAGACGCTCTGGCATCCAGGCCGCTCTCTGTCTGCAGAGACTCCTGTGGGGCCGGGGGCGCCCCCAATACACTCCCGAGAGCTCCCCAAGTGAGTGGGGACCGAGTGGGACCCAGAGAACAAAGGCGCGGTGGTGAGCAGCACGCTGGGCCGTCGCGTCTGCAGGGCCGGGCTCTGAGTGGGTGTTTGCCCATCTGGAAGCAATATTGCAGTAATGTAAGACGGCCAGAGTACGGGATATTCTCTGAATACGTGAACTCTACAGTGAGGAATATGGATTTAATGGATAATCTTACCGGCAGCCAAAAGAGCCCGGATTCCTCCCTGGGCCTTCACCCTGCACTTGGCCCCACCACAGCCCGGCCCAGCCAGGGGCCAGCAGCGCCTGTGGCCATGGCCTCCAGAAACAGAGCTGACCCACCATCTGAGCTCACTTTTTTTCTCCCATCGGGTGGGAGCGGCGGGTGCGGGGGGGAAACGGAGACCCGCTCCGGGAGCAACATGGGTTCCTGTCCTTGAAACCCCGTTTACAGGGAGGAAAGAAAAGTTGAAGAAAGTAAAACAGAAGTGGGGGAGTGGTGATTGATTAAAATCTACAATGGCTACGACTTGTTCTGGAGTCTGGGGGAGAAGAAATCACTTCTCTAGCTCTTCCCAACTGAATCGAGCTGGAATAATAAAATAAAACAATAAAAACCACAGCGGAAAAGATGACTGGAGCGTTTTTATGGCGAGCGGCAGGGAAGAGCCCAGAAGGGCCGATGGAGAGCGCGAACAATGTGATTCAGGGAAGGTCTCCAGCAGGCGGGAGGCGGAGCGGAATGCAGGTCCGGCTGGCCCGGGGCGCCAGGAGGAGCGGGGGCTCCCCACACTCAGTCCACGGAAGCCGAATGAATCTCAGGCAGGGTCCTGGCTGCTCTCTGGGATCTCGTTCAGAGGCTCATTAATCCCTCCCGAACGAACAATTCCCAAACACCAAATGCTTCGTGCAGTGGTTCACATCACAGGGAGTCTTTCGCCGGCCGCCTCCTGGGTGCCCGGTGCCAAGCGGTGGGCCCGCACGGCGAGGCCTCTGAGTCCCAATCCACAGCAGGACCGTCCTCCCCACCCTCCTGACAGCTGGGGGTCGTCTGGGGGAGCTGCCCTTGCTCTGACAATGGCCTCGCAGGGAGGCAGGGGTGGGAGTCCCTCCGTTCTCCCTGTAGCCTCCTTCCCGTGTCCCGCCCAAGACTCTCAAGGAGCCAATGTGCAAGCCCCCTGCCAGGAGCCTGCAAGAAAGTCACATGTGGGAAAGGCTCGGGAGCCCCGCGGCTCCGCTTCCCCGCCACGGGGTGTGGCTGTGGACGAGCAGGGCAGGCCTGAGGCGGGGGGGAGGCCCCCCCTCGACCCCATCTGCACATCTGAACGGAAGCCCCCAGAGCTCCTCCACCCACCCCTGTCTCACGAGGTGCGGGTGAGGCTCTGAGTCTGGCATGCGGGCCTCGGGACTCCAGTCCACACACTTTTGTCTGGCCTGGTGCCCTGGGCGCTCTCTGCCCCTCAACCCTTCACCGTGATTGCAGGGAGCCCTGCTCTGAGCCTCCCCACAGCCTTGGGGGGCTGCTGGTGAGCACAGTATCCCACTCTGGCCCCGGCCCCCGCCATCCTGTAATGACCTCCTTGAGGCCGGGCAGCCCAGCTGGGAGCAGGCCGGGAGCAGTGGTGTCCATCCACTCCACACTGCGGTCCCCAGGCTTAGCAGAGGGCGAGGTACACAGAAGGCGCTCAATAAGTGCAGAATGAACAGAAGAATGAGGACAGTGAGTGATATTCACGGCTTAAATAAGGCACAGGCACAAAGCCCCTCCCCAGTTCCCAAAGGAATCATAAACCATCACTTCCTCGGACGTGCTCCCCTTCCTTACTTTCTGGCGGTCAGGGAGTCCAGGGAGCGTTTCCCCCCTCCCCTCCCCCCCCTTTTACAGATGGAGAGAGAGACCCAGTGAGCCTGGGCATACAGCTGGCAGTAATCCAGTTTGGTCCACACAGCTTGGCCCAGCCCCATCCAAGGGGACAGACAGACACAGGTGAGCAGGTGAGCAGGCCCAGCTCCCTACCAACGGCTCCAGGCGAACTCACCATGAGCTGACTCTGGACCTCCCCTCAAAGGCACCCTCCTCAGAAGCAGTGCCAGGACCCTCCCCTCTAGGGCTGCAGACTGGATTGGAGACCCTTGAGTTGAAAGGAAATATGAAAAATTAAATTCCTTTTATAAGCTGCCAAAGTCCTGTTTCCCTGGCGGTGAGGCCCCAAGATGCCTCACTTGGTATTTAGGACTGTTTATCAGTCGTGGGGACTTGCGATAAAACGACTTGCCTGGGAAACAGTTCAGTGATTCCTGCAGACCTTCCTGGGGTTTTCCACACCCTGTGCCCGGTCTCGGGGCGCACTGTGGGTAAGATGGTGGAGCCACTCGGGCCTCAGGGAGCCGCCGTCTGGGGGTGGCATTCACACTTGACAGAGGATGACTGAGGCATGTAAAGGTGCCCTGCGAGGGCCATGGGAGCACGAGGGGAGACTCAGGGAACCGGCCAGGACATGAGGAAGCTCTCAGAGAGGGGAGGAGAGCGCATGCCCCAGGCAGGAATGCAGGGTGTGCAGACTTGCACCAGGGCCACACTTTGGGCACTGCCACCAGATGACACCACGAAGAAACATCGCTGGAGCCCAGAGACAGGGGCCTCGAGGCCTGGAGCAGTGGGGAGGCTGCAGGGAGGGTGGGCCTGGAAGCTAGGCAGAACCAGTGGGTGGGAAGGAAGCATGGCTGCCGGTCACGGTCACACAAAATCCCACAGGATCAACCGAGGAAGTGTAAAAGTTACACTCTGCAAACTATGAGACATTCTTGAAAGAAATGAGAGAAGATCTAAATAAACGGAAAGACATCTCTGGATCATGGACTGGAAGACTTAGCACAGTTGAGATACCAGCACTCCCCAAATTGACCTACGGCTTCAGTGCAACCCCTCTCAGAATCCCAGCTGGCTTATTTGCAAAAATTGACAGGCCAATCCTAAAATTCACATGGAAATTCAAGGGACCCAGAACAGCTACAATCCTGAAAAAGAAGAACAGAGTTGGAGGACTCACACTTCTCGATTTCAAAACTTACTACAGAGTTATGGTGATCAAGGCACTGTGGTACTGGCGTAAAAACAGACATACAGATCGATGGAACAGAACAGAGAGTCCAGAAATAAACCCATACACTGATGGTCAATTGATTTTTGTTAAGGGTGCCCAAGACCACTCGATGGGGAAAGAATAGTCTTTTTAACAAACGGTGCTGAGATAACTAGACATCTACATGCCAAGGAATGAAGCTAGACTCCTACCTCACATCATATACAAAAATTAACTCAGATGGATCCCAAACCTATATGTAAGAGCAAAAACTATCAAACTCTTAGATGAAAACACAGGGGTAGATATTTGTGACCTTGGATTTGCATACTGATACCTAGATATAAGACTAAAAACACAAGCAACAAAAGAAAAAAGTAGGTAAATTGGACTTCATCAAAATTGTAAAGTTTTGAGAGCCAAAAGACACCATCGAGAAAGTGAAAAGACAACCCAAAGGTGAGAGAAAATGTATCTGACAAGGGACTTGTATCTAGACTACTTCAAGAACTCGAATTACTCCATAGTAAAAAGAGAAATAACCCAACCAAAAAAATGGGCAAAAGGGCTAAGTAGGCATTTCGTAAAAGAAGATATACAAATGGCCAATAAACACACGCAAAGATGCTCGATATCATTAGCCAACAGGGAAAGGCAAATCAAAACCACAATGAGATATCACTTCTAACCCTCTAGGATGGCTAAGATGAAAATGAGAGTCAGTAAGAAGTGTCGGGCAGCACGCGGAGAAATCAGAGCCCTCGTGCGACGCTATTGGGAGCACAGGATGGCGCAGTCGCTTTGGAGAACAGTCTCACAAGGTCAAACATCGGGCGACCTTATGACCCAGCAATTCCACTCCTCCATGGACACCTGTCCATGTCCATAAAAAAGCCTGTACCCGAATGTCCACGACAACATTATTCATAAGAGCTGAAAAGTGGAAACAGCCCAAATGTCCATCAGTGGATGAATAAATAAATAAAGTGTGGTCCAGCCATAAAATGGAATATTATTTGCCCATAAAAAGGAATTAAAGCACGGACACAGGCTACGACATGGATGAATCTTGAACACATAATGCTCAGTGAAAGAAGTCAGTCACAAAAGACCAAATACACGAGGATCCCCTTCAAATAAAACACCCAGAACGGCCAAATCCCTACAGACGCAAAGTAGATGCGTGGCTGCCCAGGCTTGGGGAGTGGGAGGGGAATAGGGAGTGGCAGCCAGAGGAGGCAGGGTTTCTTTTTGGGGTGCTGAACATGTCCTGGAACTGGTGGCGATGGTTGCACAACTCGGAACCTACTAAAAACCATTGAGTCGTACATTTTAAACGTGTGAATTGTCCGACATGTGAATTCTGTCTCAATACAGCTATTAGAAAAACAAAAATCACAACCAAGAAAACAGCAAACAAATAACCCTGCAGGATGCTGGTGCCCGAGCAGGCCCCGAGAGCGGCACCCCAACTCCAGGCTGCCCCCGAGTGTGGCGGGGCCCAGGAAGCCCTCCGACCCGCGTCGTGCTACACGGCTCCCAGGTTGGATGTTTCTCATGGTAAGGGCCCAAGAGCAGGGAGCCAGAAGTCCTCAGCAGCTGGGGTGGCGGGGGGGGGCGGTGGGGCCTGGAAGCCATGCAGCAGAGACAGAGGCTCCCACGCCCCAGGGCCAAGCTGACGTGACTAAAGCTAAACAGACCCCATGCCACAACGGGGTTACAGTAATTCTGTGCAGCGTGCTGAGCCCCTCGCCAGCGATGGCAGCCGTGGGGAGGGGCGGGGGAGCAGGCAGCCCCAAAGGTAATTTGCACACGGAGTTTATAAGGCCCCTCAGCTCTTTTAAACATATGCTTCTCTGATTATAAACAGCTGATGGCTCACAAGATTCAGATTTTCCAGCAAGGCTTCCAAAAAAAGATTACACTCCAAGCAGAGAAAGGTGACCGGGTGCTTTTCGCCGTGGACGTAAATCCAACCATGTTCTCCAGCAGCTGGACTGCCCCTGTTGCCAGGCTCCGAGCATGTCACATCTGTAAAACGTTTGCTGCCATCGACATGTCTCGAGAAGGGCTTTGGCCCTGACCGTGGGCCTGGTGGTGGAGAACGGGGGTGAAGGAGATGGAGCCCCCATCTCAGACTGGGTCCTCCGCTTCCTCAGAGCTGAGGCTGCGTGAGCCTTCACCTCCTGCCTTCAGACCTGGGTCCGGGGCTGAAACTGGAGGCCGCCGGCCACCCCGTGCCCCTCAGAGGCCCCTGCGCCGACCCCCTTGGGGGGATGCTGCCTGTGCCTGGGCTGACTCCATTTTCCAGCACCCCACCCTCCCCGGAGATCCGGGGTACACCGAAGGGAAGTTGCAAAGGAAAAAGAGGAACACGGAGCTAGACAGAAATGCCAGCAAAGACCCATCGCCCACGTGAGACCCCGATGCATCACCCGGCCTGGTTCTGCTCTGCCGCCCTGGTGGTTGGCATTGGGCCGCAGACCCCAGAGAGGAAAGGGTTCTGCTGAGAACCTGTCCACGGCGAGTCTGCTCAGTGCCTGCTCTGAAGCCAGTTTGGGCCGAGGGGCTGGGGGTCCTCCCCCTGCTGAGGAGGGGTCCTCTAAAAAAGAATGTCATGGTCAAGTGGAATGGTCAATGAGCAGGGGTGCTGGGGTCCCCAGTCCTGGTCATCTGTTGGGGGAGCCTGGCTCCAGGGGCCCGGCAATGCCTCCCCCTCTTGTCCAGGAAGTGCTGTGTCCATGAGTGGACTGCCCACCCGAGCCGTGCGGCTGCCGGGCAAGCAGGGCCGTGTCCTGAGGCCGAGTGGTGGACAGGGAAGGACAGACAGACAGAGCCCATGATGCCAGGGTCCAAAGCTGGGCTCCAGCACCTGTTACCTGTGTGACACCTGGCAAGTCCCTTGGCCTCACTGTGTCTCAGTTCCCTGTCTCCACGGTGGGCTGTGATAGGATTAAATGAACTATGGTCCTAAAGCCTTTAGAACCGGGTCTAACAGAGTGACCACCGCAAGCTGCTGGTTTGGTAATACAGAACTTCTCACGTGGAGGGGCCCCGGCCTCACCCATCCATCACCCTGATGGGTTCAGGCTGCTCTGAGAGCCTCACTGGGGCTCCCAGGTGGACACGCAGTTGGATGGCCCACAGCACCAGCCAGCGGGTGAGGCCTCGGAGGCAGGGGCTGCCCGCTGAGGTGGAGGCTTGGTCCCCAGGTGTGGCCTGTGTCTAGGCAGGCATGTGCCTGGCTTCCAGGGGGTCTAACGAAATCTGGGCCATTCCCACCACTTCTGCCTTTTGTTCCAAGTAGATGATCACAGAGCAGCAACGATCCTGCCAGAAAGCGCGGGCCTTTCCCAAAGACCCAGGGAGAGCGGAAAAACGGGAGGGGCTTCGGTGCCACTGCCCACTCACACAGGGCATCCCGCCATCCCCCAATGCGCCTGCTCCCCTTTCTCTGTGGCTGACCGATGAGATGGCCGTCGTTGTCCGTGGGCACAGAAAACACAATTGGGACACAGCTGGCTGTCGAGCCTTCTCCCGGGCCTTGGTCTCGTGAGAGTTCGGGGTCCGTCCTCCGGCCCATGGGCCACAACCGAGGAACAGGAAGCTATACCCACGGGAAGCGAAAGACCAACGTGCAGGTCCACGGCTGGCCCCCGCGGGCGGGGTACCAGGAAAGGAGGAGGGAAGGGAGAATGTCCACAGGAGCGTGGGGTCCCCGCCAGCCCCAGGCTTATGCCCCACAAGGCAGGCTGGGGTCAGACCCGCTCAGGTGAGAAGGTACCATAGCGACCCGGCCCCCTGATGTCCGGGTGCCCTGGAGGCTGCCTGGAGAGGTAGGGTCCCTGGTCGCCAGCCTCAGGAGAGGTCAGCACCGCCCTTCATCCTACCTGCGTCCTAAAGACCTGGACTTGGATGTCCTCTGGGGGAGAAAAGTGACCGGTTACAGCTGCTGGCTTACACTCCAGCTGTTGGCTTCTCCCCACCGCAAGCACAGTGTCACAAAGTCACCCCCCTGCTCAGACTCTGACAGCTTTCCGCCGCCTGGAGACCACCCACTGAGTTGAGATCGCTCACCTCTGTGAGTGGGACCTGCACAGGGTGTGGTTCTCACGGGCACCCCAGGCTAACTAAGAGCCACTGGCCTGGAGGCAGAATTCAAATTCCGAGAGAGAACAGAAATATGACTCGCATGCCTGGGGCAAATACTGCTGTCTGGTCACAGCACCCTTTCTCCCCGGGGCCCAGATACCACATTCCTGGAAGCCATCAACCACCGGCAAAGCTGGCAGGCAGGCTGAGCCCTCCTTGCTACCCCTGTCAAGGGTCAGGCTGAACCTGGCAAGGGTCTCTTGGGAGGCTGGAGTCAAGATGTTGGCCAGGGCTACAGTCCTCTGATGGCTTGACTGGGACTGGAGGATCCACTTCCAAGATGGTGCACTCATGAGGCTGTTGGCTGGAGGCCTCAGTTCCCCATTGAGTGGACCCCTCCACAGGGCTGCTTGAGTGTCCTTACAACGTGGTGGCCACTTTCCTTCGGAGTCGTTGATCCCAGGGAGAGAAAGTGAGGAGGAAGCTGCGTGACTGGCCTTGAAAGTCGTACCGTGTACCTTCCGCCAATACTATTTGTCAGAAGCAGACCACTAAGTGCAGACCAAACTCAAGGGGAAGTTAATAAGCTCCACCTCTCGAAGGGAGGAGTCTCAGAGACCTCACGGACAGGTCTTAAAACCAACGGCCGCACGGTACCCAAGTCAGACGGCCCTTTCTTCTCATTCCTGTCTTTCTTGTCCAAATTCTATCCACAGCCCCCTCACAGCCAATCACCTTGTACCCACCGCTCACCAGAGGCCTGGTGGGTTTCACTGCAGCTGCCTCGCTCTTCACCAGCACAGAGCTGAGGATACAGTGGACTCTCTGCAAATATCTGTCCTCGCTACAAATATCAGCGGAGGGCCCTGCAATGTTTAAAAAACAATCTATAACCTCCAGAGCTATGGGGATGGGACTTCCTGTCAGAAAGCACATTTCCCAGAACTTGAGAGATAATTGGAAACACTTTCCGGGGTGGCCCTGGCACTGCCAATGTCCTCAAAGGCCCTGGGCCCACCCAACCCGCAGGGCTCGGAGATTAGGCTTGAGTGATGGCTGTGGAAATGGCAGGCCGGGGCAGGAAGTGGGGGCAGACACGCTCTGGGACGGAGGCACCGTGGGAAGACACTGCCTCTGGAAGGTAGCGATAAAAAAGGCTCTGTAGGCGATGGGTCTGGCAGGGCCTGGCTCACTTTGCTTTCCCACCCCCCAGGCCTGGCATGCAACCAGGCCTCAAGCAGGTGCTTAGGGGACAGCTGCTGAGTTAACCCGCATGGAGGCAGGGGCTCTGGGAGAATCGGGGTTGGCTAATCAAGGCCTGGCCGTGCAATGCCCAAACATATACACACACAGCACAGCTGCCCTCTTGATGGGAAGCGGCCCACACCCCACGCTGCCACTCATCGGGACCTCCTGGACTCGAGACCCCCCACCCATCCGGCATCCCGTTCTTGCTGACGCCAATTCAGGAAAGCAAATCTGCTGGTGAGGGAAGGCCGGGACTGACCCCAACGCAGCGTAATTGTCTAAGGGCACTCCCCCCGTGATTCCATCCCTGTCTCCTCCTCGGAGAAGGGGTGCTGTGGGGGCCCAAGAACGTCCTGGAATCGGGAGGCGCAGGACCCACGCCGGTCACACTTGTGCCCCGCCCAGGCCTCAGCTAGCTAGGACGCGGACGGGTACCACAGGCAGCTGGGTACCCGTGGAGTGACAATGTCCCAGGGCCGTGGGATCTCTCCGCGGCTGGGGAGCGGCGGGACTGACACACGTACACAGGTTTCTTAACACTGTCCAGTGGACCCTTAACCTTCCCTCCAAACCCATCCTAGGGTTACCCGAAGCTCGTCCTTGGCCTTGCCAAGGAGTCCTCCCAAAGCTGCCTCCCGTGGGGGCCCGGGCCTGGCTGTTTCTTTCACCTCCACGACTACCAAGGCTGCCAAGGCTCCTGCCTCTCTCACTGGGCAATGGCGAGGCTCCCCACGGCCCCCCTGGGCCCCCTTGCCTCCCTGCCCCCTCCAGTTCTCTCTCCACTTGGCAGCCAGAGTGATCTTTCCAGAAGGGAGATCTGATGCTCACCACCTCTCTCCCCCAGGCCTCCCAGGGGCGCCCCTGCACTGCACTTCCTCCCCACCACGGCCTGCAAGGCTCAGGGCCTGAGCCCGCCCGCTCTCAGCAGGGCTGCCAAGCTCAGAAGTGGAGAACACAAGGCAGGGAGCCTGGGGGGACAGAGCTGGGGGTGGCGCCGTGAGGGTCACAGAGCCCTCACCAGGGACAGCTGCGGTGGGGTGGTGTGTGTCGTATGCGGCGTGAGTGCAGCGCTGAGAAGGACCAAGGAGAGGCCGCCGGCTGCCGGGGACAGGGAGACAGCGGGCGCCGACGGCCAGGGCTGACCTGGAGACAGGGGGTGCCGACAGCCAGGGCTCACCTGAACAGGGGGCTTCTCGGCAATTGTGTCAGCCACACAGGGAGACCTCGGGCTCTTCGTCCCGCTCTGTGTTCCTGGCCATCAGAGAGCAGCGCGGGGCAAGGGCCCTTCCTGGGAAGATGGGGCTGAGGCAGCCACGTGGCCCTGGGCCTCCCTGCTTTGGAGGGAAGCAGCTCTCCGGGAACCTGGCTGAGCCTGAAGCTGGTTCCACCCTTAAGACTCTCGGGGAGGGGAGTGGTGGAGGGCGAACTGCGGCCGGGAGGACCCCTCGGCTGGGTCCCGCCACGTCCAGTCGCTTGGGCGAGGGGCTCCCACCCTGTCCTTTCCTCCCTCCCGGCCCCGTGTGAAGGAGGGCTGGTGTTTCCTCTGGGACACGGCGGGGCTCTGGGCCCCATCTGCACTTCTGTGCTGGCAAAGGCAGGAGAATTAGCTCAGCAACTTCCTCCCTTAATCCCCCACCCCCATTCTAAATACCTCGGAATCAAGAGACAAGCCGAGGGGACGTTTTGAGCCTAATTCTCCTCAGCTGTGCGTGCGTGTGTGCGTGCGTGCACTCGGGGGCAGGGGCCTGCGAGGAAACCTTTTGAACCCCGAATATCAGTGCTGGAGGGAGCGGCCCCCATCACGTACGGATGAGATAAACCAGATGCCCTCTGTCACATGGGGAGCCGGAGTCAAGGCCGCCAGGTGCCCGGGCTCTCTGCAGCACACCCGCCCCACAGTCCGGAGCCCCAGAAGGTGACAGGGGCTAGGGGCCACACCCCAGGGCCTCCAGGACCAGCCCCTGTGCTGGCCCAGGCTGGGGAGGGAGCCCAGTACAACCCAGAGAGGGGCTGGCCGCGCCTGCCACCCCGTCCCTGAATTCTGCCCACGTGCCCAAGGTCAGCTCCAGGCTCCCCTCCCCCCTGCCTGCCTGGCAGCCCCCAGTCTGTCCCGGGCTGGCCTGGAGTCCGCCCAGCCTCACATGCTTCTTCAGCCAATTCCCACGTGTCTCTTGTCTCCCGACGAGACAAGAAACCCCTCTCAGTCTCGGGCTGTTTTGCTCTCTGTCTCCCCTAAAGGCCTAGGGAGGAGGCGGGGCTGGGGGGGCGCACAACAGGTGCGCTGGGCTGGCGGGCAGTACTGGCTGATTGACGGCGCCCCATGCGCGGTGAGGGGGTGAGGGCTGAGGACTCGGCCCGCGTGTGGCTCGGAACCACCCTTCCCACCACTGCGTCAGAACGGCCAGCGGCAGGCCCCGGCGCCTGGCTCAAAGCATGGTCGCGAGGAGACGGTCACACAGGCACACCAAGATGCGGTGCCCGCGGTGCCCGCAGTGTTCCACCGGGAGCGAGTGTGTGGGGGGAGGATGTGAGGGTCTGGGATCTCAGGGCCTGAGGTTAGAGGGCATGCTGGAGCGAGCACCGTCACGGGAGACCACGCATGCGTGAACTCGGCCACTCTTGTGATGCGCCCCTTCCGGGTACACAGTCAGAACCCCCATTTTGTTAGCTACAAGACCAAAGTCAACTCAATTTTAAGGATTTTTAAAAATCAGTTTTCAAAACTTATGGTTACCAGAGGGGGGAGGGGGGAGGGATAAATTAGGAGTTTGGGATTAGCAGATACACACCACTATATATAAAATAGATAACCAACAAGGACCTACTCTATAGCACAGGGAACTATATTCAATATCCTGTAATAACCTATAATGGAAAAGAATCCGAAGAAGAGTATATATACACACACACACACGCACACATGATCTGAATCACTTTGCTGTACACCAGGAACTAACATAACATTGTAAATTAACTAAAAAAAAAAAAAAAATCCAGTTAAAGAAATCAGGTTTTTTTCAATTAAAAAAAAATCAGTTTTCAAGATGGAATTCTAATCAACACCCTTTGTCACTCTTTACTCGGAGGTGGTCACCATTTTAAGTGGATTTGCTTCAGATGGCTTTTCATCCCATGCTCAACATCCTTGGATTAAAAGCAAACCCCAGACCAAGATCAAAAGGTTGGGAAAAAGCTGGCGTTCCTGAATGAGGACTAGAGGGGTCAACCGTGGTCCTTCCTACGATGCAGCTAACGAAAGCAACCTAGGGATCGTCGGTTCTGACAAAGGACAATGTCCAGAACCCTCGGAGAATCTTGTCTGTCTTTCCTACTGGAATGTAAACCCCACACAGGCAGGGATTTTTGTGCCGTTGAAATCTCTGAAACTGCTCTGAAGTCCTGGGGCTCCTGCTTCCCCTGACATCCCGGGGCGGGGCGGGGTGGGGTGGGGCGGGGGGCGGTGGGAACGGACATGCCCCAGGGTGTCCAGGGAAGGGGCCCCACCTCCCACAGAGAGATGTGGGAGGCCACAGGAGGCAGAGGTCTGAACCGGATCCCGCTTGCTCAAAGCAGTAAGAACCAGGGTAGTGCCTGAGGCCATGTTGGACCTGCCGGCTCCGCACTGCTTGCACTGCTTTCCCCGTGTACTCTCTCTCGTTCTGGTCTTAGCAGCTTTGTGAAGCTGGCAGCGTCACCTCCGTCTTTCAAGTAGGGGCCTCAGCGTGGCGGACTGTGGGCCAGGACCCCAGTCCCTCCCCGCCATTCTTGGCCAGGGCCAGAGGGTCACCCTGTGGGAGTGGGGAGAGGGAGGCTAGGCAGTCAGAGGAGGCAGGAGAGAGGGCAGCTGAGAACCTGTCCTGTGGGGGCAGAGAGGGGCTGGCACCCCCTGTGAGCCTAGGCTCCAAGCCCCCGGAGCCTGCTCCGTTGTCCCATCAGACTTCACTCATAAAACACAAGTTCAGAGATATTGATGAAATTATTAAGAATTTCAAGATGGCGACAGAAGAGCACTAACCCCTAAGCATGGGGCCCTCTGAGCGCAGGGCCCCACCTGGTTGGTCCTGGTTACAAGTGCCTCCAGGATAGGCAGATGCCAAAACCCTCCCAGCCAGGTGTGCAAGGGCGGCTGTCCCCCTGAATCAAGTGCTCCAATCCAGGCTTGCTGCCTGGCCTTTTGATGGGCTGGGCGGGGGCCAGGGAGATGGCCAATCTGGGCAGTTTCTGAAGGTCAGAGAGCAAGTCTTTGACACTGGAAAAGAGGACGCCATTTCCCCTTTGTCCTCTAGGCTGAACCACAAGATAAAACTGGACTCAGTCACCCTTGGACAGATTCCTGGGTCTTTCCGTAGACATATATTTCAGGCAAACCAGTTGAGATGAATGGCCTCGTTGAGCCCATTGGGTGCGGGGATGGCTGCCAGCTCAACTCTGGGTGGAGGGCCGGGGTAGCAACCTTGGAGAACACCCTGAGAGTTCCATGTTCCCAGACTGTTTCTGTAATTCGAGTGGGAGGTCCAGGCGTGCTGGTAAAATCTCAGTGCAGTGAGAGCTCTGTGAGGACAGGACTCCTCACTGCTGTTTAAGGCAGTGCCTAGCAGCCGGAAGGAGCTCCATAGGTGTAATGGATGGAAGGAAGGAAGGAAGGATGAGCGAATGGGTAGGTGAAGAGATGGCTGGGTGGATAGGTGGCGGGTGGGTGGATGGATGGTTGGTAGGGAAAACAGTCGAGAGGCAGAGACAGGACCTGGCCTCCAGGCAAGGGGGGCGGGGGCGGGGGGGGGCAGGTTAGGAGGAGGAGGAGATCGCACACAGAGTTTTCAGGGTCCAGCGGAAGTCAGGCCACTTGGGTCAGGAGCCCTGCCAACTCCCACAGGGTGACCTGGTTAAATCGTGGCACCTTCCTCACAAGGTCTCCTGAAGACGGAGCAGCAGAGCCCCTGAGGGAGGTGCGCCCGTCCAGCCACGCGGGAGCCTGTGGACCCCCGGGGAAGGGTGTGCAGAGGGCTGGCCACGTGTAGAGTGCCGCAGATGTTCCGCGGGGTCACCCTGGGGTGCACGGCGCCGCATCGAGGGGCGACCCAGGCGCGGAGCGAGCGCTGGACTCGCAACAGGACCCGATCGCGAGGGTGGACGTTCGGACCGCCGAGGTGGCGGTGGCGGTGGCGGTGGCGGTGGGGGTGGGGGTGGTACAGCCCCTGAGCAGGGACGGACAGGGCGGGGTGCGGCACGTGGCGCTGGGCTCGCCCGGCCAATGCGAGCCCGGGTGGCATCGGCACCAGCCGTCTCGGCCAATGGCAGAGCGCGGCACACCGCTTTCTGTGCCCGGCCAATCCACGCTGCGGCACGTGGCACGCCCGCCCTCGCGGGCCATCCAATCAGCGGCGGGACGGCCGCCACATCAACCCGGGTCGGCCGCCACTGCGGCCACTCGGCAGACGGTCGCTGTCCCTGGCACGCGGCGGTTGCTCGCGCTGCGCTCTCCTTGTGGCCGCAGTCACCTCGGTGCCGCGCTCTCCTCGCGGCCGCGCTCACCTCAGTGCAGCGCTCCTCGGGCTGCGTTCTCCTCAGGCCGCGTTCTCCTCAGTGCCGCGCTCTTTCCACCGGGATGCTCCTCGGGCCGCGCTCTTCACGGCCGCAGCCTCCTCAGTGCCGCGTTCCTCAAGGCCGCGCTCGCCTCACGGCCGCTCAGCGCTCTGGGCGCGGTCCGCCGGGAGGAGCGGGGACGGGCGACCGCCGGCGAGCCAAGGTGAGCCCCGCGTCTCGGGGGCGGGCGGTGGGCGGTGGGGGTTGCCGCGGTCGGCTGCTCGGCCGCTGGGCCCGGCCTGGCTGGCGCTCCCTCTGCGCCTCGTGGGAGCCGGACCAGGGTCGGGACCGAGGTCCGCCTCTGCGTCGCGCTTCCGAGTCTGCGGAGGGAGGATGGAGGATCCGAGGGTCGCGTTCCGAGTCCAGGGTCGGATCCGCGTCTGGAGTCCGCCTCGCCCTTCTGCGTTGGGGATCCGTGTCAGAGTCCGGGGTGCCAGGGCGGGTCGGGGCTCTGAGTCGGCGATCAAGTCAGGGTCCGTCCGAGTTAAGATCCGAATTCTGAGTCGGGGAGCCGAGTCCGCCTCGCGGTGCTGCGTCTGGGGTCCGAGTCAGGGGTTGGAATCCGCGGCTGGGCTCCGCCTCGGGGTCTGAGTCGGACCGCTGAGGGTCAGAGGTCCTGGGAGAGAGCCGGGTTCCGAGTCCGGGGTCGGGGATCAGAGTGGGGGTCTGGTGTCCGCCCTGTGGTTCCGAGTCCAAGGTCGGGGCTGCCGGTGTGGGGCGTCTGGAAGCCGAGTCGGGATCGGATTTCCGAGGAGGGGCTCCAGGTCGGGCGTCCCAGTCGGGGATTGGAGCCCGAGTCGCGGTTCTGAGTCAGGGTCCGGGTTGGGGATTGGGGTTGCGAGTTGGAGATCGGAGTTGGCGGTTAGAGGTCCGAGCTGGGGATCAGAGGCAGGAATTGGAAGTCGAGGTTCCTAGTCTCGGTGGAGGTTCTGAGTCAAAGGTCGGTCTCCATTTGGGGGTCGGAATCACCGGCCCGGGTGGGGGATGGGAGGACGGCCTAGAAATCGTGGTCACAGCAGGCGCTGGGAGTTGAGGATTGGAGTCAGGGGGCTCAGTGTGGGCAGGAGCCGGGGACAAACTCACCGCCAGCCCCCACCGTTCCTCTGGCACCTTTTCTGCGAAACGGGGATGAGTGCCTTCCCAGAGGACTGTTCGGGGCACGAGAGGGGTTCATCCATCTGCACAGGGCAGCCCTGACCTAGATTGAGTGTCACAAAGTACAAGAATGTTGCTAACAACAGGAAAGTCTACATTCGAGGTGTGTTTCCCAGTCCCTTGCCGTGTGGCCGTGCCTGTGCCTGCGGAGAGCTCCCGGAAGGGACTCTTCCGGCCTGTTCTCGGCTGCCTGCCCCGCACCTAGCCAGGAGCCTGATACGCAGCCGTGCTCAGGCCGAGCTTGTTGAAGGAAAGCAGGCAGGCAGGATTAACCAGATTTCTGTGGTGTCTCAAATGATCCGTTTCTGCACCTGTTTTCCAGATACTCACTAGGAGAAGAATCTAAGGATTGGGTTGCTTGATTACGGTTCTATTTTAATGTATTTCCAAACACGCTGAAGAGAGAAGTGGGCCTGTTTCAGGATTTATGCTCCAGCTAGAGGGATCTTTTTTAAACTGTGAATCAGAGCATGTCCGAATTCAAATAAGGAGAGCCAAAAGAAAGAAAAGAAAATTATGAACTATTTCCCTTATGAACATAGATGCAGAAGTCCCATGTACAGCGTTAGCTAACTGAATCCAACAGTATATTAAACAATTCTTAAACAAGTGGGATTTCCACGAGGAATGCAGAGATGATCCAATATCAGAAATTCTATCCATGTAATTCACCACATTAAGAGACTAAAGGAGAAAAACCATATGGGTCTCTCAGTAGAAGCAGAAAAATTGTATGATAAAGTTTAATGCCTTTGTATGAGTTGGGGGAGGGCACCACTTAGCCAGCTAGGACTAGAAGGGAAGTTCTTTAAACTGATACAAGTCATATAGAAAAACTTTACTTTTCAGCAAACTTAAGGGAGAAACCAAAAGTGTATCTGTCCCTTTAAGATAAGGAGTACCCTTAGGATGCCATCCTGGCCGTCCCCCAGCACAAGGAAAGGGAACGAAGTGTATGGAGAGGGCCCAAGGGAAAGAGAGAGCTGCTGATCGTAAGATAGATTGTTTGTGTCAGGGTTCTTAAACGTTTTAGTCTTAGGACCCTCGTACTCCTAAAAATTACTGAGGTCCCCAAAGAGCTTTTGTTAATATGGGTTATATCTTTTTTGATTGATAGTTACCTTCTTAGAAGTTGAAACTGAGACGTGCTTAAAACATAGGACAGTACAAAAGCACATATTCCGGTGGGGGGTCATGCTGCCTCTGGAAAACTCTTCAACTTTGGGAGAGTGGGAACAGAAGAGGCAAATGTTGTCTACGAGTATTATCACGAAAATACCAAAATAGTTTGGACCCTGAGAAAGAGTTTCAGGGGCTCTCTGGGGTCCTTGGGCCACACTCTGAAAACTACTGAGCTACGTGGAAAAAAAAAAATCAACTTTTAGAACTGAAAAGAGACTTCAGCAAAGTGTTTGGATATAAGATCAATGTACCCCCCCTGCCCAAAGCATTTTTTTTTCATGCCAGTAGTGAATACTTTAAAAGCGTAGTAGAAGTTAAGGTAGAAATCAGTGTAGCAGCGAAGTTTATGTCGGGTCTTGGAATTAACAGAGACTTTTATGAAGAAAATTTTAAAATTTTATCGAAGGATATAAAGGAAGGTCTTTTGATATGGAGAGACGTTCTATTCTCTCGGATGGGGCAGCTCAGTACTAGAGAGATGTCAGGTTTTCCCAAATCTGTAAATTGAATACCACTCTGGTTAAACTTCCAGTTGGAGCTTTTGAGGAACTTGACAAACATATTCTAAAGTGTATGTGAAAAAAAAAAAAAAGATCTACAAACACCAAGTGAACTTTGGAAAAGGAGAACAGAGAAGGCCTTGTACCAGCAGATCCTGGGGCCTACTCCAAGCCTCAGTGACTGGAATGGTGGGAAACAGAGGCCCGGGAGAGACTTCAGAGGCAGCCCTGCACTAGAGGAAGGTGGCCTGAGATAAAGGTGGCCCCACATGTCTAAGGGGCCTGTTCAGAAGACGGTATTGGGAAACTTAGCCCTAAATGGAGAAACATGCATGTTGGTTCCCATGTGACCCCCCTAGAAAAGCAGGCTCCAAAAGGACTTAAAGATTTACAAGTAAAAGGTACTTGACATTTGTTCAGTAGGAGAAAACTATGAAGAGTTTTGTGGCCCAGGGTGGCCTTGGGGTCAGCACACGCACAAACCGCAGGACTAAAGTTTATGAACTTGAATGCACGCTAATTAAGTATCTCTGTTTAAGAAATCCATCGCGGCGACGGTCGGAACTATTTTCGTAATAGTGACTTGCCTTTCTTCACTCTGACTTGTGTTGCTCTGCCCAGGTTACAGATGACAAATTCCAAGATCTGTGAGACAACTAAAACCGATACGGGAACAGCAGCTAAAATACACTAGGAAGTCTTGCAAATCGATAAGAAAATGATAGGAGGCCCGAGAGGAAAGGGGGCAAAAGATATTAATTGGCGATTTGCAGGAGGGTTAACAGCCATGTGAAAAGACCCCCAGGCTCATCCGTAATCAGAGAAATGCAGATGAAAGCCACAGAGACTCTTCACTTGAGAAGAGGCAGAAAGTAGGATAATGCCAAATGGTGGCAGAAATGCAGGAGACAAGCCTCCCTGTGTGCTGCAGGTGGGAATGCAGACAGGCAAAGACATTCTGGAGGGCCATCCAGTACTTCTTCCTCAAAGAAAATATTTAATACCTGCAACCTACCAGTTTCTCTCCTGGGTAAACAGCTAGAGCAGTTCTCACCAGAACAACGAGGGGCTGTGTGTGTGCGAGCTCAGAGCAGCCTGCCTGTGAGGGTGGGGAGCTGGAACCTGGCACTGCGGTTAGGAGTAAGGACTAGGTGTACACTTCCCAAAACGGAGACGTGTGCAGACACGGCGCCGAGTGACACAAACGCCAAACGAAGTGAGAGCCTCGGTACACGGCTCTGTATTTAAATGAAAATTACACACCACCCAGACATGCTAGAAGATACTCCATGCATTACCAGGCCGCATGCACACGACGATATAAGTAAATTACACTGGAGCGGCTGGCTACGGCGAGAGGAGAGGTGGGGTGGAGAACAGGGATTAAATGGAAAAGCAGAAAGACGCCTTTTCAGGGGTGCCTCCCACAGACCCTTATGGGGTAGCCCACAGTGCTTCGTGAACTTAGGGCTGTGAATAACCCCATGTCCTATGCAGCAGAGTCCCCAAAGCCAAGAGTGAATGAATGAATGTGTGTCCTGTCCCTCCCCCTGCCAGGCATCCTCTAGTAGCTTCTATTTTGGGGAAATAAAATTCGAATTCCATCTGGTTTTACAAGATCTGCCCCGCCCGCTGTCCTTCTCCCTCACCGAGCTCCTGTCACGCCAGCCTTCTGCCTGTATCTCAAACCAGCCACGACAAGTGCCTCCTGGCCTTTGCACCAGCTACTTCTGCCTGGCTGTTCCCACGACAGTTCCTTCTCGTCCTTTAAGGTCTCACCTGAAGTGCCGCCCGTGAAAGAGACCTCCTCTGACCCGCCATTTCAGTTGGCCCTTTCAGTCACTCGCTAGGTCGGCACTGTGTTTCAGGCTTCCACGTGCACAGACTATGCCTCAGTATTTTCTAGTTCCTTAGGCGTCTACTTATTTGTTGCTGCCTGTCTCCTCTAGCAGAAGGGAGGCCCCTTGAGAGTGTGTCTGTCTTCTCTACAGGGTCTGCACACGGCGGGGGTGCGTCATGCATTGCTGCTGAATGGCTGCATTGATTTGCTGAATGGAGGAAGAGGCCAGGCCAGGAAGGGGTGCATCCATTTTCAGAACGCAATGAGAAAGTACACAGCATGTCAGGATCTCAGCCCCTCAGACCGAGGGTTCTCAGCTGCCACACCGGGGACGTTCGGTCTGAGCATTCTTTGTTGTGGGGCGCTGTCCTTTGTGTCTCAGGATGGTTAGCAGCTTGCCTGGCCTCTACCCAGTACACACCAGTAGCACCTCCACAGTGGTAATAATCAAAAACGTCTCCAGACATTGCCACATATCCCCTGGGGGGCACCCCAGGTGAGGGCCACTATCCGAGACCCGCTCCGGGGACTGGGGTGATCTCTGCTCTGGCCCTTTAAGTGAAGCAAGTCCTGACCTGCATCCCGCCACACCCAGCACCCACCGCTCTCCCTCTGAGTGAGAGACCCTGACCCAGGCCTGGCCAATGGAAGCACCCCCTTCCTCGGGCTAGCGGTATAACTCGGGGTTGGCAGGTGCCTCCATCCCAAGGCCATAGGCTGCCACCTGGGGCTTCAGTTGGAACTGTCTTGCGGCTGCATTCCCTGAGCCGCTTCCGGCATAGGCGCCTGTGGCTTGTCTGAATTAGAGGTGGCCTGGGTAGAGGCCGAGTGGGCCCTCTCACCTTTCCCAGTTAGTGCAGACTGACGAGTGAGTGGCTCTCGACGGACAGCAGATTCGGAAGGTTTGCCACGCGCTCCGGGAGGAGGAGGCGCATCCTAGGGGGCCTCAGAGCAGGCCTGGTGCGGGGGGAGGGGGAGGGGAGGGAGTGGCCTCTAGCACTGTCCTTCCTTCCCCAGCCATTGCCGTGTTCCTCCCTGCTGGCCGGCCCCGGCAGGACTGGGTCACTGACGGGAGCCTGGACGACCCAAGGTTCGATCGGTTAGGGAAGGCCCACGAAACCAAAACCGGAGCTTGTACCCGCTCCCCCAGCCGCTCCATCTGCGGAACTAAAGCCTTTCTCTGGGAGCCCTTCCTTGGGCTGGGCGAGGCCCTTGTTTGCAATTTAAATGTGGCCTCATTTATGGAAGAATCCTTGCTGCTTCTAAAAGCTTTGGGCTCGGGCTCACCCTCCCCAGCAGCCAGGCCTCAGCCAGAGAAGAAACTGATCTAATAGCCCTTTCTCCTGCTAATTGTAGCAATTAGTGTCATAGAATGGGGACTCCCTGGGGGGCCAGTGCCTAGCACACAAGCCTGTCCCCAGCTCCTCCAGCCACTGCCCAGGCAGACTGGGCCCCCACCAGGGCTCTGGCTGGGCTTCAGGGTGGGGATGGGGGTGGGAGAGAGGGCCAGGGCCAGCGGGTGCCCAGGCGAGTCGTGGCAGGTGTGCACCAGAGCAGTTCAGTCCAGCGGCCACACAGGTGACCCTGGGCTGTGAAGAGGGCCTGACCGGAGCAGAGAGCCAGCTCGTGTCCGCCTGAGTGTGAGTGTGTCCAGGAGGGCAGAAGTGAGGAACATCTGAGGGTGTGACAGGAAGTAGTCTTGGAGCAGGTTGCTCTTACAGGGTGGGGAGCCCTTTGCCAGTGTGGCCCAGTGGAACCCCTTCTCTCCCCTCCCTCCAACAAGGGGGCTCCTGTTCCTTCGTTCTTGCGCCTGTGCTGTTCTGGGAGATTGTAGCAGGCCCTCACAGGGCTCGCTCGCACTCCAGGCCTGCTAGCGAGACAGACCACATACAGCTGACTTTGAGGCAGCGTCCTGCCATCTACACAGCACGCGCCCAGGCAGTGAATCCTGTCTGAGAGGCAGGGCAGCGAGCACTGCCAGTTTACAGATTTGGTCACTGGACAGACCTTTGTCGAAAACTCAGCAGGCAGTAGGAACTCGGCAGGAACAGGAGCTGAGCAGCCCCTGCCCTCGTTGGGGCTTGTGGGCCGAGGGGAGAGACTACCCGGTGCGTGCGTGTGTGTCTTACTGCACCCCAAGGGGAACGCTCTGCAGGTGGGGACACAGAAGAGACTTATATAACAGGAACCACCTGCAGCAGGGTCTGCGCCAGGAATTAGTCTGGGGTCCTAGAAGTTCCCTTGGGGAAGGTGGGGGAGGCAGGACAGGAGCTGCAGGCAAAGGGCCCCCTGGTGGAGGGAGCCCGTGAGCCAAAGGGCCGGAAGGAGGCCAGGCACCTGAAGCGCAGAGCAGGCCACGCTGCCGCCAAGGACTTTGGCCTTGTCCTGAGAGTGCCGAGAGCCTCTGAAAGGTCCCGCACGGGGAGTGGCCCAGTTGGATTCGTGTTGTGAAAGGATCCCCCTCCTCTGCGTGGAGAAGGTACTGGAAGGGGACAGAGGCGCTGCAGTGCCCAGAGACGGTGGCCTGCCTGGGCAGCGGTGACGGGAACAGAGGGAAGCAGAAATCTTCCGCAGATGTCAGGGTGAAATCAACCTGCTGGGGTGTCGGACTGACTCGGGCAGCTAGGACGGGGGGAGGGGTGCTGGGCATGATTCTGGGGTTTCTGGCTTGCGTGGCAGGGGTGGGTGGCAGGGACCTCTGCTGTTGGAGAAAAGGTGCCTTGGCGGGGTGGAGTATGGCATGAGAGACTGTAGAAGGAAGCCGTGGGGCTGGTGACTGGAACGTGGGTCTGCAGTGTGGAGGGCCAGGCTGAAGACATGTTTGGGGATCAGGGACCCACAGACGGTGCTGAAAGCTGCAGGCGCAGTTCAGGGAAGCAGTCTGGAGAGAAGAGGGAAGCCAGCCCTGGACGGGTCCCGAGGAGCTCAGGTGTTAACAGCCAGGCCACGAGGGAGAGCCTGCAAAGAAGATCGAGGACAGACCCGGAGAGGTGCGGGAAGGAGGGAAAGTCACCTGCCTAAGTAAGGGTCATGGCCCCTGCAGAGGCCATACTGCAAGCAGTGTTCCTGGGCCTCTGACCATTGGCATGGATGACCGCCGCCCTAAAAATGGCCCTGCTGGGATGTGCCTCCAGCCAGCGTGGCTCTCTGCTGGCCACCGTTCCCCAGGACAGACAGGGAGAGACCCTTTCCCCAGAGTCCTTCCTCCTCTCTCATTTTGCCCTTGGTATCGTGGCAATAAAGAGCCTTTCCCTGCAGCACGTGCGGGAGGCTAGGTTGACTCCCGCGGGGAGGCCTCGTCCTTGCTGAGCTATTTCATAACCTCGGAAGGGTGGAAAATCCCCCCAATCTTAACGCAAAGCCAGCAAGCTGAAAAATGGCCTTGAATAGGCTGAGATGAGAAAACAAAGAGGCCGTCAACATCACGGTCTTGGAGGGGGTGGGGGGCTTCAGTAGACCCCACGCAGACAGCAGTTTCTCGGCTTTTAATGCCCAGACTCAGAGACCCAGCCAGGGACAGGCGTTCAGGGGGGTGGCGGCAGCCCTTCAGCCCAGCCTTCCTGATTAACAGTTCAAACAGGCTTCAGAGGCTCAAAAGGGGTTAACTGCAGAGCCTCGAACTCCTCCGCCTGCTAATTTTTAAACGCAGCTGAGCTCTGAGTGCCCCTCCCAGAAGGCCCTGAGAGGGACTCCGCTCAGCCCCCACCCCCTGGTGTCGCCAGGAATCTGTGTGCATCTAGAACAAAGGCTCCCCATGCCCTCCCTCTTCCAGCTTGTTCTGAAGCCTAAGACAAGACTTCACCCCACAGCCGCTGCCCTCCATCCAAGCCTGGTGGACATGAACACATGGCCGTGACTTCCAAATGAACCTTTGAGATCGGCTTAAAGGAGCTGGGACCTCAACCCAGGTGAAACCTGGGTGGGAGTAGAGGCTTGGACTCCTGTGCCCCCAGAGACCAGTTCCCAGCAGCGGGAAAGCAGCAGCCCGGGATCCAGGGCAAGTGGGGAGAGCGCTCCCACAGCCTGAAGTCCACAGTCTCCCTCTGACTTCCCTGCCAGGCTGAACACACCTGAAGGCTCTAGGAGTGGGATGAAAACTGCTCAGAAACTCTTAACAGATGCCCCTCACACCCATCTGCCCTAACACACACCCCCTCAGTCGTGCACTAAAACACACGCCTGCTTAGCCTGTGACCCACTCCTTGACAAGGCCTGGGGTTCTGTCCCCTCTTCCTGGTGCTTCTTGCCCAGCCCCTGGCCCCTGTGGCACCTTCTTCATGATGGAAGCTGAGACCCTGCCAGGCCCACGGGCTGTTCCCAAGGGCCCAGGACCCAGCCTCTGCTCTCACGTTGCCTCGTTCGCAGCCCCTAGGACCCCTGCTCCTCTCAGGGAGGAAGACAGCCTTCTAGTATAGGCACATGGCACCCGCAGAACGGTCACGCCAGCAGCAGCAGCCCCCTAAAGTAACCGTGCAGCGCCTTAACTTCATCGTGCTCGACTTGATCTGATCCCCCGCCGCCCAGGAACCAGGGACGGAGGCACTGTGCGCGCCAGCAGATGCAGCAAAGAGCAGCCTGGCCACACAGAGTGGCTTGCCTGAGGCCGCCGGGCACTGACACAGCAGAATTTAGCTTGGCCTCTGAGGAGGCCAGCCCTCCCTGTCCTCTCGTGGCGGGGAGGGCTGCAGGCCTTTGTCAGGCTCCCTGTCCAACCTCTGGAGACAGAGAGTCACTCCCGAACCTTCAGCTCGCCGGAGAACCAGCCTGAGAGAGGGTAGGAGAGGCAGGGCCGGCCCTCAGAGGCTCACATGCCTTCTCAGCTTGTGCTCGGGCAAAGGTCTCCCGAGCAGCAGAGCCCTGGGCCATGCTGAGGCCCGCCACGGTCATCATCGTGGGGGAAGGCAGCCTTGGAGTCCAAGAGGCCTTCCCTGCGCATGCAGGGGTGGGAGCCCAGAGGGATGCCCGAGGCCACGGCTAGGCACCCGGGAGGGCCAAGTGCCACCCTGACAAGGTATCGCTTCCCTCCCTGCATAGGCCACTCGGGAGCCAAACGCCACCCCCTCAACTAGCTTCCCAATGGGACTGTGCCCCGCCCCAGTGCAAAGGGCGCTGCCCCCAGCAGCCACTCACCCGACCCTGGCCTCCTTGGCCAGCCGCTCATCCCACTGCCCCTCCCACTCGTGCTGCCAGGGCTGCAGAGGCCACTTGCTGGCTTCTTTTGTTCCTGAAATGTCTGGATGTCTGAGAATCCAGAAGGTACCCCCCTGCTAACAGATTTCTACATCATCCATTGATTCAGCATTCATTCTGGCCCTCCTGTGCAGGCCCAGTGCTGGGACGCGGGGGCCATCAGATGGGGTGCCGCTCTGTGAGCTCCCAGGCTGGCAGACAAGGCAAGGGAGCAAATCACGGGCTATGAGGTGGAAGATGTCGGGGACACACTGGCTGCGGCCAGGCTCCTTCTGAGCCAAAGGAGGGAGGGTGGTTCTCCAGACACCTTCTACCTCCAGGGCTCTTGGAGGAACACCAGTGCCTGGGGGTAGGCGGAGCAGAGGGCAGGGGTTTCTGGGGGCATGTCTCCTGGGCTGCCCCTCCCCCACGCTCCCCATTTCCCAAGGAGAGGCTGCTTCTTCCCCCGCTAAGGCCCCCTCTTCCCAAGGCCACCCAAAAGGCCCGAAGCTGTAAGGGGGGGCATCCCAAGAGTGGCATTGAGTCCCAGGGCCGGGTGGGAGATTATCTACGCAGGGGCTGATAGGAGCGTCCCCCAAGGGCTGACTTCAAAGCCACTCCGCCTAACCCCCTGCATCAAAGTCAGCAGGCTGAGCTGTTTGAACATTAAAAGAGTGGGGGGGTCACCTCCCCAGCCACCTGCGCCTCCACAGCTTCTCTCCTCAGGATCTCAAAGGCCTTCTTGCACAGGTGGGTGGGGGCCAGACCACCCAACTGCCAGGCGGAGGAGCCACTACTACAGGGCGGGCTAACCGCCCCTCAGAATCCTGCAGGCGGTACGCGTGCCTCCAGTTTCCCAGCCTGGGCCCTGCAGTCCCGGCTTTCCTGGTCATCCCCTGCCATTTTCTCTGGGTTCTTCTAGAGGGTTGACCTGTTCCCCAACCCCACAGGTGGAAGGAGCAGAGAGCAGAGCTCCCTCTTCCCCCGCCAGCTCAGCTCCAGACCTTGCTGTATGACCGGCCTGCGCTCTCCCCCTCGGGCGCCTCTCCAGGAGGTCTGGGCCCAGGGGGCTCTTGGGGGACAGTGGAGTATGTAGGTGTGATATGGCGGCACAGCACAGCACGGCAGCGCCAAACAGCAGCCCCAGGCCACTCGGTTTGGATCCCAGTTCTAGCACAGGTGAGGTACGTGTCACTGGGCGGGTCACCTAATCTCTCTGTGCCTCATTTTCCTCATCTGTGAACCCAAATTAAAACCAGCAGGGCACCTCCTGGGGTTATTGGGCTGGTCAGAGGGCCAGCTCAGTCCCAGTGCTCGGGAGAGCACCTGCCTTGTCAGCAGTGAGCATGTGGAATGGTGGCACTAGGGCCACAAGGCCTGGCTGCACGAGCTCTGCCACCTGGAGCTGGAGGCCAAGCCCGGCGCCACGCAGTGAGCTGGGGAGGGCGCGCGCAGAGACTGGGGCCCAGCGCTGCAGGGAGGGCTGGCAGACAGCAGCAGCTACTGAAACTTCTGGGGAAGTTCCCCAGATGTGAGAGGAAGGCCCCAAGGAGGCCATGAGTGGCGGTGCTTGGACTGTCCACAGGCCTCAGTTTCCTCGTCTAGACAGAGGCTCATCATGGCGTCTCCCTCCCAGATCAGACAGCCCAGGAGGGAGAGCGGACATGCCCTCGGTGGGCTTCAGGGCAGACCCTTCCTTTCCTCTCTCTCAGGAACTCTGCCGAGGCTGGGGTTTTTCCACCTGGCCTCCCTCCCCAGCCCACCAGGTCCTCTGCCTGACCCCAGCGTACGCAGTACCCAGGCCCCAGAGCACAGACTCCTTGTTGCAGCCGAGAGCGCGCGCGTGTGTGTGTGTGTGTGTGTGTGTGTGTGTGTGTGTGTGTGTGTGTGTGTGTGTGTGTGTGTGTGTGTGTGTGTGTGCCCGAGCCCAGAGAGGTGCTGACCCCTCCCTCACACAGGGACATCAAAGGGAAGCAGGAAGCAGCGAGCCGGCTGACCCCCAGCGGGCGGGAAAAGTGCAGTGTCACAGCTCAGCCTGGGACCCAACTGCTGGGGATTTTCCATCCCACCAGGATTTCCGCAGGACACCCCGACTCCGGCCTTTGAGGCTCCTTGGGAACCGGGGTCTGGGCTGGAGGCCCCTGTCCTCAGTGTCTCCATGACTGGCTGGCTGCTGGCCCAGGCGCATCAGAACACTGTACCCTGGGCTCTGGGACCTGGCTGGGGAGGGAAGGCCACAGATTGAGCAGAGGGCCTGAGAAGAATGGAGAGGGGAACCTGTCCCTCCCCCGCCAGCCACACCTCCTTGATAGGGGTCAGGGGGTCAAAGCCACCGAACAGGCTGTGTCAGGGAGAGGACTGTATAAACAGTCCCAAGTCCCAGGATCCCAGGACGGCCCTCTTGAATACTGTGCGGCAGCCCCAGTGCAGTCAGGGGCGCTGTATGGACAGCTGGGCTCGTGGGCGTGTACCCACCTGCCAGAGCCTTCTGCAGAGTGTAGCACTGAGGGCAGCCACAAGCAGGCCAGGCTGTCCCAGCCCTCAGCCCAAGGCCGTGAGGCCTGGGAGTCCAACACTCTCAACCAGCCCTGTGCTTGGCGGACAAGCCCCGACCCAGATCCCTCCACTGCAGTTTGTGGGTGTGCTAAGGCCTACTTGGTACACCCCATTCAGGGCATCTGTGTCACCGCCTGGCATCCTGTCCCCCTAGATCTGCGACTGCCATGTCCTCACCCTGAGCTGTTGCTCCTGCCTCAGCAACCAGACCTGGCCCTGTACTCGCCTTCACTCACCAGGAGGATGGACCAGGCATGCTCTGCCTGGTGAGGGCCCTCATGGACCTGGGTTGGCCTCTAGGCTGGTGACTGGACTGACACACACCAGGGCCCTCTGGCCGGAGGGAAGTGCACCTGAGTCCCTTTGTTTGTTCTGTGGGGGTGGGCGGAGGAGCTCTTGCTCCGGAGGGAATGCAGTTTTACAGCTGGAAGCCAGTGGTCCCAGTCTGACAACGGGGCCTCGAACAGGGGTTTGCCATCCAAGTGGGGGGACCCGTGTTCGGTCGAGCAGCCACGCTCTGCACAGCCCAGAGCTTGGCCTAAGAGCAGACGTGCTCATGTGGACAGTGCTGGCAGCCGGGCTCGCGATCCGGTTACAGCAGCTGTCCCGCAGGAACGTGCTGCCCAGGGCCGGGAGCTGTTGTTCCGGGGCTGCGAATGAGACTCAGTGCTGGGGGCGGGGGGGCGGGGGGGGGGCGGGTGGTGGTGTCTGTTGCTGGGAACTGTTTCAAAATAATCACAGAAACTTGGCAGGCAGGGGCTCTGCCCGTAAGGGTCCAGGTCTCTGCACGGGGTGCCCACACCCTGCCGCTGAGGGTGTTCCTCCCCTGGCCAGGTACAGTGTGGTGTGGTCTGGGGTCTGGCATCATTGGGATAGGCATGTTTGTCCCCTGCATCACAGGGCCTTAGGGTCACACAGCCAGGCTGGAGCTGGTGGTCGAGGAGCAGGACAGGCGGGCACAGCTGTGCTGTCAGGAAGGCAGGGAAAAGCCCAGGGCGGGCGGGCGAGCGAGCGAGACAGGGCGAAGGGCGACGATCTGCCATTGACTCAGGCTTGCTAGAGGCAGGCCCAGCACCTTTCTCTATTCTCCCATCCCCCGATGGGTGAGAGCCAGAGGGGCCCAGAACAAGCCCCGTCGTGACTCTCCTGGAACTGGGCTGAGGCCCAGAGCACGCAGGCTGACGGTGAGTGGGCCAGGACTCGGGCAGGCTTGTCCATAGAGAGAACATTCGGCTTAGCCCAGGTGATGGCCTAGACCCTGGTGAGTCAGGAGGTGACTAGGAGACAACCTGGCCCACCCTGCCCGGGAGTCCTATTCCAGAGGATGGCCGACGCTGCAAGCGCCTTTGGGCAGGCGGAGTCAGAGCACCGGGGTGGGCAGGGGCCCGCCTCCATAAGCCCCAGACCCAAAGGCCCAAAGCCTGCATGGGACCTCTGGAATTCCAGTGCCTGAGCGAGAGGCTGTGGCGGCCTGTGGCCTCTACTGCCTGCGTGGGCTCACCCTCCCACCCCACACGGAATGACAGCAACTCACCTCGCAGCTGCAAGGCTCGATATCTGTGTGGGTGCTGCCACTGAACAGTGGGGCCAGGGTCGCACGCCTGGGTGTGAGCAACCCTCTGGCGTGGCCTATCAGATGGAAGGCACGCTGGGCTTCCCATTCAGGGTGCAGTTCCACGTAAAAGGGGGCCCGTCGACACCTGTCCAGAACCAGTGATGTGGGTGGCCCTCTACGTGACATGGCTGGGCCCCTGAAGTGCGAGACACGCGGTTATGGGTGTGACATGCCATGGCATGCACACTCTGGGATCTGAGGACTGAAGACATGCTCTCGTGAGCTGTGCCGGCTGCCCCACGTAGGGGAACATTCTGTCCAGATGGGGACCCTCTCCAGGCAACCCCTTCCCTGTCTGTTCAGGTCTGAACATTAGACGCTCTGTGCCAATCGGACACGGCTGCACCCCCACCCCCGCCCCCGCCGATCTGTAATTCTCACAGGTTGTCCCCAGAGGCACACATGTCAAATCCAGGAAATACGAGTGAGGCAGGGAATGGAGGAAGTTGTAAATGCAAAGCCGCAGAGCTCTAAAGATGGAAGCCATTTCACTTCTTATCCAGTCACCTGCTGTACACACAGTACACCAGCATCCATCTAGTGAACTGTGTGGGTTAGGAGCACAGACCTACTTTCTGATTAGAGACAAAACCTTGGCAAAGCATCGCCTGTGTCTCGGGCTGCTCTCTGAAGGAGGCTGGTCCGGCACTTGCCCTGGTAGGGAGATTCCTAGCCCCTGCCTGTGGCTGGAGCAGTCTGTGAGGGAGAGTGAGAGGCAGAAGCTTCCCTCACTCCTGCTACGTGAGCAGGCCTAGCTGAGGGGCTCCTCCCAGGTCCCTCCGCCAAAGCAAGTTCTCAGTGGGCCACAACTCTGGTGCCATAGACAAGGGGCATTCTTCTTGCCCCAAAAGTCACTCCAGAGACACTGAGAAAGCAAATCTATTGCTTTTCCAACCCCTAACAGTGGAAAAGGAGGAAGAGAAGGGAGGTCACCTAGAAAGTTCTGGAACACAGTCTGTTTATCAAATGAGTATATTTTCCATGAAAGAGAATGCTGCTGGGGAGCTGAGGAGTCAGTGGGGACGGAGCCCACACGGCCCCTGGAGCTTGTGCGGCGCTGGCAGCAGGCCTCAGGCCTTCGTACGTACACCTGGGCCACCTAGGAGGAGATGCCACAGGAATACGAATGCGGCAGTTCACTCCGGCCACGTCGGCTTCCCTTTTGTCAAGTCACTTAATCCAATCAGAGAAGGTACCAGGCACAGTCGTTAAGCGACAGCTGCCTGTCTGCTGGCAGAGCCCTACCAAAGCCCCCGAAGGCACTTCTCTTCCTGAGCTCTGTGGGGTGCCCCGTTCTCAGGGGAAAGGTCCTCTTGAGAGCCGGTGTGAAAGGGTTCCCAAGTTGCTGTACCAGTTAATGAGTTATTTGCTCTAAACAATATCTTGATAAAGGGGAAGGATGAAGTTAGCTGCTGTTGACTAAGGAGAGACAGGGTTGCCAGGGAAATGCTTCTAAGTGGAAGGAAACAAAAGGCAGTCATTAGGTTTTGTCTGACCAGGAAAAATGTCGTGGAGAGTGTACCTTTGGCCATCTTTTGTGTTTATGATTTGGAAGAGAGAGGCGGCAGCGAGTGTGCGGCCAGGGAGAGGAATCCAACAAAGCTGGCGGAGGCCAAGATTTGGGGGCACAGAGCAAGGGCGGCTGCCCTGGAGCTCAGGCCAGGAGGGAGTGAGGAGGGCCTAAGGCCCAGGCTGGACCGCGAGACCTCCCAACCTGGGAGTACTGAGGTGAGAAGTGAGGGGGGGCTCCTGGAAGCAGAGATGGAGCAGGTTGGATCAAGTTGGGTCTGAACTGAGCTGGCGCTGCAGGGCAGCACTCACGGCCTCAGTCAGTATACGGGGGCTTTTACTTCTTTAAGTCTTGCTCTGTGTTATAAATCTCTGCTTCTCCTCAGCAGTTCGAAATGTTTACTCTGAACTAAGCCCTGTGTTTTAACACGAGTCCTGTTTTCATAGGAAAACCATCTTTGATGGAATCACATGCGATTCTTACTTTTTCCCGATCAGCCAGAGCCCCAGGTCCAGCCTCTGTAGGCAGTAGTGACAGGAAGAGGGGCCTAGCCCTTGGCTCAGAAAACCTGGCCTCCTCCACATGACTGGTCTTGCAAACCATCGTCCGCACTCAGGCCAGCAGGCTGCAGAGGGCCAGGACCTTCGCTCTGTCCCTCACCTCCAGCTCCGTCACCCAGCGCGAGAGCCCTCATTTGGAGCCTTTAATCAGGTGCTGGCCCCATTCCGAACACTGGCCCATCCCCATGCCTCCTGAGCTGGTGAGAATTATCCCGGGAACAAGAAGATCTAAAGGCCCCTGGTTCTCAGGCTAACAGGAGACTTGCCATTAGGAAGGGGGAGCAGACTTCCTCTCTGGGGAGGGCATAACTAGGGCGACCAACCAAGCAAGGAAGGCGTGTGAACACAGCCTGGTGGCGGAGAAACTCTTGGTCTCAGCATGCACGGACTTGAGTTCCTCCCCAGGTACCACTGTTTTCTACCCGGGAACGGCCGCCATCCCCAAACCTTGGTCCCCTGATCTACGAAAACTGAAACAGTGCCACATAACAAGGCCCTGGTGGATCATCAGAGTGACTGCACTTGATTTCCCTGTATTTCTAGCACAGCAACAGAAGGGAGTGGGCTCCAGCGGGGCAGAGTTTTCGATCAGAGACCTGTGGTAGACTCTGGACTCCAGCTGCCATGGACTGTGTGAGTGGGGACATGAGCCCTGGAGGAAGAGCAGGGGTGAAGGAGCTCCAGAAAGAGCATTAAGGCCTCACTGCTGCTTCGAGACCCGCTGCAGACTGGGCAGGCCCTGGTGAGGAGGATGGACCACAGCCAGGGTCCTGCACCTGACAGGCCCTGGTGCAATCCCCCCTGCTTATTCATTCACTTATTTATTCGTCAGACATTCACAGAGCGGCCGTGATGGGCTCTGTGCGGATCAAACACTGAGATAATGCTGAACAAAAAGACCTCCTTCTGCCTTCACTGGCCTTGGGATCGAAGGAGACGGCTCGTAACCCTTCACCACAAACACCCAGTTACACATTAAGAACAAGAGGGGAGATGGGTTCTCTGTGGACCAGTCTGAGGCTTAGAAATTGGCCACTCTTAAGGAGGGACGTAAGTCGGTCCCAGCCTGGGGAAGCGGAGAGGGTCAGGAGAGAGCTTGACTTGTTTAAAATGACACCAAGGGAGTATTTGAGGAGCGACAGTGACTTCATCAGAGCCCCGGCTCAGGGTCAATACTAGCTTTGTGACCCTGGGCCCGACTTAACCTCTCAAGCCTCAGGTTGATTATCTATAAAACAGGAGTGCTAATATTCTTACGTCAAAAGCTGCCGTGATGGAAGGATTAGGGAAAGCACTTAGCACAGGGCCCGGCTGAGGGCGAGTACTATTACGATTTTAAGAGTATTCTTCAGTCCAAAGATGTGTGCAGGGTAGCGAGCTTTCTCCTCACCGAAAGGGTAGCGCCGGGGCTCCTTTGGAACGCAGTGCCCAGGGAGTGTTGCCGAGGAGATCAGGACCTCTGAGAGAGCAGGGGTGGTCCCTGCCCAGATCCTCCTGGTCTCCTGGGGCTTGCACGGTGCCCGGTGTGCGCACTCACACCTCCTGCCTGGAAGAATGGACACACAGGGCACGGGGGCACCCTCTCCTCCGCCTGCCTGCCAGGCACCGCACTGGGTCTTACAGGTGCCTTCAGCTCCTAGAGCCTAGACCGTACACACATCCACGCTGGGGGAACCCACGGGAGTTTCAGACTGGGGCTGCCCTTTGCCCTTCTTAGCTCAGCGGGGTGTGTGTGTGTGTGTGTGTGTGTGTGTGGGCTGGCCCAGTCTGGACTGGGTGGGGGGCTGTAACAAACCCCATTTCCCATCAAGGGAGCCTGAGGCCGTGAAGGTCAGCTTATCCCCCCCCACCCGCCCCCAGAGCTCTCGCCAAGATTCCCATTCTTAGTCTGCAGTCACCCGAGCCCGAGAGCAGTGCTGCACATGGGGGTGAGCAGGGAGCTTCAAGATGACTACGAGTCACAGAGCTGGGGAGAGAGACAGAGCTGGGTGGGCTGGTGGGAGGCAAGAAGATACTGGGAGAAAGTGAGGCCCTCTCTCGGGGGAGCAGTCAAGACAGGAACGCCCTCCTCCGGGCCCCACAGGATGGCCCCAGGGCTCCCAAGCCCCTCCTTGGGGGCTCCCTGAACTCTTGAATCTATCCCATAGGGAGCAAACTTGCTTCCTTCTGTCCCACTCTCTATCAAACATAAATGATGTTAAAAAGGACTTTTCCCCCCCAGTCCTGTTAGCGTTCAGAAATAGAGTTGTTGTACAAGAATTCTTTCACAAGAAGGAAATCCTGCCACTTGTGACAACACGGATGAATGTGGAGGACAGTGAAATAAGCCAGACGCAGAAGGACAAATACTGTATGATATCACTTATATGAAGGATCTAAAATAGCCAAGCGCAGAGAAGCAGAGAGTTGAATGGTGGTTGCCAGGGGCAGGGGGAGGAGGCAGCCTGGAGGAATTTGTCAAAGGGCACGAAGTTTCAGCTCTGCGGGGTGAATGAGTCCTAGCGAGCTACTGCCTATCGCAGTGCCTGTAGTCAACAACACTCCACTGTGTGCTTCAGACGTTGCTCAGAGGGTAGGTCTGATGCTAAGTGTTCTTAGGAAATAACAATATACATGATAAAAGAGGGCGTGAAGAAACTTTTGGAGGTGATGGGTACGTTTATGGCCTAGATTGTGGTGATGGTCTCATAGGTACATACTTATCTCCAAATTCATCACATTGTATACATTAATTATGTACAGGTTTTGTATGTCAATCGTGACTCAATAAAGTGGTTGGAAAAAAGAAAAGAACAAAATTTTTTTTCACAGGAGCTTTTTTTTTCTCTTTGAGCATATATTTTAAAATAGTCACATCCTTAACGAAATCTTCCACAGTCTCTTTGTGGAGCCAAAATTCTACTGATCTGACGAGGCTGGCATAATAAAAGAACACATACTGATTTCATCTATGATAGCGCAAAAAAAGGGAAGCTATTAGTAACCAGGGTCCATCAGCTGTAAAAATAACCAATGTAAATAGGGTCACACCAAGAATGCAAAGATGCATGCAGCAACCTGGATGGATCTTCAGAGGACTGTGTTGAGTGAGAAGAGCCAGTTCCACAAGGTCCCGTATACTGTACAGTTCCATTTATAGAGCATTCTTGTAAAGACGAAATTAAAGCAACGCAGAGCTGGTCAGTGGTTGCCAGGGGCTAAGGACAAGGTGAAATGGGAGAGAAGGGAGTGTGGCTATGAAAGGGGGCTACGTGAGGGGCCCTGGGGGGACCGCAGCTCCCCTGTGTCAGTGTCTGTATCCTGGCAGTGATCTGGTCCTACAGTTTGCAGAATGTTACCACTGGTGCAGACTGGGTGAAGGCTACATGGGATCTCTATTACTTCTCACAGCTGGCTGCTGCATGTGAATCTACAGTTACCTCAATGAAAAATGCATGAAAAAAACCACGATCGCCAAATTAAAAAAAAGCCTTCCTAAAAATACCCAGTAATGAATTTTAAGATACAGAAAATCTATACGAACAGAGGGCTAAAAAATACTGAGGGACATTACAACTGATTTGAACACATGGATAAATCTCTCCTATTTTTGGCTAGAAAGTCAAAAATATTGTAAGAAAGATAATTCTAAGTTAATCTAAATTGATTGCCGTTTCAATAGAAACTACTGGCAGAATACGGAGGGACACACACACACAAACACACACGCGCGCGCTTTTTTTAAATCAGGCAAGCTGATTCTAAAATTTATGCGAAAAAAAAATCAGCATGTTGGGCTTCCCGGGTGGCGCAGTGGTTGAGAATCTGCCTGCCAATGCAGGGGACACGGGTACGAGCCCTGGTCTGGGAGGGTCCCACGTGCCGCGGAGCAGCTAGGCCCGTGAGCCGCAACTACTGAGCCTGCGCGTCTGGAGCCTCGTTGCTCCGCAACAAGAGAGGCTGCGATAGTGAGAGGCCCGCGCACCGCGATGAAGAGTGGCCCCCGCTTGCCAGAACTAGAGAAAGCCCTCGCACAGAAACGAAGACCCCACACAGCCTAAATAAATAAATAAATAAATAAATAAATTCCTACCCCCAACATCATCTTTAAAAAAAAAAAAGAGCACGTAATGCAAGTCCTGTACAATTCTGAAAAAGCGTCTGGAGCTCTTTGGTGCAGCCTGTCCCTCTGTGTTCCAGAAAAGCACCCGGTTTTAAAGATTACGCATTGTCCTAAAGAGTCTGATGAGGGTGCAACTTCACTTCTTTCTGAAGGTGATTCTACTCAAACTCCCCTCTCCATCGACGTTGTCAGACACCTACCATAATAAACATGAACTGAATGACTCATCTTGAGGTAGGGACATGCATTTAACCAATACTATATAAGCTTACTATATGTCAGCACCATTCTGTGTACTTCACATTAGTCATTCATTTAATCCTCCCAGTAACCCTCTGCGGAAGGCACTCTTTCTTATTATCCCCATTTTACAGATGGGGAAACTGAAACTGAGGTTAAATGACTCATTCAAGGTCCAGCAGGTAGGAGGGGTGCAGTTAGGATCTGAACTTGCACTACAGCTCTAGAATCTGCTCTTAACCACTACTTTTTTGTTTACACGTCAGTAAAGGAGAGCACCAAGCAGGAGGTCTGGGGACAGGGGCAGCATTCCTCTGGGCTAGTTTCACAAGGATGAGGCTGGAAAAGCCACATTGGTACAGGTGGTCTAGATTAGATAAGGAAACTGAGTCACTGCTGTCCAAGTCATGATGTGAAACCATTTTGACCTGCGCTGGTTATGACAGCACTCCAGCTATAACCCTTTACCGTGTCAGTTACCTTCCTTTCCGGTGGTTGGCCTGGGGAGGGGAGGGACTGGCTGCATGTTACAGATTTTTCTTATTGCCATTCTTTTCCTTTTTGAATTAGGCTTATTTACTTTCTTGAGTTACTGAATTCAGTTTTCATAAGATGTCCTGAAACTGTGATCATACATGAGTAGGAAGTGGCCCCCAGGGTCAGACCCGAGACCCGGGTGCGTCCCTTGTCTGGACCCTGCCGTGTGAGTGAGCCCGGAAGAGACCCCTTGTCTGGTCTCTGCCGTGTGAGTGAGCCCGGAAGAGACAAGTGCTCCTGTTCCCTGACAGCATTAGCCACCAAGGCAAGGACTCAGCCCCAAACACTCAGGCTTCCCGTCCAACTCAAGAGCTAATCCTGTGTCTAGAGTGTTTTGGTCTGAGGCCATGCCATGGATTCCCTGGTTGACTGTACTGTGTGAAATGCAGCTTCCTCTTATGAGTAAGAGAGATGGGGGAAACCTGCTATACTCACAAGCACATCATAAAGTTCAAAAGTCAAATAACTGAGGCTGGCCCGTCACCAGGCCCATCAGCCATCCATAAGACAATCTAGAAGTGGACACATTAAATGAGAGTTTGAAATATGATAAAGGTAACAACTTAAGTTAGTGGAAAGAAGATGATGTATTCAAATAAATAGTGTTGGGATAACTAGTTAGACACATAGAAAATAAATTGAATTTAATGACTCCTTATGTCCAAATCTAGAGGGAGCACTATTTAAATGTAAAAAGATGAAGGATGCCCACTCTCACCACTTACTTATATTCAACATAGTTTTGGAATTCCTAGCCACAGCAATCAGCGAAGGAAAAGAAATAAAAGGAATCCAAATTGTAAAAGAAGTAGAACTCTCACTGTTTGCAGATGACATGATGCTATATATAGAAAATCCTAAAGATGCTGCCAGAAAACTACTAGAGCTCATCAGTGAATTCAGTAAAGTCGCTGGATACAAAATTAACGTACAGAAATCGGTTGCATTTCTATACACTAACAGCAAAATATCAGAAAGAGAAATTAAGGGAACAATCCCATTTACCATCGCGTTGAAAAGAATAAAAATACTTAGGGATAAACCTACCTAAGGAGACAAAAGACCTTTACTCCAAAAACTGTAAGATGCTGTTGTAAGAAACTGCAGATGACCCAAACAGATGGAAAGATACACTGTGTTCTTGGATTGGAAGAATCAATAGTGTTAAAAATGACTGTACTACCTAAGGCAATTTACAGATTCAGTGCAATCCCATTCACATTACCAATGACGTTTTTCTCAGAACCAGAACAAAAAATTTAAAAATTTGTATGGAAGCACAAAAGACCCTGAAAAGACAAAACGATCTTGAGAAAGAAGAGCAGAGCTGGAGGAATGACGCTCCCTGACTTCAGACTATACTACAAAACTACAGTAATCAAAACAGCATGGCGCGGGCACAGAAACAGACATATAGATCAATGGAACAGGATAGAAGGCGCAGAAATAAACCCCCGCACTTATGGTCAATTAATCTACAACAAAGGAGGCAAGAATATACAATGAAGAAAAGACAGTCTCTTCAATAAAAATGGTGCTGGGAAAACTGGACAGCTACATGTAAAAGAATGAAATTAGAACATTCTTGAACACCATATACAAAAATAAACTCAAAGTGGATTAAACATATAAATGTAAGACTGGATACTATAAAACTCCTAGAGGAAAGCATAGGCAGAACACTCTTTGACATAAATAACAGCAATATTATTTTGGATCTGTGTCATAGAGTAATGGAAATAAAAACAAAAATAAACAAATGGGATCTAATTAAACTTAAAAGCTTCTGCACAACAAAGGAAATCATAAACAAAATGAAAAGACAGCCTATGGACTGGGAGGAAATATTTGTAAATGATGCTACCGACAAGGGATTAATTCCCAAAATACACAAACAACTTATACAGCTTAATATCAAAAAAACCCCAACCCAATCAAAAATCGGGCAGAAGACTAGATAGACATCTCTCCAGAGAAGACATACAGATGGCCAGCAGGCACATGAAAAGATGCTCAGTATCACTAATTATTAGAGAAACGCAGTCAAAACTACAATGAGGTATCGCCTCACACCAGTCAGAATGGCCATCATTAAAAAGTCTATAAATAATAAATGAGGGTATGGAGAAAAAGGAACCCTCCTACACTGTTGGTGGGAATGTCAAATTGGTGCAGCTGCTATGGAGACCAGTATGGAGGTAACTTATAAAAGTAAAAATAGAGTTAACCATATGATCCTGCAATCCCACTCCTGGGCATATATCCAGAGAAAACACTGATTCAAAGAGATACATGCGGGCTTCCCTGGTGGCGCAGTGGTGCAGAGTATGCCTGCCGATGCAGGGGACACGGGTTCGTGCCCTGGTCTGGGAGGATCCCACACACCGTGGAGCGGCTGGGCCTGTGGGGCGTGGCCACTGAGCCTGCGTGTCCGGAGCCTGTGCTCCGCAACGGGAGAGGCCACAACAGTGAGAGGCCCGCGTACTGCAAAAAAAAAAAAAAAAAAAAAGATACATGCACCCCAATGTTCGTAGCAGCACTATTTACAATGGCCAAGACATGGAACCAACCTAAATGTCCATCAACAGATGAATGGATAAAGATGTGGTGTGTGTATATGTATGTGTGTACGTATATATATATGTACACACACACACACATAATACACAATGGAATATTACTCAGCCATAAAAAAGAATGAAATAATGCCATTTGCAGCAACATGGGTGGACCTAGAGATTACCATATTAAGTGAAGTAAGTCAGACAGGAGAGACAGATAATCATATTCATATCACTTATATGTGGAAACTAAAAAAATGATACAAATGAACTTATTTACAAGAGAGAAATAGACTCACAGACATAGAACACAAACTTACGGTTACCAAAGGGGAGAGGGGGGTGGGGGAGAGATAAATTAGAAGTTTGGGATTAACATATACACACTACTATATATAACATAGGTAAACAACAAGGACCTACTGTATAGCCCAGGGAACGTATCTTGTAATAACCTATAAGGGAAAATAATCTGAAGAAGAATATATATATATATGTGTCTGCATGTAGATGTGTGTGTGTGTGTGTGTGTGTGTGTATAACTGAATCACTTTGCTTTACGCTTGAAACTAATACAACATGTAAATTAACCATACTTCAATTAAAAATATTTTTTAATGTGAAAAATAAAACCAAGATGACAGAAGAAAACATGGGAGAATTTATTAAAACAATCTCAGAATGAGGCTTTTTTCCAAAATTTTTCCAGACTTTAAGACAAGGACCTCCAATCACAAAAGGCTGCCAGAGCTGACTGTCAAAATTTAAAAATTCTGAAGCCAACAGGGGAAAATGGACCCAAATTCGAACAGTTTATGAAAAGAAAATTTCCCTTACAACTGGCTTCTGAAGCACATAAACAAGCTCAGCTTCTAATAAAATATAAGAAATGCGAAACAAAAAACAAAAACAAAACCCCCCCCCCAAACACTCAAACTTTAAAATCCTGCCCGCAGAAAACTACAGAAGCTCAAAGACTGAAGAAAAATTGGGATAAAATATTTTCAACATCTAAGACAGAGTTCCTATAAGTCAGTAAGAAGAGGTATTAAAAAAATTAAGGGTATGGAGAAATGGTTCACAAAAAAGAAAAAACAAACGTGTTTACTTCTTTGAAGAGATAAAAGCCTCATTTACAATAAAAGAAATGTAAATGAGCACTCCAGTATACCATTTCTTCCTCAATCAAATTAATAAAGATAAAAACTGACTACTCACTTGTTGGTGAAGGTGTGGGGGAATGGGCATATTTGTGCAATTTTCATAGTAGCATAAATGGGCACCAGCCTTTATGATTTGGTAGTATCTATCAAAACACGTACAGATATCTTAACCTTGCTGGAGATGGGGGGAAAATGGGCCTCTTGAAGTGAATGCACTTAAAATTTCACGAAAAATAGACTTGATTGGGAAGTTCCCTTGAGAAGTAGTAATAATAGTTTTGAAAACAAGATTATCTTATATAAATGTAAGTTGTTATAATCGTAGATACCTACTCATTTTAGAAAAAAAGTGAATTGAGAGAGGTTCTGGTGTCATGCTTACAAAGCACGCTGTGACACCACAGTAGGGCACCTTTCACTTCATAATGGACTTTGGTGGCACTTTCGCACAGAGCATCATGTCTGTAGAAGGCAGGGCTTCATGGCTTCGCTAAGGGCCTACCCTTAATCTTTTATTATTTCATCTGCTTTTATTATTTCTTTTTTGAAATGCTTATCTAGGTATCAGCCTTGATTTTCTCTTCAGTTGATAACTGGTTTAACTCTGCCTAATCTCCTAATCTCTGTTAGAGATTCTTCAGTTTCACTTCCCTTAACTTCATGAAATCTCTTATCTTGACAAGATTTACAGTTCTTCTCCGTAAGTGATTTACTTTACATTGTCCTTACTTGATAAGAGACAGCCCAGAAGGAGACTCAGTCAACAGAGATAGAGCAGGGAGAAGATGGGTGGGGAGAAACAATAGTGTTCGGTGGGGAGGGATGTTTCAGAGGGACTAATTTCATAATCGGGGCAGTTCATTAGTGAATATTTGAAGGGTTAATGGCTGTCTTTAGCTGCCCTATACATCCATCAATAGGGGACTTGTTCCGTACATTACGGCACAGTGAAATGCTCTGCAGCTGTTAGTAAAAAGGAGAAGCGCTAGATGTCTTAATACAGATCCATCTCCAGAGCACACAGGCGTCTTCCCTTTGAACAGCGCACACTGGGGCCGCCGTGTGCTTACCAAGAGGGCTTGCTTACGGAAAGCCGAAAGGTTTCCTTACAGCATGGTGCCTGCGGAGACAGGTCCCCGCACAGTGCACTGGCCAGGGCTCCGTTCTCTTCAGATGCCCTGGGGTTGCTTCCTGCCCAGACCATCAGGCAAGTCACTGTTGGCCACCTCCTGCCAGCTGCGGTCAAGTCAGTGTTGCCCTTGAAAGTGCTCCTGGCCTTAATCAGGCTTTAATGAGCAGCCCATCTCTGCATCCTTTGATGGAAGGCTCTCTGATTAACAGCCAGCAGGATACTCTTTAGCCTTGTTGCAGGCCTCCCACCCCACCACCTACGTGCCTTTTTCAGGCAGCTGGGTCCTCGTGTTCACCAGGAACAGGACCCATGCCAGAAAGACTAGAGCCGCCATGAGCACAGCCCCATTTGGGGGAAAGCCCAGCCCAGCAGACTGAGAGCAGAGGCCACGTTCTCTCGAGGATCCTGGAAGCTAACCACGAGAAAGCAGCACTTCAGCTACAGTGCACTGAGCTGTCACCTGTTCATGTGTGTACACACATATCACTGCAAAATAAAAATGCCCCTGACGTGGACTGCCCTATGATGAACCAGTCTTGTCTGGGCAGCCCAGAAAGTCTGGCGTACCTATATATTAAGTCAAAGAGGCAAACTGCAGATAAATATATACGTTACCACTTGTGTAAAAAGGAGGTATATTATAGATACACGTTTGCCCCTATAACACACTCTGAAAAAATACAATAGGAAACTGTTAAAAGTGGTAACCTTTGGGGAAGGAAACTTAGGAATTCAGGGCTGGGGTGGGGACAGCCTGATTTTTCTCCATATTCCCTTTGTACACGGAATGTGTTTTACCATGTGCGTATAAAACTACTTTATTATTATTATTTTTTAAGCACAACATTTTAATAGGGAAAGAACAGTGTACGGCAGCTCATGCAGATGTTCTGCCAGGCCGTGAATGAACAGCCCTCCGCTGCAGGGCCGGGGTGGCCCAGCGGTGTGGGCTCTGGTTCGTGTCACTCCAAGGGGCGGGGGCTGCTCCGGCACAAAGAGGGTTTTGACAGGGAGAAGGCAGAGCTGGAGTGAGAGCAGGCCCTGGGCGGGCTCCCAGCGAGCCCCCCGCCCCCGCCCCCCTCGATGGGAAGGGGTGCCCTCCACCCATCTGCAGATCAGCAAGGCTCTCCTAGGAAATGAAATGTTACATATGTTTTGTCATTACAGAGTTTTGAGAGGAGTGATTTTTAAAGAAGTGACCCGTGTACGGCATGTTCTGACTGCTGTGTCTCACTATATCAGGTTTTTATGTAAGTTTTTTCCATTTTCAGGTAATCTCTGATTTTGATTAATGCAACAGTGACAACAGTTGATAACGTTTTTCTGTTGATTTGCCTAATGTCTGTGTTCATTTAAATATTTTCCAATGCATCTTCACATTCTAAACTCTTTGAAACTATAACTTAGACCCCATTTCACATTCATGCTTTATATTGCCGAGACTCTGCTTTGGGGAGGAGCGAATTGTCTTCCCTTCTGAAATGGCACTGCTTGGGAACTAGTTGGGTCCCGGGTATTCTGGGGAAGTGACACAGTGTTGACCTAGGAGGGGGTCCTGATCTCTCCCCATGGGGAGAAGGAACAGAGAGGAAGTTGAGGCTGGCGACCCTCTTGGGACATGCCCACACCCACCCTCTCCAAGGGCTCTGCCCTGGACATCCACCTGGGCGTGGGGAGGCCTGGTTACACCGTTGGCAGAGAAGCTGGGCGGGAAGAAGCCGGCCCAGCGCCCGCCACTGTAAGAGGAAACGAAGAGAGACAGCTCCAGTCAGCCCCAGAAGCGAGGCCTGGAAAAACTGCAGCTGGAGCTAGCACAAAGGACTTTTCAGACCCTGCAGCCAAGGTGCCCAGTGAGCTTTTTTTTTTTTTTTTTTTTTTTTTTAAACAGCTATTAGGGCGACGAGCCTTTCCAAAGGCCAGCAGTTGGCGAGGGTTTCCAGGAAGCTGGTCTGGCACCAGGCTGGGATTGGAGCAACTTTAACGAGTTAACTTCAGAAGGAAGGAGTCATCAGGAAAGGTTTAAGGTTCAGCAAACTTCTTGAATTATTTTGCAAAAAGTTCTGGCTTTCAAATTCAAAGGCGTGTTTTGCCGTGACTGTTTTAAGCCAGAGCCTGTTTCAAAGGCAGCGCAGCCCGCACGTTTCTGATTCATTCACTCCAGGTATTTGTCTCGACTCCTCTGGACGAGCTCTGCAAGTGCCATCCAGTGCCGGGAAGTACTGGGGTCACCTTACACGTCTCATCAGACATTGCTCCACCCACGTGCCTCTCCCCCCGCCAGCCCCCATGGCCATGTGTGCACACGCGCGCGCACACACGCGCACACCTTCCCCAAGCAGGAAGCTGCTCTTTGCCAAGAGCGAATGGAATTCAGATTTCCAGAGGGTGTCCTTGGCCTCCAGCTCCACAGCCACACGCTGAAGAAAGGTCCTAGTGTGTGTGGTGGGGACTGAGAGAGAGGGGCCTCCATCTCTGCTCACGTCTATCTCGGCCCCAAGAAAAACCCACAACTGGCGGCAGGCTCCTCGGCCACACCCGGCCTCGGTCACATTCCTTCCCTTCCCGAGCCCGCAAGGGTGGCCCCAGCACACCAAGCCTCCACAGCTTCCTCCCCGCCGGCGGGGAGACCTAGGCCGGGCCCTTGTGGGGCAACCAGCAATTCCAAGTGAGGCGCCCGCACCCCGGGCCTGAAGCGGTAGGAAACCACCGAGGGGCCCTCGGGGCCGGGCCTCCGGCTCGGGCCCGCGCTCACCTACGCGGGGGAGGACGGCGCTGCCTCTCCCTTCAGCACAGTGGGGCCGGCCCTCTTCCTATCCAGCCTTTGCTCTGCTGGCTGCGGAGCTGCTGGGCCTGCTGCAAAGGCTGACGCCGCCCTTTCCCACCACAGGGTCCCTGCGTACATACCGGCAAGAAGGAACCCCTCTCCCCCATCCAGCCTGAGCCTCCCAGGCCCTGAGGTCAGCACCCTCGGGAGTTAAACATTTACAGGCAGAGCCCAACAGCAGCCCCAGTAAATGAGACAAGTCCGTGATCAGCCTCGCATGGTGGGCTGACTGGTCACGCTCAGCTTCTCTTTGGCCTGAGTCACTGGGACCTTGCACCTGTGTGGCCAGGTGGCAACAGGCGGAGAGAGGGATGTTTCTGCAGGTCATCAGAGCCGGCGAGGACGGTGATGGGCAGAAGCTTCTGTGGCATTTCAGGGGCTCAGCGCAGAGGGGGGGCCTGGTGCCCCGGCGGAGTGTCCACTGCTGAACAAAGGCCGAGCTCCTCTCTCCTCAGACAGCGCCCTGTGTTTGCTCGTGGAACTGTTTTCATAAGCCCCAGGCTCCGCGGGGCCTGCACTGCTGCCTGGGGAGAAGGCTGCAGCTCTGCAGCCTGGGCCGTGAGGCGCACGTCGGCCTTCTGGCCTTGCTCAGGGCTACTCGGAGCCTCCTGCCTGGGCTGGGGAAGGTGGCACCCTTGTCTTGGTCTTGCCCACTTGGGTGTCCCGGATAAGTACTCTGGAGCTAGCCCGAGACGAGCTTCCCTGTCCTTTCTGACCCCACGCCTCAGTGTTGCCGTATTGCTTCAGCTCCACCAGCCTCTCCTTGCAGGCGGGGGCTGCCGCAGAATTAACTGGGGGGCGCTGTCTCCCGTCCCCTGCGTGTGGGAGGGGAGCACGCTAAGGAGCAGGGCCCGGCCAAGCCGACGGCCACGCGCTGCCCCCCCGGTGCTCGGTGCTCAGTGAAGTGCGCCAGCCACCCCCGGGACTGGGCTCACTTGGCCCAGGTGATGAAGGGGACTGGCTGGGCCTGGCGTGGGGTGGAGCACAGGCCCCACTACAGCAGACAGGCCCCTCTGGGACAGCAGAAGAGCTCAGGGTTCAGGGTTCAGAGCGGAGGGCCTAGCCCTGGCTCTGCCGGCAGCTGAGCAAGGTCCTCTCGTCTTTGGTCTCAGGTCTTTGGTTTCTCGGTCTTTCCATCTCCTGGCATCTAAAGGGATACATCCCCCCCTCCCCACCCCCGAACCCAGGCCATGTGGTCTGAAGAGTCCATTTCCCAGTGCATGAGACGGGCAGGTGGGGGGCGGGGGTGCCCCTGAGCACAGAGCTTTTAAAGGCACAGCCGCAGACTGGGGGGTCACTGGGAGAGCATCTCAAATGAGGCCCTTGGAGCCCCTGGGGATGGTCCCACCCCCTGCCGCTGCACACACACCGGCCCGAGCTCAGTCAGGCTGGGAGCCAGTTTTCCTGAGCATTGCTCCACCCAAGGCTGCCCCGTCTTACGACCCTGGCCTTGCAGCCGGGCCCCCACGAGCTCCCACCTGGAGCCCACACACCCAGCTGGGGGGGTCATGCGGCAGTTCAAAAAGAAGAGCAGAAGAAAAGCACTCAGGTGTTTCAAACTGGAAGAGATTCAATTTAACTTAACAAATCTGGATACGAACCTAAAGAAAACACTGAAAACCAAGCCCACCTACAAAAGGCCCGAGAGAGGAGGTTAAGTAGGAAAAGAAAGGTCCCCTTGGGCCTGAGGACAGCTGCCCAATCCCGGCCAGGGAGTGGAAGACACTGGGCCCCAGTGCAGACCGAGCGGGGCCAGGAGGACTCGCCCAGAATGTGCTCAAGGACTTTCAGCTAGAGGTCCCAACGTGACCTTACCCTGAACTTCTACCCCAGATACAGAGACGAGCTGAGGAGCTAAGCAGAGGGCCAGCGGCTGGCTGCCGGCTGCCGCCCACCTCCTCCTCGGGGGCCTGGCTCTCTGAGGGCAGCAGCGTTCGGCCCAGAACCACAAGTGAGGCTGTGGGGAAGGATGCTGCATATACGTATGTAGTGTGTGTGTGTGTGTGTGTGTCTGTGTGTAGCTCTGAACAGCCTTACCTACCCGCCCCCCCACCAATCTCCCAGATATCTGCTGTTGTTTTATGAAGTCACCCTGCTCTCTGCCTCAGTTTCCCCAGCAAGGCACCATAGGGCACAGCAAGGATTCTACTTTGGGTGCAGTGTAGTCTGACCTTCTGTGATGGTTCAGTTCCAAGGTCTTGGAAGACAAATCAGGTAGAGTCAAAATTACCTTTGAAAATGCCCTTGAATTTCCCCTAAAAAAATTCCTTTCTCGGAGCTTGATGTATCCCCTCCTAAGCTGCCCTTGTGCCAGCTGAAATGGGCGAGCTCGTGTGTGAACCCCTGGGGTGCACCTACTCTTCTCCAGGCACTCCCGGTGCCATCTTCAACGTGAGCCTCTCGGGCCACTGCCAGGTCAAGAGGTTACTTACTGAGAAGATCAAATCACAGCTGGAGGTGTGAGGATGACGTGGACACCAGGGATGCCAGTCTCTGAGGCTGGACCTGGCCTCCTAGCTCCCTCTGCCTCCAGCTTTTCTTTCTCTTCCTCTTCCCTCCACGAGGACTCTAAGGTGGCACCCGGCATTCCCACGGGCCAACCAAACCTGACAGACGTCTAGCCAGACCTCGGACCGCTAGCCACTCATGGCTGAGGATGTACATCTAAGGTGTGGCCCCTGCCCAGGACACCTGCATTGTCCCAAGAGGGCCGGTAAATCTTCAAGGATAGAACGCTAGAGGGGGCGCTCTGGGGCAGCATGGGAAGCCACAGAGCTGGGTCTGCCACTGTGCCCTGGGGGGCCAGGTCAGCGCCGTCCTGGAGTAGTCTGCAGGCCTGCGCGCCCCTCGCCCTCCTCACACGGCGCTGCCAGGTCCGTGGTGTGCGAAGAGACTGAACGCGAAGAATTCTCCCTGGAGAAGACGGTCACAGAGTCACCCAACCAGCGCACAGGCCGTCTCTGCACGGACTGTTCTCTCCTGCCCGGAGGGCCATAGAAACACTTCGGGGGCACAGACCCAAACCAGAGGCCAGGCTTCTTTGCCTCTGCTGGCTAGTTACCTCCCCACCCCCTGCTTGCCAGCCCTCAGGGTGCCAGTCCAGCTTCCCCATCACAGACCGGGGCTCCCCTAGAGACTGCCGCTACCTCACGGGTGACGCCGGCAAGGCCCAGTCCTGTGAATCGGGGGACTGACTGACGAAGCGCTCGCAGGGCCCTACTGAAGACTCGGCCAGCAGCAGCGCCCCTCCCACCCCTGACACGGGACGTACACACGGCACGGGCTCAGTCGATACTGCCAGAGGCTCACCCTCTCCCAAGCACCTGAAAGCCACCAGGTCTATGAACGCTGCTGCCACGTTCGGGCTGTGCAGCCTGCGAGTCGCTCGGAACCCTAGAGGTACCGTGCGCTTCCCTTCCGTGCCAAGCACAGCACCAGGGGAAGGCAGGGTTTGTGGCCTGCCCTGGTCCTCACTCTGCTTGAAGATGGGTGCCATCCTTGGCAGGCGAGCCCGACTGTGATGAGAACAGAGGGCAGAGGCATGGCGGGGCACCTGTGACCACCGTGGGGCATGGTCCTCTGCATTCCCCCCAAGAGTAGCACAGTGGGCGCCAGGTTTCTCCCTGCACCTCCACAGGGGCCAGGACAGCTCGTGAGCCCCTCTCCCAGGGGCGAGACGCTGTGGGTTGTGGGTCTGCATCTCCCCTCTGCCGCTAGCCCATCCTGGGGCCCGGGGCTTTGGGGCCTCCAGGTGTATCTTGTTAAATAAGGACGACACCTAACGGTGGCGCACTGTGACCTCATCTGTGTCCCACGGAAGCTTGTGACCTGGTGGTTTCAGAAGCTCTCAGGCCGCGTAAGGGATGTCCCCGTGGGGCCTCTCATCATAAGGTGACGTTTTACACTGTCTGCTGTTGGGCAGGCACTTCCCTGAATCAGGTGCACAGCTGGATGCCTGACCCCATCTTCTCAGAAGCTAACACCAGCACCATGAGACACATCCCTCATGTCTGCAAGAGGGCACCGAGGCTCGGGTGAGGTGGCTGCCCTGGCACCCATGGGCAGGATAAAATGAGCCAGGCTGGCCAGAGTCCGCCGGTAGGCAGTGTCCCCAGGCTTGGTGAACCCATAACCAACACCAGCTAACAAGGAAGAATAAATCTCAGACAAGGGGCGCATAATCACTGCACTGAAAACTGCAGGACACGGTAGGAGAAATGAAAGACGACCTCAATAAACGAGGGACACGCCGAGACCACAGCTGCAAAGACTCAACGTAGTAAAGATGTTCATTCTCCCCACAGTCATCTAGAGAGCTGCCGTACCTGTTAGAAGTCATCTAGAGAGCTGCCGTACCTGTTAGAAGTCATCTAGAGAGCTGCCGTACCTGTTAGAAGTCATCTAGAGAGCTGCCGTACCTGTTAGAAGTCATCTAGAGAGCTGCCGTACCTGTTAGAAGTTTCCTGTGGAAACTGGCACATGGATGGAGAGACAGGTGCCACACAAAGACAGCCAAGCAAGGCAGGAGAACTGGCTGGAGCCTGCTTGATCAGCTGTCCGGGGCTGGTATCAAACTATAGTGATGATGAAACATGGCCCTGGCAAAAAAGAAGAACTGAAACCTGACTCATGGAAGCGAACAGGGTCCACAAACAGAGCCGCGTGTAGACAGTGAGCTGGTTTGTAACGATGCCGATATGGTAGGGCAGTGGAGAAAGGATGGTCTTTTCAGTAAAGGGTGCCGAGTCCAGCTGGATATCCAAATGGGGGAAAACTGTACCCTGACCTCAGCCTCGTACTGCATGCAAAAATTGTTTCCAGGCGGACTGGAGCTCTCCGTGTGAAAGGTGAACTATTAAAGCTTTAGAAAAAAGCAGGATATCTTTATGACCTTGGAGTAGTCAGAGTTTCTTAAATAGGACACAAATAGCACTCTCCAGAGAGGAAATGTTTGATTAACTGGATCACCTTAAAATTAAGCCCTTCTGTTCATCAAAAGACACCTCGAGAGAGGAAAAGGGCGACCTGCAGAGGGAGAGGTGTTGTGTGTATATATATATATATATATATATTCCAAATAATCTGACCAACGACTCATGTCCAGGGTAAAGACAGAACTCCTACAATCAAAAGAAAAGATAACCCAATAGAAAGTGGGCAGCCGACGTGGGCATTTTACAAAGGACGATATCCAACTAAACAATAATCACGTAGAAAGGGGCTCAGCTGTATTAGCCATTGGCTTACTGCAAATTAAAATCACAATTTGATGCCACCAGACACCAGTATGGCTAGAAGGGAAGTGATGGAGAATGCCCAGTGTTAGGATACAGAGCAGCCAGAATGCCCCCATGCCACTGGTGGGAGTGGAAGTGGTATATGCCTGCTTTGGGAAACTGTTAGTCAATGTTTATTGAAAGTCAACAAGCCCGTCCAGTGACCTGGCAACTCCGCACCTAGGCACATGCCAGAAAGCAGCCCATATGTTCATCAGAGACTAGACAGAATATTCTTAGCAATAATGATAACAACCCTGCCTTGGAAATTGTCCAAGTGGCCATCCAAGGAGAATGGATAACCAAAGTGTAGGCCATTCACACAGCGGGGTGCCAGCCGGCAAGGAAAGAGGGAGGCACTGCTCTCTTCAGCCAGACGGCGGGGCTCCCGGGGACTCGGACAGACGGGCGCGTGCACTGTGTGAGTCTCTCGATAGAAGGTTCAAGAACGGGCAGAGAGCTGAGTCCTGTTGCTAGAAGCCAGGACACTGGTTACCCGTGGGCATCAGTGACAGGAAGCGGGAGCCTAGGGGCTTCCCGGGAGGTTCTGCTGGCTCAGCTGGGGGCTGGTTACATGAGTGCCAGGGGCTGAAAATGCATAAAGCAGTACACTTGAGATCTGTGTACTCATCTGTGTGCACTTCATCCTTCAAGTCGAAAACTGTGTCCTGTGTGCAAGGACAATCCTTTCTAAACTTGACTTGAGAGATGGACGACCCAGGCCTGCAGAGGGGCTGGGTCTGCCCACAAGCACCCTCCACCCTCGGCTCAGGGGACACACACCTCAGGCTTCCTGATCAGGCTGCCTTGGGACTCAGTCTCCCCTTCTAGGTTCAAGCAGAGCCCAAGAGGGAGCTGTGTGGTACTCCCCGACGGCGAGAAATGTCTCCACATCAACACCCGTGCGGTCTGTGCAGTCATTTTCCCCAGCCACTTCTAGGGTGTGGACGGTCTCTCCTCCAGCGCTACCCTAACCCTAGCCCTAGCCCGGTCCACGCTAGCCTTGCTGAGGGCCTGCACCACGGAGATTGCTGAGCGGGGCCTGAGAGCGCCTGGGCCTGGGCCGGGGGTTATGGATGGCTTCTGAGGAAGTAAGGAGCCTCCCCGCTTTCCTCTGGGCCTCCCACCCAGACAGTGGGCCCACTCCCCAGAGCAGCAGCCCTGGGAGACTGGCTGCGTCCTCCTCTCATGCTCAGATGGAGGAAGCGAGGCTCCCAGAGGTTAGGGGGCCTCCGGGGGCAGCCCGCAGCTGGGCTGGTGCAGGCTGGGAGCCAGATTGAGGGCATCCGATTCCCAGTCCCGTCTCTTTCCCACTGAGCCACTCCGCCTCGCTTTTAATTTAATTAGGAGAACATTTAATCCCCCCGTGCATTTCAGAGACGGGTTTGCGCCTGGCCGGAGCTGTGAGGCTCTGACGGGGAGCCTGTGACTCATGTAGCCTCGCACAGCCCTCCCGGGCGGGCTCCCACGGGGCTTCCCTGGCACCTTGTGCAGACAGAGGTGGTCTGGAGCTCCGAAGAAGACAGGACAGTGGTCTGGAAAGACAAACTAGCCTCATCTGTTCCTGGCAAGCCCCCTCCTTTATCCCCCCGGACACTGGCCCCAGAAAGGCCTCTCCGTCCTTTCCCACCAAAGTTTGCAGGGTGAGAAACAGAGCGAGGGGCTTGGGTGTTCGCAGAGGTGCAGTGCCTGATGCCTCCAGGGTCCATGGGTGTGGGCCGCAGTGGGCCCTGGGTGTCTCTGAAACGTCCCAAGCAAACCTAGTCCCATCAACAGAGCTAGTACCCCTGGTCCACGGAGCTGAGTGCAGGACCAAGCCTTGTGACATTTGCCCCCGTTTCCAGAAGGCATGGGGCTGGCCCTGGCCTCGCTGACAAATGCAGATTTCAGGAGACATTAGTAGTGATGTGGATGAAAGCCAGGCCACAGCGGCCTTGCTGGAGAAGAGAAACTCGAACGTTTTGGCGTGAGATTCCGCAGGGTCCAGGAGAAAGTTGAAGACATGGAAATTCTAATTAACGCACACAGGGCTGGTTTTGCTCAAGGATCTCCAGGCTGTCATGTCGCAGGAGGCCTGCAAGTATGTGCTCGCTGGGTGTGTGTGAGTGTGTGTGAGTGTGTGTGAGCGTGCTTGCTTGTGGTCACCTGGTGGGCGACCTGTAGCGCCCCAGCCTTGGCCTTGCCTTCCCTCTGCTTTCCTTTCCTAGAAGACCCCTGGCCTGCCCTGTGCCTATCTTGGTGTACAGGGTGCTAACCGAACTCCTCCCCCTGCAGAGCGGGACAGAGTGGTGGCTAGTTAAAAAGAGCTGAATCCCGCCCATCCGAGATGCCGTGATGAAAGAGATGGAGGAACCAGGGACCAACTCTCCTGGAGGGACCCTTCAGGGAAACCACAGGCTGCTGTGCTCACAGAGGGTCTGGCCACTTGAACTACCTGTCTTGGGTGTCCACATGCAACCGGTGGGGCAGATGTGGGTGCCAGGCCACTCCTGGCTGACTGCAGCCGTGGGGAGGACTCCATAGGAATGGCCGCAGTCTCCCAAGGCTGCTGAGAGAAAGGGTACCCAGGCCACGCCCACACACAGCCCTGGAGCTCAGAGCCACAGGTCCTGATGCCGAGGCCAGTTCTGACCCAGCCGCCCCTGGCCCTTCATGCCAGCACCCATGCTGAGGCGCCCACAGCCCTTGCTTCATCTCCTCCTCGGGAGGTGCTGGCTGGGGGCCCCTGTCTGCCCTGGGGGTGGGAGCCATAGTCCTGGAGCTCCCTCCAGGCTGGGGCTTGAGGGGGTGCCAGATAGGGAGAGGCCCAGGGGAGCCGCACATCGCCTGCTCCCCAGGAGCCGAGGATCCTGGGAGACAGGTACCCAAAAAGGAGTCCCAGGCCCCGTACTAGGGCTCAGGGAGCTGGTACAGAGGGCCTCAGGGCTGGAGGAGGACGCGGCTGCCTGGCCTGTGGACGTCCTGCGCCTCCTTGAGAGGGGATGACTTGAGAGGGCCTTGGAAAGATGAGCAGGAATCTCATGGCTGCAGAGGAGTGCCAAGGCTGTCCCAGATGGGACGCCGTGTGCAAGGCACAGGGATGCACACAGGGGTGGCCCTCCCCTCAGGGGGTAGGAGCCTAGGAACTCACCCCAGCTCCCGGGGAGCAGGGCTCCGCTACGCCCCACTCCCCCAGATGCCTCGTCTCCTGCCTCACACTTGCTCCTTGGAAGCCCTGTGGCCAGACTGGGTGAGGGGCGGGGGGGGGGGGGGGGCGGTGCACAAATGCAGACGAGCCGCCTGCTGGCCCTGCTGGCCCTGGAAGACTATCTTCCTGAAAGGTGTGGGTGAGACTCCAGCCCGGCCACCCAGATTCGTGTGAGGGCCCTGGAGCTGCCCAGGGGCTTGCCTGTGGGGCTGGAGTGCCCAAAGCTACCGTGTCTCCCCAGCCCACTGCACCCTGGGCCCTGCTCGCTGGCGACCCCCTCGGTTGCACCAGGCTGGCTTGCTGACCCCCAATCCCCTGACCCCTCGCTCCACCGACGGCCAACAGGCCCCGGAAAGAGGAGCTTCGCCCAGCCCCAGGGACCTTCCCGTAATCAAGGCTGCAGTGACCTCACCTCCCTGGGGCCCAGCGGGCGGGGAGAGCTTGAGATGGAAACAAAATGTGTCTTTATTTATGCTTTTAATTTGAATCCTGGAACTGGCCCAAGATGGTAATACATTTAACATCAGTAAAATGCTGAAGAAAAATGGATCTGTTTTTCAGTAACTGCCTCCCACCCACTCTGCCCGCTGTGAGACCCCCGCGCACACCCCCCATCCCTTACACACACCAGGGCGTGCGCCCCTCTCTTCCCCGCATGGAGTCCGTGGGGCTGAGCTGCCCGCAGGAGCCGAGACGGGTCCCCGAGCGGCTGGAGCCGAGTTTAATTAGGGGCATCAATCACCAGGCGGGCCGTGCGGGAGGCAAAGGAATGTGGCCCCAGCATGGGCACCGAGGCCTGGCCATCCCCCTCCCTGCCCTGCCCTGCCCTGCCCTGCCGGCAGTCACAGCCCTAAGTAAGCATGGTGCCCGTCGGTGCCACCTCCTTCCCCAGCCATGGTGGGGTGGGGCCTCTACCCAGCCTGCAGCCCTGGGGGCGCCTAGGTCTGAGGCCCCCACCATCTCTTTCACTGTGCCTACATCCCCCCTTCCCCACCTGGGCTCCCCCGAGCAGTACTCTGACTACTGAGGACGTGGGCACGCAGATCCCTTGCCGTCTCAACCTTGACTCCGTCTTGACCAGACCACAGTGCCTGGAGGTGTCCTTTCGACTGCAGCCTCGGTCTTTTCGCTCCCAGCCTTCACTGCAGACCCTTCCTCCTAGCACCACGCCTAGGCTCCTTCCCACCTTCCCAGCTGGCTCATCTCCAGGGTCTGTACTGGTTCACAGGTTCTGGGGCGAGGACTCTACCGGGTGAGGACTGCCTAGGCCCAACCGGCGCTGGAGGGGACCACTCCTGCTACAACCAGCGGGCCACATCATGGGACCGCTAGACCCAGAAGGCCCACCACCGGCTCTCTGGTTGGTGATGCCCCAGGCCCACAGCAAGCAGAGAGAGCTTGGCGCCTCTCTCTTGGAGGAGGGAAGACGAGAAACGGCCAGGCTCCTCTGACGGTGCAGTTACACTGGCTTGAGTTCCCTCCTGGGGCTCCCTGGGCAGGTGGGCGGCCTCTAGCCTTGGGAAACGTGGTGCACGCAGATGCCAACACACACGGACCTCGCTTCAAAAGGGGGGACTGTGAAAGGCAGCTGTGAGCTCGGCTTTGGGCCACCTCGGTCCCCAGCCTCACCACCCTCACCCTGGGCCTCTCTGCAGGGGCCTCGCAGGGCCCGGGGAGCTGGTGAAGACTGACTGCCCCGCTGGATGGATGGTGGGTGATGGCCCTGTCCACCCGGGGGGCAACTCCTTGCATGTGCGTTCTGGGGGCCAGGCCACAGCTGAGAGAACAAAGGAGAGTGAGCTCTGGCAGGAAGAGAGCGGCCAGGAGGACAGGAAGGGGCAGGCTGAGCGGCACAGTGAGGCCTGGGTGCTATCCGCCCACGTGAGGGTCATGGTTCCCAGCAGGCTCTCGGCCGTCCTCGCTCTGAGCAGGGACTGCCACCCGGACTGCAGACACCAGCCACAAAACTGCAACCTTTACTGCTCTGGCGTCCTTTGTGCCCCAGATTCGGTACAGGCCTCAGCCAGAGTGGTAAGCTGGCATTCTGCCTTGGGACGCTGACCTGCACCTGCCCATCCCATCCGGCACCCGCCACTGCTCACGCCTCCGCCCTTGCCCATTTATCAAGCGAGCCTATCAGGTCATCTCCGGGATGGGCCCAGGGGTCACAGCCACATCCCCAGGGGTGGCCTGGAAGCTTGCTCCGGTGCCGAGTCCACGAGGGTGAATAACGCCGCTTCCCAGGGACCTGGGTGGCTCCCGCCGAGCCTGAGAATGTGTTCTGTGCACACCCTGCTATCGATGGGGTGCTGCCAACTTCCCTGTGAGCCTGGGGGCCTGCAAGGATGGTAGGCCCTCCTGTCTGATCATGGTACCACCTTGAGACTGTCCAACCCTCCCCTCACTCTGGCTCCCCGACTCTGTCAGTCCTCTGGTTACAGAGCAGCCAGGAGGCCCTGCGGTTCGGGTCCCGATTCCTCAGTCATCTGCAGGGCAAAGGCCACACCTGGCCGGCAGCAAAGGCAGCCAGCCCGGGGCCTCACTTCCAGAGAGATGCACATGGTTCAGGACAACCTCGAGACCCTTAGAGAGTCCGGAGAGCCGAAACACGCTTTAGTGACTCCGCGGAGAGAAGGAAAGAAGGCCAGCAAGTGACCCTCAGAAGGGCTGAGAGCGCCGCTCACACATCCCAGCACAGAAAGACTTCTCTAGGGGAATCCCCAGGGGGGCAGTGGCCAGAATGGGCCCGAGTGTCCCACTGACCCCGCCACAGGCTGTCACCACTGGGCGCCCTAGCCGGGAGCACTGAGTCACGTCGGGGGGGAATCACACCATGGCCGGGCCCCAGGGATTGGCCTGGCGATACCGCGACGGTGGGGGAGGACAGGCATGCGTCCCAGGCCAGCTGTGCCTCGGGGGCAGGCCAACTGGAAGGCGTGGAAAATCAGCCATTTCCTCCACCTGAAGGAGCCCCTGAGGACAGCAGCGGCAACTGGCAGACAGCAGTCGGCATCTGCCCCGTGGCTTTGGCCAGGGTTCCACCGGGGAAATGCGAAAAACAAAGTCGTCTCTTTTTTGGGGGGGCAGGGGAGGGGGCTAGGGGAGAGAAAAACAATCTTCTCAGACGCGCAAAGCACGAAAACAAGTGGAAAACGATCAGTCTGGTTTTCCGTAAGTCAAAACAAGAGGATCACGTTCCCAGACTCGGCGGGAAATGCCCTTGCTCTCCTCCCCGCCTGGTGCCCGGGCACTGAGGCCAGCCCCCGGTGGTCGGTGGCCCCAGGTTGCCGAGGGCAGGCGGCGAGCGGTGGGCACTGAGTGAGGAGACCTGAGCCCCGGTCCAGCACTGAGCCCCACGCCCTTCTAGCTCATCACCCCTGGGTGAGCGGACACTCACTGCGACACGTGGGTGATGGGCGCCAGCAGGGTCTCCCCTTCCAGGTCCAGGTCCTCGGCAAAGCTGTTGGTTCTCGTGAAATGGGCCGTGCTCACTTCCAGCAGCGTGGGGCTCTTTTTCACTGTGGGCAAAGATGCGGGACAGCACGTCAGGCTTCCATGGAAGGCTTGATGGCAGAGGGGGCCCAGGGTTGCTCAGAGCTGAGATGCTCGCCCCAAGCTGCTACCCTGGCTGTGGGGCGGACCTGTGCCCCTGGAGCCTTCCCACAGACGGGTAAGATATCTACTCCCAGGGCTGGGTGAGGAGCGCAGATGGCGTACGAAGCCTCGGCACGGAGGACTGGCGGGGGCGGGGGGGACCGACGGCCCCCGCGCGCCTGAGGCCACAGTGGTCAAGGAGCAGTTGAGAGCCGATGACACCCCTCAGCGTGAGGACTGTGCCTGGGCTGAGCTCAGGTGTCTGGGCCTCTCCCCAGGTTCACACCAGACGTTCAGGTCAAGAATAGAACACAGCTGCCAAGCACAGGTCTGCTAAGACACTGACTCTCATCCCCACGCTGTCACTGTCACGTGGCTGGATGGCTTTTGATGCATCCGTGAAGACCCTGGGCGGTAGGGCTCCTGCTCACAGAGCGTCGCAAGCCGGGGAGGAAGGGGCAGCCACAGAGCTCCTGGCCCCTCGCGTCCGCCACCCGCACCCTGAGGGAGGCACAGGAACCACCCCGACGGCTGGTGTTGGCATTCAGACTCCCGGGCCCACCCGCAGTGAGCAGGTGCTGGTGTTCCGGGCTGACTGAGAATAATTACCAGTCCCCTGGTTTTCAATCTGGACCTTTTTAATTTTTCCATTTAAAGTTTTTGTTGTAAAATAACGAATTACTTGTAAAAAGGGACACAGCTCAAAGACTCCTGAAGGCCTTCCTTCCCCGAGGTCATCAGCGTTAACCGCCAACTAGATTCCCAGCTCATCCCTCTGCTCACGAGAGCAGCTGACACCCGGTGGGACTTGCACTTACACACACGTGACGGCTCTGTTCCTGTCACTGCAATGCGCCCATCTCATTTTTCTACAGGTATTTAGACATGGATCTAAGTCTTATTTTAGTAATTGCGTAACAGTCCGTAGCTTAGATCTACCACAGTTGACTCAGCCATTCCACGTGTGACGGACATTTGGTTCCATTAGCTTTAAGCCGCTACTTTAAGACGATGATGCACCCATCCATCTTTACGAAAACCTGACATATTGAGGCAGGTGAGAGGGTGCTTCCTTGGTAAGTTTAGTAGGTGTGGCTGGATTGTTTTCCCAAGAAGTCGTATCAATTAGGCTCCAGCAGTAGTGTGTGTGCATGCCACCTTCTCCACATCCATGTCCGCACAGGCCTTTGGCAGCCTTTGCTGGGCCCGTCACGTGTAGACGAAGACGGGCATGGTGCCTTTCCTTCTATGCTGGATGCCCCTTGTGGCTCGGAGGCTATTTGGTTTTCCTCTTGTGGGATTATCTGTTCTTATCCTTTGCTCACTTCTGTCCGTCAATTTGTAGGAATTTTTTTTTCTATGCTCGAGATAATTAACCCGTTACATATGAGGCACAGGTATGTCCCCCAGTCTATCTTTGGTGTTTTTACCTTAATTATGGTTGTTTTGTCACAGAACATTTTTTATGATTTTGAAGCGATACCTATCTTTTGCTTTTTGAAAGAGAAAGGATTCCCCACCCCAAAGTAGTACAACCATCTCCTAAATATAAACGTATGAGTGTGTGTAAATTTTAATACATTTAGCACGTACCCCTCACAGTGTAGGAGATCATCAACAATCAGAAAATGAAAATGTAAAGGTATTGTATGCAGTCCTACTGAAAAAACAAAAATGAAACACAAACTATAAATTCTCTTCAAGAAGACACAGGAGAGAGTCTCTGGATTTGATACCAAAAGCTCAGTCTGTGAGCAGAAAAAAATGGAAAAACTGGACTTTATCAAAATTAAAAGCATTTGCTCTGTAAAAGACACTGCGAAGGGAATGAAAAGACAAGTCATAGACTTGGAGAAAATGTTTACATGTCACTTGTCTGGTCAAGGACTTTGATCCAGAATACGTAAGGAACTGTGGCAACTTGACAAGACAGCTAACAGCCCAGTTTTTAAAATGGATTACTAACGAGCTCATGGAAAGACGGTCAGTTCAACCAATGCCAGTAGTTGTTAGGGAAATGCAAATTCAATCCACAGTGAGCTGCCACTATACCCACGGTAGAATGACTAAAATTTTTAAATGGCTTCAGTTTTGGATATTTGGCAAAGAATAAGGTTAGAGCCTTACTTTTCACTTTACGTCAAGAAAAGAAAAAAGGCGGCAAAGCCTGACGATACCATGTGCTCGTGAAGATGCAGAGCAACTAGAACTTTTACGTGTTGCTGGTGGGAATGCAAAATGGTGCGGCCATGTTGGAAGAGGGTTTGGTGTTTTCTCATAAAGTTCAACATACATTTATCTTGTGACGCATTGGTCCCTGTCCCAGTTATTTACCCAAGCGAACTGAAGATTTACATTCAGAAAAACCTGTACGTAAGTGTGTATCGCAATCTTGCTCACAGCTGCCCCAACCAGGAAACAACTACGATGCGCTTCAGTAGGTGAATGGATAAACTGTGGTACATCCATACAATGGGATTCCATCCAGCCATCAAAGACATGAACTAACGGTTCACGCGTGCAACAACGCAGGTGAGTCGCAAATGCATCTCGCCAAGCAGTGAAAGAAGCCAGATGCAAAAGGCTACGTATTATATGATTCCATTTATAGGACATTCTGGAAAAGGCAAAACTACAGGGACTTAAAACAGATCAATGGCTGCTAGTGTTTAGAGGAGGGGGAGTACTTGACTTCAAAAGAGTTGCACAATGGAATTTTTCGGGCTATGGAACTTCTCTGTATGATGTTGTGGTGGTAGGTACATGACTCCAGGCATTTGTCAAAACCCATAGAACTGTACATCTCCAAGAGTAAATTTTACTATATGCAACCCCCCGCTCCCCGCCAAATAAGCCTGTTGGAGGATCCAGGATGGAAAGCATACTGTCACGAGTGCATTCCGTATTACGAATACGTAACATAGCACTAAAAGGAGAGGGGAAGAAGGAGCTGGCCTGTGAAGTCTTGGGAAACAATCTTCTGATTGGATATGTTTAAAGTAAAAAAAAAAAAAACAAAAAAAACCTGTCATAAACACAGTATTCTAGTTGGTAAGTTTGTTTCTCATAGGGGTACTACAGGTACACTTGAGTTAAATAAGTAAATAATTATAGATGATGGGAGCCAGGATTCTCAATGTCAGAAAAAAAGTAACAAACAGAGTTAGGGGGTGGTGAACGAACCCTGTGGTCAGAAATATCAGCATGAACTTACATTTAGTTTAAAATAGACACAAATAAATACAGATGTACGTGTACACCTGGCTTATTCACATACATACATTTCCTAGCTCTGTCCGCTGAGAGGCCCTAGAAGCAGTGACCAACTGTGGAGCAATGAGCACCTAGTGCCCAGATCCTGGTTTCTAAATCCCATTCTCCAGGAAAAGGAACCAGGGCTCTCTGATAGAATGGTGATTCTAGGGCTAGGGCAGTGGAAATATAAGATAAGCCTGAAGTATTGTCTAGTGTTAGAAAGGAAAGAAATGCTCAAAAATAAATAAATGAGAAGGATGAGGGCATATCAAATGGACACAGGAACTAACCCAAAAGAACTGTCAATCCAGTGACCAAAGCTAAAACAATTTGAGCAACAAAATAAATAATATTAAAAATATTATACAGAATCCTATCAAACATTTAGAGAAGAGCTAACACCCATCCTTCTCAAACTCTTCCAAAATATAGCAGAGGGAGGAACACTCCCCAACTCATTCTACGAGGTCACCATCACCCTGATACCAAAACCAGACAAAGATGTCACAAAAAAAACTACAGGCCAATATCACTGGTGAACATAGATGCGAAAATCCTCAACGAAATACTAGCAAACAGAATCCAACAGCACATTAAAAGGATCATACACCATGATCAAGTAGGGTTTATCCCAGGAATGCAAGGATTCTTCAATACACGCAAATCAATCAGTGTGATAGACCATATTGACAAATTGAAGGAGAAAACCCATATAATCATCTCAATAGATGAAAAGGCTTTTGACAAAATTCAACACCCATTTATGGCAAAAACCCTCCAGAAAGTAGGCACAGAGGGAACTTACCTCAACATAATAAAGGCCATATATGACAATCCCACAGCCAACATCATTCTCAGTGGTGAAAAACTGAAACCATTTCCACTAAGATCAGGAACAAGACAAGGTTGCCCACTCTCACCACTATTATTCAACATAGTTTTGGAAGTTTTAGCCACAGTAATCAGAGAAGAAACAGAAATAAAAGGAATCCAAGTCGGAAAAGAAGCAACATTGTCACTGTTTGCAGATGACATGATACTATACACAGAGAATCCTAAAGATGCTACCAGAAAACTGCTAGACCTAGTCAATGAATCTGGTCAAGTAGCAGGATACAAAATTAATGCACAGAAATCTCTTGCATTCCTATACACTAATGATGGAAAATCTAAAAGAGAAATTAAGGAAACACTCCCATTTACCACTGCAACAAAAAGAATAAAACACCTAGGAATAAACCTACCAAGGAGACAAAAGACCTGTATGCAGAAAACTATAAGACGATGAAAGAAATTAAGGATGATACAAACAGATGGAGAGATACACCATGTTCTTGGATTGGAGTAATCAACATTGTGAAAATGACTATACTACCCAAAGCAATCTACGGATTCAATGCAGTCCCTATCAAACTAAAAATGGCATTTTCCACAGAACTAGAACAAAAAATTTCACAATTTGTATGGAAACACAAAATACCCCGAATAGCCAAAGCAATCTTGAGAAAGGAAAACGGAGCTGGAGGAATCAGGCTCCCTGACTTCAGACTATACTACAAAGCTACAGTAATCAAGACAGTATGGTACTGGCACAAAAACAGATATACAGATCAATGGAACAGGATAGAAAGCCCAGAGATAAACCCATGCACCTACGGTCACCTTGTTTTAGATAAAGGAGGCAAGAATGTACAATGGAGAAAAGACAGCCTCTTCAGTAAGTGGTGCTGGGAAAACTGGACAGCTACATGTAAAAGAATGAAATTAGAACACTCCCTAACACCATACACAAAAGTAAACTGAAAATGGATTAAAGACCTAAATGTGAGGCCAGACACTATAAAATTCTTAGAGGAAAACATAGAAAAGACACTCTATGACATAAATCACAGGAAGATCCTTTTTGACCCACCTCCTGGAGAAATGGAAATAAAAACAAAAATAAGTGGGACCTAATGAAACTTAAAAGCTTTTGCACAGCAAAGGAAACCATAAACAAGACGAAAAGACAACCCTCAGAATGGGAGAAAATATTTGCAAACAAAGCAACTGACAAAGAATTAATCTCCAAAATATACAAGCAGCTCATGCAGCTCAATATCAAATAAAACAAACAACCCAATCCAAAAATGAGCAGAAGACCTAAATAGACATTTCCCCAAAGAAGATATACAGATTGCCAACAAACACATGAAAGGATGCTCAACATCACTAATCATTAGAGAAATGCAAATCAAAACTACAATGAGGTATCACCTCCCAGCAGTCAGAATGGCCATCATCAAAAAATCTACAAACGATAAATGCTGGAGAGGGTGTGGAGAAAAGGGAACCCTCTTGCACTGGTGGTGGGAATGTAAATTGATACAGCCACTATGGAGAACAGTATGGAGGTTCCTTAAAAAACTAAACACAGAACCACCATGTGACCCAGCAATCCCACTCCTGGGCATATACCCTGAGAAAACCACAATTCAAAAAGAGTCATGTACCACAATGTTCATTGCAGCTCTATTTGTAATAGCCAGGGCATGGAAGCATTGTAAGTGTCCATCGACGGACGAATGGATGAAGAAGATGTAGCACGTATATACAATGGAATATGACTCAGCCATAAAAAGAAACGAAATTGAGTTATTTGTAGTGAGGTGGATGGACGTAGAGACTGTCATACAGAGTGAAGTAAGTCAGAAAGAGAAAAACAAATACCGTATGCTAACGCATATATATGGAATCTAAAAAAAAAAAAAAAGGTTCTGAAGAACCTAGGGGCAGGACAGGAATAAAGACGCAGACATAGAGAATGGACTCGCGGACACGGGGAAGGGGAAGGGGAAGGGTAAGCTGGGACGCAGTGAGAGAGTGGAATGGATGTATATACACTACCAAACGTAAAACAGATAGCTAGTGGGAAGCAGCCACATAGCACAGGGAGATCAGTTCGGTGCTCTGTGTCCACCTGGAGGGGTGGGATAGGGAGGGTGGGAGGGAGACACAAGAGGGAGGAGATATGGGGACATATGTATATGTACAACTGATTCACTTTGTTATTACAGAAGAACCTAACACACCACTGTGAAGCTATTATACTCCAAAGAAGATGTTATAAAAAAAAAGACTTCAACAGGAAAAGAAAAAAAACATTATGCAAAATACTAGTATTAGATTATAGCTCAAAAAAATAAATATTCCTGAGTCCATACTGATATAAATCAACAGATAATTGGAAGAGAGGGATAAATCTTCCTTATAGAAGAATTCCAGATAATAAATGTAGAAAGACTGAGGAAAAAAAACCACCATTAGAACACCACAGTGATACTTGCTACAGGCAAGATCCAGGGATGAATGCTAAAATTAGTAGGTGAAACTTTAACGAGAAACTTCAAAGTATCTCCTCTCAAATATTTATTCATTGCTGTGGTGGTTTTAACATATGTTCACCAATGCTTTGATATTCTCTCATGCAGGAGGTAGACCGTAACTCCCCTCCCCTTGGGTGTGGGCAGGGCTTGGTGACCCCCTTCTCATGACTAGACTGGAAAGGGAAAAATACTAAATAAGGCTGGCTGACGCCACCTTAACCAAGTGGGTCAAGGTTAACACCACCAGTGACAAACCATGTTGATGTCATGTACCCTGATATGGTGCAATGAGAAAAGCACCTCACTTCTGTGGCATTCGTCCCCCCAAACCCGTAACACCAGTCTAATCCTGAGAAAACAGTGACAAACCCAAACCGCGGGACACTGACGCCTGACTAGTATTCCTCAAAAGGGTCAAGGTCGGGGCTTCCCTGGTGGCGCAGTGGTTGGGAGTCCGCCTGCCGATGCAGGGGACACGGGTTCGTGCCCCGGTCCGGGAAGAACCCACGTGCCGCGGAGCGGCTGCGGCCGTGAGCCATGGCCGCTGAGCCTGCGCGTCCGGAGCCTGTGCTCCGCAACGGGAGAGGCCACAGCAGCGAGAGGCCCGCGTACCGCAAAAAAAAAAAAAGAAAAAAATGTGTCAAGGTCATGAGGAACAAGGAGGGACCAAGATTTGGCTTCACGGATCAGAGGAGATTAAGCAGACCTGACTAAATGCAACGATGGATCCTGGGACAGAAAAAGGACGTTAGTAGTTAAACTGGAAAAATCCAGGTAAATTAACTAAACTGTAGCTTAACTACTAGTACTGCCGAGTGTTCATTTCTTAGTGTTGCTAACTGTACCATGGTTTTATAAGATGCTAACATTAGGGGAAGCTGCTGAGAGTACCAAAAAAGCTGTACTATTTTTGTCTCTTCTGTAAAAAAAAAAAAAAGCCTGTATACAGTAGTACAAAAAATTTTTAGTACGTAATTAAGGACATACAAGAACTCTAAGGAGAAATTATAAAACCTTAACAAGCAACATTCGAGAAGACATAAATAATGGAGAAATAGCTTTTGTTCCATTGACTAGAAGACCCAATAGTGAAAAGATTCTCCCCGAATCTTAATAAAAATCCCACGGTTTCTGTGTTGGAACCTTGGCAAGCTGATTCTAAAATTGCTCTGGAAGTGCAAAAAGCCAAGAATCCACAAAATTCTTGAACAGCAACAAGGTAGGAGAACTTGCTCTACCAGACATCGGTACCTCTTACAAAGTAGCAGTCATTAAGGTGGTGTGGTGCTAACGCAGCAAGGGACAAACAGCCCAAGGGGACAGGGTTGACGGTCCAGAAATAGCCCCCACACATCTGGATGCTTGCTGTGTATAAGGGGCGGCCTGCACACAGTGGGAGGAGGAAGTTCAGGGATCGCTGGCTGTCCACATGGGAAGAAGGTTGACTTGGACCCTTACCTCACACCATACATCAACATTTCATTCTTGGCATTCCAGGCAATTGAAGGCTAATGGAGAGAAGTAAAACTCTTAAGGCTTTCCGACTGAATCTAAAAGAATATATTCATGACCTCAGGGTTTGGAAGGATTTTCTAAAATGCAAGCAGTAACCGTAAAGGAAAAGACTGATTAATTTAACTACATTAAAACAGAGTCCTAGTCGCCAAACAACACATCTAAGAGTAAAAAGGCAGCCACAGAAGAAGAGTGCCCACCAAATATAAAGAATTCCTGCAAATCAATAAGACAAATGTTAGCAACTTAATGCAAAAGGGGGCGACGGACAAGCACATCGCAGAAGAGGAATCCAAGCGGCTGATGAACACGTGGGAAGGTGTTGTGACTGACCGGCAATCAGAGAGATGTAAATAAACTCAGGGAGCTCGCAGCCCATGGGGGCGAGGGCCGACTTCCAGCAGGAAACCGCACAGACATTACTTAGTCACACCCTGGAGAAGGGCTCCGAGGGAAGGGCTGTTTGCCCGTGACATTCTCGGAGAGCACAGGAAAGTGACGGGTAAGTCTTGAAGAATGCGTGTGCATTCAAAGGCTCTCAGGTCTGGGACCTGGCGGGAACATTTACAGCCCCCAGTTTAGAGACTCGGGGCTGAGATTCAAGTACCCTGGGTTACACTACTCAGTCGTCAAGTGACAGAGCTAGAACTTCATCCAGGACTCAAATGTTCTTTCAAAAAAAAAAAAAAAAAAGGAAAGGAAAAACGAGCACAAATACATATTTCTACGTCTGCATCACTTGTATACAGAAGGAAGGAACAGCAGAGCGGTGGCTGGAAAGTGGGACTGCTTTCCAAACATCCGAGATGACAAGTGCTATCTCCAAAGCCCCAGGGCCAAGGGTGAGCCACCTGACCCCTGACAAAGGCCCAGCCCTGGTGTCTTAGGAAATTAAAGTGTGCACATCAGTCGGCTGCTGGGAGCGGGTGGGGCCTGCACCTGCCAGAAAAGAGCGTGTGACGTTTGGTTTCATCCTGGGAACGGCACAGAGGGTCCCCGCGGCAAGGGGCAGAGACAGGGGCTCCACAGGTTGGTTTCTCCAAGTCAACAGGAATGGCACTGCTTTGCCCAGCTTCTGTGTCAGAGACTGTGGGGTATGCCTCCCCCCACCGCAGGCAGGCTGCAGACCCTCCCCGTTACCCAGCTGCAGTCACAGCCTGGTCAGGCCCCTGCAAGAAGGCACAGGGAGCGTGGCAGGGGCTGGGGGGTAGATGTGAATCCCTGGCAGACACAGTGGCGTGCTGCCCCTTCGGGCAAAGCTCTGTGCTAAGTGCTGTGTCCCAAGAGACCTGGCTTGTCATCCCCAACTTCAAGGAGACTGAGATGGGTGTTTTACAAAGATGTGCAAAAACCCACAGCCCTGGCCTCGCAAGCGCAGAGCGGGCCGAGCCCACGGTGGACTCATCGGGGCAACTCATCTGGACACCCGGGCCCCGAGGAGGGCACCGGAGCTACGCTAGGTGAGCCGTCTGGAGTGCCAGACCTTGGGAAAAAGAGCACTGCATCCTGGCGACAACGAAGCCACACTTTCCTAAGACAATCCCAGTTGTCAATGCTTTAATTCCTTGGCTGCCTTTGCCTTGTGAAGGCCAGAATCTGGGCCTAAGTTTTCAGGGCAGAACAAAACAATTTTGTTTTCTAGGAAAATGGGAGGTCTGGGATGGCGAACGCAGCCTCTGGCGTGGCGACTACCACAGCTGGAGACACCGGCTGCCAAGCCTCACCCTCTCTCCAGAGAACAGGAACCAAACAGCGCAGCATGTTTCCTTCCAGCCAGTGGCCCTGCTTAGCAGGGTGATTTGAAAATATGGGCACAGAAAAAAGACTGGAAGGAAACTGATCAAAATATTAACGGTTTGTCTTTAGGTGAAGAGACCGGATGATTTCCATCTCCTTCCTTACTGCGTCCTATCTCGGGTGGTACTTTCTCAGGTCAGGAAACAGTGTTTTGTGGAAGTCTCCCACGTCTGGGCCTTGCCCCGTCCCACGGTCCCGCACATCTCGTCCTGGAGTGACATCAGAGTATGTCGGAGCATCCTTTGTCCTTCCACCTGGCCTGGAACTGCCCGCATGCCTCGACAGAGCCCTCTCCGACCACGAACGTCCCCAAAACCTGCTCCCAGGAGCACCTGGTCTCACTTCTTTCGAGTCTCCATCGAGCCCCTGCCCCCTGCCTATTCCAGCAAGTCCAGCTTATCCCCAACACTGGGACACACTTGGCTTCCACCAGATGCACGAAGGGAATTCCCATTTCCCCACTTGCTGCTTCAGTCATGAGCTCATCTCGTTGTCACAGCCACTCTGTGGGATGGCAGCTTTGATTCCCATTTCTAGACAAACAGGTTAAAAAGGCTAAAAACTCATGCTCTGGGTCACACAGACTAGGCCAGGACTTCAGCACCAAGTCAAACTTGCTGTAAGGCCCCAGCCCATCCCCACTGCCCTCTGCCCCCAGGAGAGTCCCCTCTGGTGTCTGGGTCTTCACCTAGCCCTCCCGCTGGTGACTGATTAAAATCCTGCCTCATCTCCCAGGTGTAACCCAAGTCCTTCACAAAGCTGTCCAAGGCTCTCGAGACCGTCCCCTCCTCTGGCCGGGTGCAGGGCTTATGTGTGCCTGGACCGCAGGTCTGTGCGTGTTCCTTGGCACGGGGACCTCGCCTTCCACCTCCCCCGTGTCCCTCTGGGGCCTGGTACAGGCGTGTTCCCCAAGCCAGCTCTCTCCACAGGGATGAACAGAAGCTGCCCCTGTCCTTCCCAAGTCAAAGCCCCTTCCCACCCACCCCCCAAATCCACCCCCTCTTGGCGGATTTGCCAAAGCCCTGCAGATCCTGCACTGTGAACGAGAACCCCCTCCCCAGGGCATCCGGACAGCTGCAGCCAGACCCTGCGTGACATTGCTGAGCCTCGGCCCCAGGTCTGTGCCAGCTGCCCATGCCCGGCTCACAGACCACGAGCCAGCACTGCCGCGTCGCCACCTGTGTCTCCACTCAGAGGCGAGAAGTAAGGGACACGGACAGAAAGTGTAAAAGCCATTCCCACAACAGCTGCCAGGAACGGGGCAAAGAGGGGAGTGAAAATGCATATTCACAGCTGGCACCCGGTTCCGCTCAGGGAAATACCTTGCTCGAGTGGACACCTGTTGTTTGTGCCTCTCCAGCAGCGAGGCCTGGCCTCTGGGAACAGCTTCTCGAATCTTCCTTGGGGGGCTGCTCTTTCCCTACTCCCAAGGCTGCAGGATTCAGGTACTCGCTGGCCATCCCCAGAGAGGGCCTGTGGCCCGGGCCCTGGCCTTCACTGGCACAAAGGCAGGTCTGAGGATGGCTGATCGCCCTGCTGGGACCCATGAGAGCCTGGCCCCAGACTCTGGCACATATGACGGGGAAAGAGGTGGCCTCTTTCTGCTGGGTCTGCTAAGCTGGTGGCCATCTTGCCCCCTTCAGAAAGTGGCTGCCTGAGGACACAGCCATCCCAGGGGGCAATGGGGAGAGGGAGGGGGAGAGAAGAGGGAACAAGGCGGGTGGGCGGAGAGCACAAAAGGGGGAGAGTGAGAGCAGCAAACGGGATCATCGCAGCCCCGGGGTCCAGCTGTGTCTGAAACAGCTGGGCCCAGTCCTGTGAGCCAAAAAATGTCCCTTTTGTGCTTCAGCTAGATTGAGTTGGGGTTCCATCATTTGTTACCAAGAGAATCTTCAAGAATGTGTGTGACAAACCTGGGGGTGAGGCATGAGCCCAAGGGGATGGGTCTGAGGAGTCAGAGTTACACAAGAGCCGAGTTACCCGCACGTCCCGCACGGTGCCTTGGGGGGTACGAGACAAAAGCTGGTGGGAGGAAGCTACCTCTGTAACGGCCCAGGGAGCTCTCAGAAAGTGGCTCCCTAAAGCTGGAGGCTGGCTCTCTACTGCTGTGACGCTGCTGTAAGGTTGCTGAAAGCAAACTGTGGAACGTGCTGGGTCTCACACCCACTCAAGGGCACGCAGCGTGGATTGGACACGAGCACGACGGTGATGTGGACAGAGTCGAAGGTGACCCTGGGAATCCTGACCAACCCTGGGGAGGACGCCGGGCTTCCTACACTCCCAGGGATGAGGGCACCGGGGACCCTTGCCCCCAGCGCTGCCCCTCACCACAGGGCTCGCAGGCCTCGGCACACACAAATCTGAGAGGGAATGGAAATGGTTCTGCGGGACCAAGGGCGGGGTCCAAAGAGCGGGGGCGCTGAGGGAGACAAGCAGCAACTGAGCCAGGACAGGGTCAACCCCGAGTGAGTACAGGAAACGGAAGGGGAGCCACGCAGCCACCCACACGACTCGGTCGACCCTCCGGGGTCTCCATGCTCCGGGAAGTCACCGTCCAGGTTTCCTAAGACACAGTTCCAGGGGACGGTTCCCGGCAGCTAGAGCAGCCCCGGGAAACGTTAATATACAATGGAATCTGGGTTAGGCAGTGTCTTCTCCAAGAGTTGAGCTCACAGGACATTCCCAAGAAACCTCTGGAGAGGTGGGGAGGAAAGTTTCTGGAGGTCTTTGGATGAAGAAAGCAAAAAAAAAATGGCCTTGATTTTCAAGGCGAAATTAAGTTTCTGGAGGTCTTTGGATGAAGAAAACAAAAAAAAAAAATGGCCTTGATTTTCAAGGCGAAATTACAGAGGAAGAAAAAAATGTTTTTAATCTAATTAAGAGCGATCTTTTCACCTTCATCACAACACCGCGGAAATGTGCCAGTTCTTAACTTCACACAATAATCAAAGCAATTAGTGAGGGAGAAGCCTTGGAAACCGGTGCAGATGTTCTCAGAATGTTTAATGGGGAAATGAGTTGCAGGCCTCGTTCTCAGTATCCGGCTCCAGGCCCTGGCTACCAAATCCAGACATCTGCTTGGGCCCCACCCCCAGGCCCCGAGGGCGCGGGCTTGAGAAACACAGGTCCCTTCCCAGGCCGCCTCCCAGCCAGGCCAGATCCGGGGCCGAGAGGCTCCCCATGGCTCCCCAAGCCGGAGCCTGGACACAGTCAGAGCCACCCCAGAGCTGGGGGCAGGGGGAGGCTTAACATCAAAATTATGTTAACAACTGATGTCAAAAATAATCAGCTCAGCCTGGCTCCCCCACCCGGTCCCTGCTGGCTGTAGGAGCACACCGGGAGGCAAGGAGAGGGCAAGGGGCCCTGCGGGGGACTCTCGGCTCTGACACCACCCCACCGAGTTTGCGCAAACACCACTTCAGGAAGAGACGTGGTGGCCTCTGTCTGGTGTGGCCCCGGAGTCCCCATTCCAGTGCTGCTGGCCTCCTAGCGGGTCGAACATGAGGAAACTTCCAATGATCAGAAAAAAACGTGGAGAAACGAGGACGGCGCCTACTGAGGAAGCAGCCTTTTGCAGACAGCAGAGGGCCACATGGCTGGTGTTAACTGGCTGTGGGAGACCCGAGACCCCAGCTGGGTCAGACAGCTTAGCGAATCTCGGAGACCCCGCCGTATGGCAGGCATCAGGGACACAGAGGTAAAGAACACATGATCCCTGTTCTCAAGGACACACAGGCAGCACAGGGGCCCCACCCATGTACCCTCAGCACTCACGTTCCATAAGCACCAAAGGCCTCTTAATGCAATCCCGCCAGATGCTTTCCCGAGCGCTATCTCTGACCTCGGGGGCCTGCTGAGCCACACACAGGGCAGGCCAGAAGTGACGCAGAACGAACCCCCTGAGAGGCGGCTCTCGGCAGCGAGAGATAAACACCCTAAGCTCCTTGAGCAGCTGGTGGAACAACTCTGAGGAGTGTTCTCTGTAGCTTCCCAGCTGCCCACCATAGAGCTCTCCCTCAACGAGCGACTTGCAACACGGATTCCCAGGGTGGGCTCGAGATCCAGGGAAACTGACCCACGACTGTGCGATGGGAAGCTGCTGGCGCGCTTTCAGTAGGAGAGCAGCGAGGTCTCCTCCAAAGAACTCCCTTGGGCTGCCGTGTGGAGAACGGAGGAGAGAAGGCAGGAGCAGAAGCAGATCGGTGAGGAGGGGAGGGGAACGGCCCAGGCAGAGAAGTGGAAGCAGCTCTGACCAGGGAGGTGGCTGCAGAGAAGGCAAGGAGCGGGCAAAGCCCAGAAAGTTGACGAGGGCTGCTGATGGATTAGACACAGGCTCTAAGAAAAAGGCGTACTTTTAAAAGGTTTCCAGGCAGTTTAGGGAACAACAGCACGTCGCTCCCCTTCCCTCTGGTTCCAAATCTCCATACTTGTCCTCCCCCGCAAAGCACAAAACCAACAAGGAGTGCAAATAAAAGCACACACGACCCATGCCTTCGGCAGCACTAGGAAACAGAGTACCGTGGCCTTCGAATTACCTGTGAATGGAGAAATGAACCAAAGTCCAACAGCGCTACGGCCACCTGCCCACCACGGCAAGACTCCAGATGAAAAGTCAGGAGATGAGGCTTAAAATGCCCAGTCCAAACACATTAGGAAAGCGAGTGACCTCAGCAAAAACAGAGGAGTAGGTACCTCTGAGGAGCCTTCCCTTCACAGAAACGTTGAGAAATGAAGTAAAATCTGTCAGAGTCAACTTTGTCAGAACTCTAGAAAGCAGTCAGAAGTTTACGGCACCCAAGTGAACGCCCAGCCGTGAAACAGGCAATTTAAAAATGATAGGAGAGCTCTGTGGCATTTTCACTTGTCTTTGCAACACCCCGTCCCCCACTCACTAGCAGTCTTGAAGACGGCTGCCCACATGCCCAGTATGGGACCCTGATCCCTGGTTCTGGCGGGAGCAGAGCAGATCTTACGCTCAAACGATGTGTCTGTTTGGTATTGTCTGGAGGCTGCCTGAAGGTGATTGCCCTTGTTTCCCCTACAAGGGAACTCTCAAACGAAAACGGTGGACATTCCTTGAAAACACTGTAAGGGAGTCAAACCAATCACAGCCACCTGGGGAAAAGATTACAGTTAAGGCGTACAACAGAGCACCGAAAGCCTGGGAGGAAGAGCTGGGGAAAGAGTGTCTGAGAAATCAGGCCATTCTAAGACACCTGCGTAACACCGAAAACTTGAGAAAGTCAAGAGCGTGCCCGGGGCAGGATGCATGCTCAGAAAGTCCTGAGAACACACCAAGCTTTCACTTCTGACTGATCTCTGTGCCCACCTCCAACAGGAAGTGAAGGCGGAGGCAGAGTTGTAAACAGCCTGGCCAAATCTTGAAGGATTGCCCCAGCACGTAGCTAAGCTGCAAAGGCTGGGAGAGTTCTTTCACTTTTTTCCTTCCTCTCCCTCTGTCGGACTCCTGGCACTCAAGGAAGTCTCTGTCAAAACAACAGCTGAACACAAGCGGAACAGTGGCTTTAGAAACCACACATGGCAAAGAATACAGATGTCAAAAAAATAGAAGTCACTAAACAGTTACAGCTCGTAGCAAGGAAAAAAAAAATCCCGAGAAGGGGAAAGAATCTACTGGCTAGAGTTACTATATATAATATCCCAAATAGCCAGTTTTCAACCAAAAATTATGAAATGTGTGAAGAAACAAGAAAGTATGGCTCATTCACAGAAGAAATGAACAGAAACCATCTCTGAGGAAGTACAGACACTGAGCTGACTAGATAAAGAGTGTAAATCAACTTTCTTAAATATGTTCAAAGAACTGCAGGAACCCACAGACAAAGAACTAAAGGAACGGTGTGTAAATGAACAGAGAATGTCAGTAAAGCGAGAAATTATAAAAAGGAATTAAATTCTGGAGAAGTGTAACAACTGACGTGAAACACTTACTAGAGGGCTTCATCGGCATACTTGAGCCGAAGAGAAATCAGGGAACTTGAAGATAGGTCAATCTATATTATCCAGTCTGAGGAGCGGAAGGAAAAATGAACAGATCCTCTGGGACCTGTGGCATATCATCAAACGTAACAACATATCCATACTGGGAATCCCGGAAGGAGAGGTGAGACAGGAAGGGGAAGGAAGAATATTTGAAGAAATAATAGCTGACCTCTCAAATTGGATGGAAGACATGAATCTAGACCTCCAAGAAGCCCGGTGAATTCCAAGAAACAAATCACAATTGAACTGCTGAAAGATAACGACAGAACTGTGAAAGGAGTGAGAGAAGTGCCTCCTCCCATACAGGGGCAGTCAGTAAGATTAACAGCAGATTTCTCATTAGAAAGCATGGAGGCCAGAGGGGAATGGGATAAAAATTTTAAAGTGTTTAAAGAGGCAAACAAATATCAAAAAGTGAGTTAAGGGTTTTTTTTTAAGATTTCTTTTCTAGACGTGGACCATTTTTAAGGGTTTTTCTTTAAGATTTCTTTTCTAGACGTGGACCATTTTAAAGTCTTTACTGAATTTGTTACAATACTGCTTCTGTTTTGGTTTTATGGCCACGAGGCACGTGGAATCTTAGCTCCCCGACCAGGGATCGAACCCACAGCCCCCTGCACTGGAAGGCGAAGTCTTAACCACTGGACCGCCAGGGAAGTCCCGAGTTAAGAATTTTATATCTAGCAAAATTATTTCAACAGTGAAGGAGAAATTCATATGTTCTGAGATAAACAAATGCTAAGGGAGTTCCTTGCTAGCCGACTTGCCCTACAAAAAGTGGTGAAGAGAGTCCTTTCAGCTGAAATGAAAGGACACTAGAAAGTAACTCAAACCCATACAAAGAAGTAAAGAATTCCAGAAAAGGTAACCACATAGGTAAACACAGAAGCCAGTATTATCATATCCTTAGTTTATAATTCCTCTTTATTTCCTACATGACTTAAAAGACAAATACATAAAACAATATCTATACATCTATGTTATTGGGAATACAATGTATAAAGAAAGGTATAATTTCTGACAATAACAACATGAGGGGGATGGAACTGTATAGGAGCTGACTTTTTGTACTGAGGAAGGAAGTCAGTTCATCAAGATGTTTAACAATTATAAACATGTACACATCAAACAACAGAGCCCCAAAGTACATGAAACAAACATTGACAGAACTGGAGGGAGAAATAGACAGTTCTACAATGATAGCTGGAGACGTCAGTACCTAACACTCAATAATAGATAGAACAACCAGACAGAAGATCAGTAAAGAAACAGAAGACTTGAACAACACTATGAACCAAGGAGACCCAACAAACTTATGTAGAACACTCCACCCGATGACAGCAGAATGCATTCTCCTCAAGCGCACATGGAATATTCTCCAGAATAGACCACACGTTAGGCTTCAACGCAGTCTCAGTAAAATTTAAAAAATTAAAATCATACCAAGTAGCTTCTCTAACCAAAATGGAGCGAGGCTAGAAATCAATAATAGAAGGAAAACTAGAAAATTAACAAATATGTGAAAATTAAACAACACACTCGTTAAAAACTAATGAGTCAAAGAAGACATCACAAGGGAAATTAGAAAATATTTTGAGATGAACAAAAATGAAAACACAACATACCAAAGCCTTTGGGATGCAATGAAGGCAGTGCTCAAGGAGAGAAATATAGCTATGAATTCCTACATACAGAAAGAAGAAAGAATTTCAATAACCTTTCAGTAATCTTTACAGCCTAAGGAACTATAAAAAGAAAAGTAAACTAAACCCAAAGTTAGCAGAAAGAAGAAAATAATAAATGTGAGCGTGGAGAAATGAACAGAAAAACAAGAGTCAACGAAACAAAAAGGTGGTTATTTTTGAAAAGATCAACAAAGTTGACAAATGCTTAGCTAGAATGACTAAGAAAAAACAAGAAGATGCAAATAAAAATGTAAACGAAAGTGGAGACATTACAATTGACCTTACAGAAATAAAAAGAATTACAAGAGAATACTATGAACAACTGTACCTCCCCAAATTAGATATTAACCAAGATGAAATGAACAAAATCTGACTCAAGAAGAAACAGAAATTCTGAACAGACTTATAACAAGTAAAAAGCATGAATCACTGGGCTTCCCTGGTGGCACAGTGGTTGAGAGTCCGCCTGCTGATGCAGGGGACACGGGTCCGGGAAGATCCCACATGCCACGGAGCGGATGGGCCCGTGAGCCATGGCCGCTGAGCCTGCGTGTCGGGAGCCTGTGCTCCGCGGCGGGAGGGGCCACAGCAGTGAGAGGCCTGCGTACCGCAAAAAAAAAAAAAAAAGTATGAATCACTCAGTAATCAAAGATCTCATAGTAAAGAGAAGTCTAGGACCTGAAGGCTTCACTGGTGAATGATACCAAACATGTAAAGAAGAATTAACACCAGTCCCTCAAACTCTAACAAAAAAACAGAAAGGAGGGAACACTGCAACATATTCTATGAGATGAATATTACTCTGATACCAAAATCACACAAATACACCACAAGAAAGCTAGATACCAATAGCCCTTATAGATTCAAAAACAAACAAACAGAAAACCCGGAGGAAAATACTAGTAAACCAAATCCAGCAGTATATTAGAAGAACTATATCCCATGAGTAAGTGGGATTTATCTCAGGAATGGGAGGGTGGTTCAACATAAGAAAAATCAAAGTAATACATCAGAGTAATAGAATTATCTCAGTTAACACAGAGAAAGCATTTGACAAAATCCAACAACCTTTCAAGATCAAAATTCTCACAAAATTAGGAAAAGAAGGGATCTTTCTCAACACGATAAACAGCATTTACGAAAAGCCCATAACTAACATAATAATGGTGAAAAGACTAAAAACTTTTCCCATAAAACCAGGAACAAAAGGATGCCCATTTTTACCACTGCTTTTCAACAGTGTACTAGAAGTTTTAGCCATAGCAATCAGGCAAAAAAATAAATAAAAAGCATCCAAATTGGAACGGAAGAAGTAAAAGTATTTTTATTCACAGATATGATCCTACATAGAAAATCCCAAAGAATCCACAAAAGAAGAAAAAAAAAAACCCAACCTATTAGAACTAATAAACAAATTCAGAAAACTTGCAGGACGTGGTCAACACGCAGAAATCATTGGTGTATCTATACACCGGCAATGAACAATCCGAGAAGGAAATTTTTAAACGATTCCATTTACATTAGCATCAGGAAGAGTAAAGTACCTAGGAATAAATTTAACAAAGAGGTGAAAGACTTCTAGGCCAAATACTACAGAACTCATAGAAATGAAAGACCTAAATAAATGGAACAACATCCTATGTTCATGGATTGGAAGACTTAATGTTGTTAAGACGGCAATGTTATCCAGTGATCCACAGACTGAATGCAATCCCTATCAAAATTCTAATGGTCGTTTTTGCAGAAATGAAAAAATTGATCCTAAAATGTCTATGGAGGGTAAGGGGCCTAGTATAGCTTAAAAATGATTGAAAAAGAACCAACTCAGAAGACTCACACTTCCCAACTTCAAAACATACACAGGGCTATATTAATCAAAATAATGTGGTACTGGCATAAGGGTAGACATTTAGCCCAATGGAATAAAATAGAGAACCTAGAAATAAACCTTCATATATAGTCAACTGATATTCAATAAAGGGTACCAACTCCATTTGATGGTAAAAGAACGGGCTCTTCAACAAATGGTGCTGGGACAACTGGACAGCTGGACACAGGAAAAAGAATGAAGTTGGACACATACCCCATACCGTATAAAAATTATCTCAAAATGGATCAGCCACCTAAATATAAGAGCTAAAACCACACATTTCTTAGAAGAAAACAGAGGTAAATCTTTACGACCTTGGATTACGTGCTAAATGCCACTGAACTGTTTGACTTTAAAATGATCATGTTATGTAGATTTCACCTCATTAAAAAAAAAAAATAGGGGCCACAGAAGACTTCAAAGAAGCACAGACACAGTTAACCCCAGGAAAACAAAGTCCAGCATTAGGTGTCAAAATGGAGAATGCAGGACAGAAATAGGCAGTTCATAGCAACAGGAACAAGGAAGGGCTTTGAAGTGACTGGTTAGAAGTGGCAATCTCAGAGAATCACATCTTGGGGAGGCTCAGGTAAACAGAGAAGTGGCATGACCAGGAAGGTAAAGAAGGAGATAAGAGCGGGAAGTGAAGGAGACCCCTGCAGGAATTAAAGAAAAGCAAGACATGGAAGTTACCTCACACACATACCCCAGGACAGCAGTATCTGGAAATGCAACTGCCTAAAAGAGGACAAGCCTGAAAGAAGACGGCATTTTTGAACCAGGAACTCTGACCACAAAGTACATGGGAATATAAGTAAGCAGACTACATTCATATAATACTACTGTGAGAAAAAACGTACCAGAAGATGAGAATAAAAACTTTTCTGCTTATAAAAGTCTCCAAAATCTAACCATAAAGTTGAAGAAGACTGTAAATAACATTCCCAACCAAGATAAATATTTTCAACATCTGGGACATGAAAACATACCTGAATCAGTAATAAGATCACTTAAAAACAGAAATGGATAAAAATAAAAATAAGAAATGACTGAACTAAAGATAGAAATAGATGAAAAGCATGAAAACAGCTAAGATAATTAAAATGAAAGAAAGACAGAAATAGCATCAGAGTGACCAGGGTTGAAGTGGAAGATAGGCAAAGGGGGTCCAATGTGCATATAACTCAAGTCTCTGAAGAAGAAAAGAAAAACAATAGAAATACTATTTAAAGGCGTATGTTAAAAATTCTATAAATACAATAAAATCTGACACATTGAAAGGACCCACGTGGGTACCAAGGAAACTGACCTGGAACCATCAACTCAGACACTTCCTGGTAAAACTACTAGACTTTAAAAATAGAGAAGAAATCCTTAGGGCCTCCAAGCGAAAGACAACATAACAAAGGCAACAGACTTAACAAAAACAATATACAAATGGAGCAGAATTTTCAAGAAACTTAAGGAAGGACCAGAAGCCAAGGGTTTTATATCCAGTCAAGCTGGACTTCATGTATCAAGGTGATAGAAAAACAGTTTTACATATGCACAAAATACTGTCCACAGGAGCCCTTGCTAAGCAAGGCTTAGAGGGTAGGCTTCATCCAACCACGAGGAGACTGGAAAAACTCTGGCAAAAGAACTGATAGTAAACATTCTATACATTTAGTTACAGAACTAGATGAAGACCTGGAGAGAGTCATGGCTGAATAATAATACACGAACATCATATGTCCCTGCAAAAAATAGAAAGAATACAAATAAATAGAAAGGATACAAATCTGGGAGGAAAAGGAAGAGACAATGAAACAGTGTATACATAGTAAGTATGTATTAGATGGAGTGTATAAAACTGACTTATACATCTAATAGATAGGAATCCATGTGGCATACCAAATAGGATAAAGAAAGAAAAGGGGGGATTAAACCAAGATTAGTAATACAAAGGAAACCATTAGTTAAAAAAAAAAAAAAGTACAAACATCCTTCAATACCAAAATAATTTATGAAAAAGCAAGGCAGACACACAGAGCAACAAAATCAGTATGTCATAATATGGGCAATAATTGCAACATGTGATAATATAAAAGGAACTGAGATCAAATTTATCAGTCACATTAATAAATGTGAGTTAAAAACATGCTTTTCCAAAGAAAAATATATTCAAGTTGGCTCATAAAGTAAAATCAACTCCATGCAATTTTTAAAAATCAGACATCTAAAATTCAGTGATCAAAATGCTGAAAAATGCAGGAATGGATAAGATTCACCAGATAAATGTAAACACCAAGAAAACGGGTTATGATTCTGGCATGCTGAAAAAGTATAATTAATGTTATAAAAGCTTAAATGGGACAAATAAGGATCCTTTATAATGCTAAAAGCCACATTTCATAATGAAGTTACAACAATTATGAATAACTATGCAATAAATACCACCCGCATCAAACAGAAACTACTAGAGATGCAGGGAAAATATAAATACATTCATAAGGCAAGAGCCACATTCTACTTCATATGACAGACCAAGTGGATGGATAAACAAAGCCAGGATATAAGGGATCTGAAGAACATAATTCACAAGTCAGCTCTTTTGTGTACATATATATGGAACAGGAGACCACGGCGATAGAGACTATTCCTTCTTGAGCACACATTTATAAGTCTGAATACACAGATCAAGAAAAATACACAAATTACCCATTCAAAAAGCTAAAAAAGGGGCTTCCCTGGTGGCGCAGTGGTTGAGAATCTGCCTGCTGATGCAGGGGACACGGGTTCGAGCCCTGGTCTGGGAAGATCCCACATGCCGCGGAGCAACTAGGCCCGTGAGCCACAACTGAGCCTGCGCATCTGGAGCCTGTGCTCCTCAACAAGAGAGGCCGCGACAGTGAGAGGCCCGCGCACCGCGATGAAGAGTGGCCCCCACTCGCCGCAATTGGAGAAAGCCCTCGCACAGAAACGAAGACCCAACACAGCCAAAAATAAATAAATAAATTAAAAAAAAAAAAAGCTAAAAAAACCCCCAAACCTACAGTAAATCAAAAGAAAGCACAAAGAAGAAGATAGCAAAGACAAAAGCAGAAATTAATGAGGCAGAAACTAGTAAGATAGTAAAACCAAATTAATAAAATAAAAATCCTGGTTAAAAAAATAGACAAACTACTATTTACTTTAATTAAGGAGAAAAGAGAGAAAGCACAAATATGCAGAAGTAACAAGAGGAAGTAACTATTGTTGTGGAGGAAATTCATAAATATCGTAACAGACTACTTGGTACAATTACATGCAAAATATTTGTAAAACCCAGGTGAAATGGGTAATTTCCTTGCAAAACACAATTTATCTAAAATCGATCTCAGTAGAAATAGAAAGCTTAAACACCTAATTTCCAAAAAATAAACAGAAAATTTTATCAAGGAACTACCCTAAAAGAAAGTGTGATATCCATTAGATTTCACAGGAGAATTCTACCAAAATCTTTCAGAGAACAAACAGTCCAAATTTTGCATACATTGTTCCAGAGCACAGAAAATGAAGGAAACCTTCCAAATATACTTTATAAGCAAATGTAACACTGATATATAAACCTGATAAAAACAGAACATAAAAAGACCAATATTATTTATGAATGCTGATGCAGAAATCCTAAGTATTTCCCCATATTAATAGGTTTGAGAAGAAACATGATTACCTCCAGGAATTCATCATCCATTCCTAACTAAACTCTTGTGAAAATACAAATGGATGGACACTTCCTTGATAAAACTACACAAATACTAGGAGAAAAGAGGAGTGAATTCCTCTACAAACTAAGCATAGGAAAAAGGTTTCCCAACTGTGACTAAAAATCTAGATGTAATAAGAGAAGATAAATAAATTTGACTACAGATTTACTAAACCTTTAGCATAGAAAAAAATCTTAATCAAAAGACAATGACAAAAATGGAAGGAAATCTTTGCAACAGAAGGCTAATGGCCATGATATACACAAAATTTTTTAAAACGTAGGGAGTAAAGAACCAAGACGACTATAGAAAAATAAGCAAAAGATATAAACAGATATTTCAGGAAATGGTATATAAAAATGGCCCTTAAACTTATGAAAAGGCTGTAATTTCATGGGCTTCCCTGGTGGCGCAGTGGTTGAGAGTCTGCCTGCCGACTCAGAGGACGCAGGTTCGTGCCCCGGTCCGGGAAGATCCCACATGCCGTAGAGTGGCTGGGCCCGTGAGCCATGGCCGCCGAGCCTGCGCGTCCGGAGCCTGTGCTCCGCAACAGGAGAGGAGGCCACGACAGTGAGAGGCCCGCGTACCGCCAAAAAAAAAAAAAAAAAAAAAGGTTGCAATTTCACTCATAAAAAGTAAATGCAAGCTAAATCTAAACTGAGATACCATTTTTTATCTATCAGATCCCACAAAAATTCAAAATCTTGATAACATACTCCTCTAGTGAGACTGTGTGGGAACAGTCTCACACTGCTGGTGTGAAATCGAAATGGCGCCGGCCTTATAGAGGGGAATTTGGCAATATTTAACAAAACTACACGTGTATTTATATTTCAACCTGACAATCCCACTTCTGGGAAATTACCTTAAGGATACGCCTCCAATAATATGCAAAAAATAACACAGAAGATTCTTCAGCGCAGCATTACTTGCAATTACAAAATATTAGAGGCTACCCGGAGTGCTGACCACAGAATGATGAGCATGGCTGCTATCCAGAGAGGACCTACGCATACGAGTATAAGAGAATGGTTGAAAAGACGGTACTATGTACGCACCAAGGAATACCATGCAACTGTAAGAAAGGAAGAGAAAGCTCCGTATGAATCGAGATTGAGTGATTTCTAGGAGATACTGCTAGGCGACAAAAGCAGAGTACAAAGGGGCATATACAGAAGACCACATTTTTTTTGTAATAAAGAAGAGGAAATGAGAAAACTAGGACATATGTTTGATATGCACACACAATCACACACTACCGGTAACCAGAGAACACTGAAATCGGTTACCAACAAGAGGTGGGGAGAATTAGGATGGGAGGGGTATGGGAAGAAAGGACATTTCTCTCAGTAGACCTTTTTGTATAGGTTTGACTTTGGAAGTAAGTTAATGTTCTACATAGACAGAAAACAAAATTAAATCAGCAAGATGTGGGATGCCTCTGGAATGGTGGAATGAGGACCTTGACAAAACTTCTCCCTAGAGAGCAATGACAAAATTGGACAAAGTTTTTAGAAAAAACAGTCATTTCAGAACTCCAGAAGTTAACCAAAGGCATATAACAATTGAAAGGTGTTTATTCAAGAAAAAAACGACTAAACCTTGGTAGGAAGAGCAGGGTCTATGGCAGTATAACTTGGGGCCACTCCCATCTCCCCACCCAAGCTCAGTAGCCTTAGGAACTTTCAGTCTCAGTGCCAACAAAGAGGGATAACTGGATTTGGAGCTCCACGGAAAAACCCCTGCATTACTGTCAAACAGTAGTGATCTCCGTGGAAAATAATTGGGCAAGGCCAACATCACAGCTACTGAAGCCTGCAGTATTGGATGGGGCAAGCCACAGACCAGAAAAAAATTTTGAAGGGATCCCTGAAATCTGGAAGACTGCACGTCCTCTCGAGAGAGACCAGAGAGAACCCTTGTTATCATGTATCCTTGGCTGACTGTGAAACCCTGTGCAAGCAGAAAGTAGAAGCCAGGAAGACCTGTAAACTACCTGAATTTGAATGAATATCTCAACTCATACAAAGATCACCTCAGCAAACGGTAGAAGCCTCACTGGCTCAAGGTGTTTCAACAAAACTGACCTATCAGCCTCACCACAGATCCAGGGGTGACACCAAGGAAGCCAGGCTTAAAAACAAAAATAAGAATTCAAAAACAAAAACAAAAGCTGAGCAGAGACATCAGTGGCCATGTGCTGCATGACACAAAGATGACACAAACAGTGCAGGCAAGGAATCAACAAGTCAACAAACAAAAAACATAGCAACAACAATCACCCCTGGCTAGGGGAAGGATGGGAACACAGAATTCCTATATTATATAAAAGGATCGATTTTTAACCAAAATTTTTGAGACACGCAAAGAAGCAAGGAGTGTAACCCTTAAACAGAAATAAAGAGCAGTCAATAGCAAGGATCCCTGAGAGGGTCTTCTTAGGCCAAGACTGCAAAGCCGCTTTTGTAAATCTGTTCGAAGAGCTAAAGAAACAACGGTAAATGAACGAAGGGAAAGTATGATGACAGAGACTCATCAATGGAGAATATCCATAAAGAGATATGGATTATAAAATAAACCAAGTAGAAATTCTGGAGTTGAAAGCACAACTTAGATGAAAAACTAGGGGGGCGCTAAACAGCAGATCTGAACTGGCAGAAGAAAGAATGAATCAGTGAACTTGAAGATACAGCCATAAAGATGATTCATTCTGAAGAATATAAAAGGATGAAGAAAACTGAACAAAGCCGCTGAGGCTTGCCGGATACCATTAAGAGTGACGACGTATGCATCATTAAAGTCCCTGCAAGGAGACGAAAGGGAGGACAAATATTATTTGAAGAGAGAATTTCGCATTCACCTGACGCATGCTGTTTTCAATTGAGATGCTTACTGTAATCCCCAGACTACACTAATAGGAAAATAACTTTATAAATAGGAAAAAGAAACTAACAAAGAATGGCACACTAAAACGTATCTATTAAAACAACAGAACGCAGTAAAGGAGGAAGAAAAGAACAACATGAGAAGAGACGTGAGACGTACAAAATTCATAGCAAATGGCAGATGTAAATCCTACCGTGTCAATAATTATGTTAATAACTATAAGTGAATTAAACACTCACTAAAGAAGCAGAGATTGCCAGACTGCCTAGAACGAGAACCAAGTGTATGCTGCCTACAATATATAAATTATATATTCAAAGACACAGACAGATTCAAAGAAAAAGGATGAAAAAAGATGACGTGTAAACACTAAACACAAGAACGCTGGAGTGGCTATACTAAATATCACACAGAACAGATTTTAAAATAAACTATATTCCTGGAGACAATGAGGAATTTATAATGATAAAAGGGTCAACTCATCAGGAAGAAATTAAAATTATAAGATAAAACTAAAAATCATAAAGAAATAAAAAGTATATATGCAACTAACAGCAGTCCTAACATACATGAAACGAAAAATGACGGAATGATGAAAGAAACAGACAATTCAACAATAATAGACAATTCAACAGTAAAATAAGAGTATAGTTCAAGTTTTTTATATCAAGATTTTTATATCCTTGGACTTTCTATCTTGCTCTGTCAATTATGAAGAGTGGAGCACTGAACTATTACATAACTACTATTATTGAACGAGGCGGTGGGACACGGGCTATGTGGAACCCTGCTTAACGACCTCGTCTGTTCTGGTGTCAGGGACCCAATGAGAAGCTGAGTACTCTACCTGGCAGCGTGGTCCACTGGGGAGGTGATCTCATACCCAACTCAGAAGCAACAAGACAGTGTGAGTTGGTGCCCCCACTTTCACTGGGAAGATGTCCGTGGGACAAGAGGGAAGCTGAACTTCCACTCACCTGTCTACAGTGAAGTAGTGTAAGGCACTGCCCTAGATTTTCTGGAGTGGGATTGCTGGGGAGCACAGGGGGAAGCTGTGCTTCCTGCATGCTCACCCAGCCCTCTTGCTACACCTCAACAGGAGAACTGTCTGCTAAAAAAAGGACAAGAAAGAAACAAATAACCAAAAAAAAAAAAAAGCCACAATCACCACAACAAAAAACCAGAGCCCCATATTAAATTGGATCCAGAGTCTTATAACCTCTACAATTTCCAGGGTACAACTGAAAATCACTTGTCATGAAAGAATCAGGACGGTCACAATATAAATGAAAACAGATAATCAAGAGATGCCGAAACCAAAGTAAATAAAGTGCTGGGATTATCTGAAAAGGACATTAAGAAGTCATCCTAAAAACGCTTTAATAAGCAATTACAAAGCTTCTTTACACAAATGAAAAAGAGGAAAATCTCAACAAAGAATCAGCCATTTCCATTTAAAAATGGAAATTATAGAAGTGAAAAATACAGTAACTGAGAAGAAGCTCACTGGATGGATTCAATTGTAGACAATAGAATCTTAAACTTAAGGCTAGTCAATAGAATTCACTCCAGCTGAACAACAGAAAATAGACTGAAAATAAAAAGTGAACAGTCTCAGTGACCTGTTTGACCACAGGGAAAGACCCAACATTTGTATCGCTGGAATCCCAAAGGAGAGGAGTGAGTGAAATAAAAACTGTATTCAAAGAAATAATGGCTGAAAACTCCCAAATTTAGTGAACGATAATCTTACAGGTTCAAGATGCTAAGTGAATACAAAAGCCAAATATACCCCCAAAATCTATACCAAGACACATTATAAATATATGAAAACTAAAGACAAAAAAATTTTTTGGAAAGAAGAGAAATGGCACAATTTTTAGAGGGAACAGTGATTTGAACAGCAGTGGATTTCTCATCAGAAAACATGGAGACCAGCAGAAGCGGCATAAAAGTTTTCAAATAAAATGAAAGAAAGAAAATGAAAACACTAACTCAAAAAGAACTGTCAACTGTAAATCCTATAATCAGCAAAATACACTTCAGGAATGAAGGGGAAATAGACATTTCAGAAGAAGGGAAACAGAGAATTTGTTGCTAGCAAGGCTACCCTTAAAGAACAGCAAAGGAAAGTTTACAGTCTAGCGTGGTGCTTAATGGATGAGAAGGAAATACTTAAAGACAATTGTATTTTTTAAATGGTGAGGATAAAAGAAACTAAATGGAAGTAAGGTTTCAATAGTTCACTCAAAGAAGTAAAGCACTGATATCAGTAAGTTATGATAAATTACATATTTATACTCAATACCTACGGCACTTACTAAGAAAACCATACAAAACTTCTTACTCCCAAACACTGCAGACATCAAAAGGATAATAAGGGAATATGTCAAACAATTCTACGTACACAAGTTCTGCCAGCTTAGATGAAATAGACCAATTCCTCAAAAAGCACAAACTACAATTCACCCACTATGAAATATTTGCCAATTATATATCTGATAAGGGGCTAATATCCAAAACATATAAAGAATTCATACAACTCAACAGCAACAAAAACCAATCCTATTAAAAATGGGCAAGGGAATTCCCTGGAGGTCCAGTGGCTAGGACTCTGCACTTTCACCGCCAAGGGCCTGGGTTCAATCCCTGGTCAGGCATCTAAGATCCCACAGGCTGCACGGCACAGCCAAAAACAAACAAGCAAACAAAAAATGGGCAGAAGATCTGAATAGACATTTTCCCAAAGGAGACTAAAGGATGGCCAACAAGTACACGGAAAGATACTCAACGTCATTAATCATCAGGGATATGCAAACCAAAACCACAATAAGACTTCGCCTCGTACCTGTCAGTACGGCTATTGTCAAAAAGAGAAGCAACAGCAAGTGTTGGTGAGGATGTGGAGAAAAGGGAACTTTTGTGCACTGTTGGTGGGGTTATAAATTGGTGCAACAAGTATGGAAAACAGTATAGCGCTTCCTCAAAAAATTAAAAATAGAACTACCATATGATCCAGGAATTCCACTTCTGGGTATTGATCCAAAGAAAATGAAAACACTAACTCAAAAAGACATGCGCACCCCATGTTTACTGCAGCATTATTTACGATAGCCAAGAAAACAACTTATATCCGTTGATGAATCAATGGCTAAAGAAGTTGTAGTATACATGTACAATGGAATTCATCTATATGAATTCATCTATATTATTCATCTATAAAAAGCAATGAAATCTTGTCATTTTCAACAACATGGATGAAGGACATTATACTAAGTGAAATAAGTCAGAGAGAGAAAGACAAATACCTTTTGTATGAGCTTTCTCACACGTGAAATCAGACACAAAATGAAACAACAAAAGCGAAATCCACAGGTACAGAGAACATATTGGTGGTTTTCAGAGGAGGGGTGGGGAGGTGGGAGAAATGAGTGCAGGGGAGGTCAAAAAGTAAAAAGAAAAACAAAAATTTAAATTTGCAACTAACATATAAAGACAAAGACAATCAACCAGGAGATACATCCAACTAATAGGAATTCTAGAAAGAGAGTGCAGAGAAAAACATTAAAAGGGAGGAAATTAATAAATAAAACACTGATTTCTCAGAGTAGAGGGATGTGAGAGTCTTCAGATTAAAAGGGCTCACTCACCAGGTGTCTAGCAAAACAGATGAGGGGTAAAACACCCCACTTCTGGGCTTATTGTTGTGACATTTCAAAATGCTAACCATAAATTAAGGGGGGAAAAAACTAAGCTTCCAGGGGTGGGGAAAGCAGGTCACCAACAGAAGAATGAGAATAACATTCGCAACCTCCCCCCCAAATTTTAAAATAAATAAAATATTATCAAGTAGAATTCAGCAATATATGAAAAGAATTATACACCATGGCCAGTGGGATTTATTCTAGGAATGCAAAATTGGTTCAGTATTCAAAATCATGCAATGTAACGCACCAAATTAACAGGCAAATAATAAAGATTACCTGATCATATCAACTGATACACACAATTCATCTGACATAATCCGTCTCTTCGTGATAAAAACTCAGAAACAACAGAAATAAAAGGGCACCTTCTCATTTTGATAAACACCATCTACCAAAAGGAACTTTATCTAACATCATACCGAATGGTGAAAGACTGAATGAGTTCCCCTTAAGGTTGAGAAGAAGGCAATGATTTTCACTCATCATTCCTATTCAACGTACTACTGGAAGTAACAGCCACTTCAATAGCACAGGAGAAGTCAATGAAAGGCATACGTACAGGAAAAGAAGAAAGAAAACTGTCACTATTTGAACACGACATCACAGCTAAAAGCTGAAGACAAGGAGAAAATCTTGAAAGGAGCAAGAGAAAAAAGGGGAAACCAACAAAACTAACAGATGACTTTTCATCAGAAAAAGAAATGGAACCCAACAGCAGCGGGGCTACATGATCAAAGTGTGTAAAGACAAAAAACTAACAACCTTACATCCAGAAAGACTATCTCTTGAAAGGAAGGCAAAATAAAGACATTCTCAGATAGACAAAAATAGAGAATTTCTTGTTAGCATACCTACTTTATAAGAACTACTGAAGAAAGGTTTTCAGTGACACCAGATAGCAAATTGAATTCACACATGTAAGAAAACAAAAAGCATCCCTAAAGGCAATTATGTAATTATACAATATAAATTCCTATTTCTTCTAACTGAATTGTAAAGCAACTGTATAAAACAACAGGTATTTAGTTGTATCGTTGGGCCTGAACCATACAGAAATGTAAAATAGTTGCCTTTCTTTTTCTTTTTTAAGTTTTAGAGTATTTTATTATAGAGCAATCGAAACGGAGACAGCACAACACAGTAGAACAGAAGCAACACAATGGAACATCCAGTGTTTGTAACAGAAAAATTTCAAACAATCCAAACCCCTTAAACGAGATAATGTATGAAAGAAAGTGACATACATTCAGAGGACTGAGATCAAATCAGCTAGAGCTACATGTATCAACCTCATTAAATTATAAAAACACAATAGCAAGTGAAAACAGCAAGTATTAAAAGGATATTTACAGGACAGTACAACTTACCTATTTTTTTAATAATGCAAAAAACTACATATTGTTTAGTGAACATGCATAGGGTGTGATGTGGTGAAAGCATACCCAAAAATGATAATCCTTGATGAACAGAAAAGGTATCAATACCAACTCAAAGTAGGTTGGTTGTTGCAATGCTGAACTGTGCTAAAGAAATGTCAGCAGTTGGTAATTTGAATCCAAAGTAACAAAAGGATAGGGTCAAATATGTTAATTGAGGTTGATCAGACAAACACCATAAATATATACTTGCTTTTCTTTTTATAAGACATAAAGTTACATAAAGTAATCATTATTACACTGTATCGCTGGGTTTATAGCATACATAGATGTAATATGTTTAACAATAATGCCACAGAAATGGTAAAACAGAATAAAGCAATATAGGAATAACTTATCTGTATATAACTGGGATTAAGTTGTATAAATCTGAAGTAGATTCTGATAAGTTAAGATGTACATTATAAGAACAACTACTAAGGAAATAATTCAGTCAAAAATAACTAAAGAAACTAAAAATTTATATTAAGAAATATTCATTAAATGTAAGAGAAAGTAGTAAAGGAGAAACAGAGGAACAAAGACTACATGAGACAGAGAAAACCGAAAGTAAAACTGCTAACAAATCCAACTATATTAATAACATCAAATGTGAATGGATTCAACAATCAAAAGGTAGAGCTTATCAGACTGCCCTATCCAACTATATGCTGGAAGCATACGTTAGACTCAAACATACAAACAGACTGAAAGGAAAAGGATGGAAAAAGATATATCATGCACACAGCAACCACAAGACACTTCCAGTGCTGTATTAAAATGAGACAAAGTAGACTTTAAATAAAATAATGTTACTAGTATTAAAGAGGGACATTTTATAATGATAAAAGGTCAATTCATCAGAGGATATAAACATTATAAACTTATATGCACCTAACAATATAGCACCAAAACACGTGAAGCAAAAATTCACAGGCCTGAACAGAGAACGAGCCAATTCAACAGTACTTGGAGACTTCAATACCCCGTTGTCAATAATGTGTAGATCAAACAGGCAGATCAATAAGGAAACAGAAGACACGCACAAGACTATAAACCACCTAGACCCCACAGAACGCTACAAACAGCAGCCACAGAAATATACAGTCTTCTCAAGTGCACACGGTACGTTCTCCACGATGGACCCTATCCTACACCAGTAAACAAACCTCAATAAATTTTAAAGAGCACAAGTAATAAAGAGTATGTTTTCTGAGCACAACAGAATAAAAGTAGAAATCAATAACAGAAAGAAACTTGGGGGAACACATAAATATGTGGAATTTAAACAACACTTTTTTTTTTTTTTTGCGGTACACGGGCCTCTCACTGTTGTGGCCTCTCCCGTTGCAAAGCACAGGCTCCGGACGCGCAGGCCCAGTGACCATGGCTCACGGGCCCAGCCGCTCCGCGGCATGTGGGATCTTCCCGGACCGGGGCACGAACCCGCGTCCCCTGCGTTGGCAGGCGGACTCCCAACCACTGCGCCACCAGGGAAGCCCAAAAATGCACTCTTAAATAACCATGAATCAAGTAAGGATTCACAAGGAAAATTAGAAAATACTTTGAGATGAATGAAAATGAAGGCACAACGTACCAGAATTTATGGGATACGGTTAAAGCAGTGATCAAAGAGGCTTTTGTGGCTGAAAATGCCCACATTAAAAAAGACAATAGACCTCAAATCAATAACTTAACTTTCCACTTTAGGAGGCTGGAAGAAAAAAGAAGAAAAAACTAAACCTAAAACAAGCAGAAGAAATGAAATACTAGATATCAGAGTGGCAGTTCATGAAGTAGAGGATAGAAAAATAATAAAGTCAACAAAACCAAAAGTTGGTTATTTGAGAAGATGAACAAAATTGACAAACCTTTAGCTAGGCTGATGACAGAAGAAGACTCAAGTGACTATAATCAGGAGTGAAAGAACTTTACAGCTAACCAGCCAGAAATAGTAAGGATTATACTAAATGCTCTGAACAATTTTGTGTCAATAAATTACACAGATAAAATGGACATATTCCTAGAAAGTAAAAAACGACTAATTATAAGTAGGAAATTTGAATAGACCTATAACAAATAAAGAAACTTAATGAGTAATCAAAACCCTACAAAGAAAAGCCCGGCAGGCCCGGATGGCTTCACTGGTTTACGCTACCAAAAATTCAAAGAATTAATACCAGTTCTTTACAAACTCTTCCCCCACCGAAAACAAACACAGAAGAGGAGGAATCACTTCCCAACACATTCTTGAGACCAGTGTTACCCTGCTACCAAAACCAGACAAAGATGTAACATGAGGAGAGAACTACAGACCAATAACTCTTACGAAAATAGGTGGAAGGTGCTCCACAGAATACTAGCAAATAAAAGACAGCAATAGATAAAAAGGATTATACACGATGGCCAAGCGGGATTTATTCCAGGGATGTAAGGTTGGATTAACAACTGAAAATTGAATGCACCAGATCAATAAAATAAAGGACAAAGACTACACGATTATCAAAGGAAGAAAAGACACAGAAAAAAGCATTTGATAAAATTCAACACACTTACATGATGGGAAAAAAAAAGCATTCAATATACTAGAAATAGAAAGGAACTTCCTCAGCCTCATACAAGGCATTTGTTTAAAAACCATAGCTAACTTCATACTTAATGGTGAAAGACAAAATGCTTTCTTTTTAAGATCAAGAATAAGACAAAGATAAAGATATCTGCTCTCACCACTTCTACTCAGCATTGTGTTGGAGGTTCCATCCATGACAATTAGGCAAAAAAAGAAATAAAAGGCATCCAGTTAGGAAAGAAAGAAGTGCAACTCTCTCTATTCACAGATGACATGATTTTATATAGAGAAAATCTCAAGGAATCCACTAAAAAATGACTGTGACTAATAAATGAGTTTAGCAAGGTTGCCAGATCAGTATCGACTGTATTTCTACACACTTTCAATAAAAAAATCCGAAAATGAAATTAAGAAAACATGACATCAAAAAAGAATAAAGCATAACAATGTGAATGTACTTAGTGCCACAGACATGTACACTTAAAAATGGTTAAAGTGGTACATTTTATTTTATATGCATAATATTTTACCACAACAAAGAAAGAAAAAAATTCAGGAATAAATTTAAGAAGTGCAAAATATATACCCTGAAAACCGTAAAACCTCATTGAAAGAAAGCATCTAAATGAACAAAAGGCATTCCATGTTCATGGATTAGAAGACAATACCGTTAAGATGGGGCTACTCCCCAAAGTGGTCTGCACTTTGAACACCATCCTTACCAGAACCCCAGCTGGCTTCCTTATAGAAACTGACAAGTGGATTCTACAATTCATACGGAAATTCAAATGACCCAGAATAGCCAAAACAATCTTGAAAAAGAATGAAGTTGGTGGATTCACACTTCCCAATTTCAAAACTTACTACAGAGTGTTCAAGACAGTGTAGTTATTGGCATAAAGTAAGACACAGATGAATGGTACAGTATGAGGGCTTAAAAAAATAGAGCTTTGTATCTGTGGTCAATTGATTTTTTTTTTTTTTTTTTTTTTTAACGGTACGCGGGCCTCTCACTGCTGCGGCCTCTCCCGTTGCGGAGCACAGGCTCCGGACGCGCAGGCTCAGCGGCCATGGCTCACGGGCCCAGCCACTCCGCGGCATGTGGGATCTTCCCGGACCGGGGCACGAACCCGCGTCCCCCGCATCGGCAGGCGGACTCTCCACCACTGCGCCACCAGGGAGGCCCTGCGGTCAACTGCTTTTTGACTACGATGCCAAGATCATTCAGTGGAGAGAGAATACTCTTCTGAACAAATGGTGCTGGAACACCATGAAAAAAATAAAGTTGGACCACTCCCTCATACCATATACAAAAATTAACTCAAAATGTGTCAAAGACCTAAATATAACAGATAAAGCTATATAAACCTCTTAGAAGAAAACGTAAAGGTAAGTCTTCATGACCCTGGTTTGGCAACGCTTTCGAAGATATAACACCGAAAGCAGAGGCAACGCAAGAAAAAAATAGGTATATTGGACTTTATCAAAATTAAAAGCTTTTGTGCTTCAAAAGATATAAAGAAAGTGAAAAGACAACCCACAGATGGGAGAAAATATTTGCAAATCATAAATCTGATAATGGACTTGTGGCTAGAATATATGAAGAATCCTTACATTTCAAAACAAAGATCCCAATTTTTAAAAATGGGTGAAGAATAGACATTTTCTTCCAAAGGAGATACACAAATGGTCACGTTAGTCACAGGCAAATGCTAGTCAAAATCGCAATGAGATTCCATTTAACACATACTAAGATGGCTATAATAGTAAATTTTAAAAGATAATAACAAAGCGAGGATATGGAGGAGCTGCAGTGTTCATGCATTGCTGGTTTGTAAAAAGGCACACTTGCTTTGGAAGACTGTTGGTTTCTAAAAAAAAAAAAATTAAACATAGCACTAATTTGACTCAGCATTTCTCTCCCACATACGTACCCAAGAGAAATGAAATCGTATGTCCACCCAAATAGAGGTACACAGACATTCACAGCAGCATTATTCCCAAGAGTCAAGAGGTGGAAGCAACCTAAATGCCTATTAACTGAGGAATGGATAAATAAAATGTGGTATATCCATACAATGGACTATAATTCAGCTATCAAGAGAAACGAAGTACTTTTCCATACTATAGCATGGATGAATTGAAAACATTATGCTAAGGGAAAGAAGCCAGGCACAGAGGACCACATACTATATGATTTCATTTTTATGAAATGCCCAGAATAGGCAAATCCATTGAGACAGAAGGTAGATGAGTTGTTGCCTAGGGCTTAAGGGGATGAAATGAGGGGTGGGGAGGTGATATTTGAAGGGTACTGGGTTTCTTTTGGGGGTGATGAAACTGTCCAAAAACAGATTACGGTGATGGTTGCACAACCCTGGAAATATATTTATAACCATTGAACTGTACACTTTAAAAGGGATGAATTGTATGGTACATGAATTATGTATTAATACAGCTGTTGCCAAAAACACTGTTGGAGAAAGTATTCAGGGTCTAGGGTTAGGCAAAGAGTTCTTAGACCTAACATCAAAGGTGCAATCCATTACAAGGATAAACTGGACTTCATCAAAATTAAAATTAAAAGGAATCTGTTAAAAGGATGAAAAGGAAAGCTACAAATTGGGCAAAAGTATTTGCAAACCACAAATCTGACTTAGGACTAGTATCTGGAATATATAAAGACTTCTCAAGACTCCATGTTTAAAACTAATCCAGTTGGAAAATGGGCAAATGATAGGATCAAATAATTCACTGAATAGTATATGTACAAATGTCAAATAAGCACATGAAAGGATTTTCAGTGTCGCTAGCCATTGGGAAAATGCAAATTAAAACCACAAGACAGTGACCTATGAGAATAGGTCAAATGAAAAATCGTGTCAACACCAGGCTGACAAGGACGCAGAGAAACTGCATTGCTCATCCACTGCTGCAGGGAACATAAAATGGGAACGGCCACTTGAGAAAAGTTTTGCAGTTTCTCAAAAAACAAACAAACAACAAAACTAAACATGCAACTACCACACAACTCAGCAAATACACTCTTGGGCTTTTGTCCCAGAGAAATGAAAACTTATGTCCACGCAAGAACCTGCACACGGGTGTTTACACCAGCTTTACCTGTGTATCAGTCTCCTATTGCCACTGCAATATATTACCACAAACAGTGGCTTAAAGCAACACAAATTTACTCTTACAGTTCTCGAGGCCAGAAGCCTGACATTAATCTTACAGGACTAAAAAATCCCTGGCAGGGCTTCCCTGGTGGCGCAGTGGTTGAGAGTCCGCCTGCCGATGCAGGGGACGCGGGTTCGTGCCCCGGTCCGGGAAGATCCCACATGGCGCGGAGCGGCTGGGCCCGCGAGCCACGGCCGCTTAGCCTGCGCGTCCGGAGCCTGTGCCCCGCAACGGGAGAGGCCACGACAGTGAGAGGCCCGCGTACTGGGAAAAAAAAAAAAAAAAAAAAAATCCCTGGCAGGGTTGATTCCTTGCGGAGTCCCTTGGGGAGCATCCGTTACCATGCCTTTTCTTCTGGGAGCCAAGACCATCCCTCAGCTCATAACCCTGTCCTCACACCACACTGCAACTTCTCCCCTGCTTCCAACATCATATCACCTTTCTCTTCTATAGTCACATCCCCCTCTGCCTCCTCGTGTGGAAGGACACTTGGGACGACACTGGGCCCCCTGGGTAAGGCAGGATCATCACCTCTCCATCTCAAGATGCTGAACTTAAACACATCTGCAGAGCCTCCTTTGCCAGGTAAGATGACAGTCACAGCTTCTAGAAACCAGAACTCGGATTCTTCAGGGGCCATTATTCAGCCCATCACAATCTGTCACGGTCCCAAACCGCAGATGACCGACATGCCCTTCAACGGGCGGCCGGTTAAACAACTGCGGTCCATCAACACCACGGCATTCTACTCAGCAGTGAAAAATAACTGACCTATTGATACACGAAACAACTTGACTCTTAAGAGAAGCATGTTAAGGCAGAAGAGCCAATCCCAAATGTCACAGGCTGTGCGATTCCACTTACACAACATCCTCGAAATGACAAAATTGTAGAACCGGAGAACAGATTAGTGATTTCAAGGGATTAAAGAGGGATGGGAGTGGGAGGGAAGTGGGTGTGGCTATAAGGGGGCCACCACCAGGGATCCTTGTGGAGATAGAAATGTTCTGCATCTTGACTGTCTCACTGTCGATGTGCTGGTTGTGACCCTTGAACTATGGAGGGGTTAGGGACGTCGACCCGCTGGGCAGTCAAAAATCCACTTACGGGGCTTCCCTGGTGGCGCAGCGGTTGAGAGTCCGCCTGCCGATGCAGGGGACGCGGGTTCGTGCCCCGGTCCGGGAAGATCCCACATGCCGCAGAGCGGCTGGGCCCGTGAGCCATGGCCGCTGAGCCTGCGCGTCCGGAGCCTGTGCTCCGCAACGGGAGAGGCCGTGACAGTGAGAGGCCCGTATACCGCAAAAAAAAAAAAAAAAAAAAAAAATCCACTTACAACTTTGGAGTTGGGTCTCCAATCTGCAGTTCTGCATCTGCGGATTGATGAACCATGAACAGTGTAGCACAGTAGCACATATTTATTGAAAAAATATCCATATATACGTGGACCTGTGCGGTTCAAACCTGTGTTATTCAAGGGCCAACTGTTTTAGAAGATGTTACCACTGGGGGAAACGGTGTACAGGGCGCATGGGATCTCTCTGTATTATTTCTTATGACTGCAACTGAATGTCTAAGACTATAAAGTTTAACTTTTTTAATGGGCAAAAGATCTGAATAAACATTTCATCAAAGAAGATATATATCATTGGCCAATAAGCACATGAAAAACTTCTCAGCATCATCAGTCATTAGGGAAATGCAAATCAAAACCCACAATGAGGGCTTCCCTGGTGGCGCAGCGGTTGAGAGTCCGCCTGCCGATGCAGGGGACGCGGGTTCGTGCCCCGGTCCAGGAGGATCCCACGTGCCGCGGAGCGGCTGGGCCCGTGAGCCACGGCCGCTGAGCCTGCGCGTCCGGAGCCTGTGCTCCGCAACGGGAGAGGCCACGACAGTGAGAGGCCCGCGTACCACAAACACACACACACACACACACACAGACACACACACACACACACAAGATAAAAACAAAACCCACAATGAGAGAACACTTCTGTTCACCCCTGAGAGGATGGCTATAGTAAAGGAGATGGACAATACAAAATATTGGTAGGGAGGTGCAGGAAGAGGAACTCTCACAGCTTGCTGGAGGGAATGGGAAATGGTACATCCAATTTGGAAAACAGTTCGGCAATTCTTCAAAAACTTAAACATAGAGTTACCATTTGACTCAGCAATTCTACTTCTAGGTATCCGTCCATGACAAATGAAAGCGCGTGTCCACACGAAGACGTGCACGTGAATGTTCATGGCCACATTATTTCTCAATGACCCCAAAGGCGGAAACAACACAAACATCCCTCCACTGGTGAATGGACAAACAGAATGTATTCTACCCATTACAAGGGAATACTTTTTAGCAATAAAAAGGAATGAAATACTTTTATGTGCTGTGATTTGGATGAACCCCAAAAATATGCTTGAAGAAGCCAGGAGAGAAAAGATTACATTTTATCTGATGCCATATATAAGAACTGTCCAGAGCAGGCAAATCTACGGAGGCCACTAGAAAGTACATTAGTGGCTGCTGGGAGCGGGAAGAGTAACGAACTATAACTGGGCAGGACGGATCTTACGGCGGGGTGGGAGACGTTCTAACCCTAGACTGCAGAGATAGATGGTACAAGTCAGTAAATTACTAAAATTACACTGAAAATGGGTAAATTTTATGGTATGGAAATTATTCCTTAATAAAGCGTTTTTAAAAACAAGTTAAAAAAAAAGAGAAATGTATACCCAACTAATTTTCAAGTGAGTAACATAACCACATTGAAAAGACAGAGGAGGAGGGAGAGGAGAAATCACTAATCCAAGGTGTTTGAAACTATAGTACTTGACTATATGCCCTGAGTCTTGAGCAGGGTGGACACTTTTCAGTAGGTTTGATTTTGTAGTGATCAGGACCAAGCAATTAAGAAAGTATTTTAGACGCGCTGTAGGCTGAGCAATGAGTCTGTGTGTTGATGTGGCTGGGAACCAGGCATCTCGCTGTGGACAAGGGGCTTGCAAATAAGGAATAAGCCAGTACGGACGGAGGAGAATTAGAGACGCTGGTATGGACCCAAGATTTCTAAAGTGTGCAAATGTTTCTGCGTGTGCATGTCTCTGTGTCCATGTCTACGTATGTAAGGACAATGCATATTTACATGTGCGTGTATATGCATACATTTCCTTAACTCTGTGCACAGAAAGGGCCTAGAAGAAAAGATACCTAACAGCAATGAGCATACACAGTGCCCAGGTTTCGGTGTCTAGTGATTTCATTCTCCATTAAAAGGAACCAAGGTTCCTGGGAAAACTGGCTGATTCTAGGGCTGGGGCAGAGCCTGAATCCTGTTATACCAGAACATAAAGAACTGCTAAAAGCAAACGAACAACAAGAAAACCCATGTCAGACGGACACAGACGCCAGCCTGAAGGGTCTTCCACTGGCCAAATCTGGGACAATTTGAATATCAAAATAATGAAGGACAGTAAAGAATTATAAAAAAAAACCATAAGCCCATGCATATAGACAATCCATCAACAGAAATAAATAAGTGGAAGAGAAGAGAGGTTCCTTCTTACAGGAGAATGTTGAGATATTTTCTCTTGGAATACCATTCTGGAGAGACAGTATTTTTTTTTTTTCTTTCAGTACTTCTGTGGAAGGGGCAGTGGGGTTGGCAAATGAGCATTTTGCAACCACCATAATAAAGTCTGGTTCACGAAAGCCTCTAAATCTTGGAGGCATTTTTTGATAAGGAGCCAGATTATTTGCATAACCTCAAAGTATGTCCCCCAGATTGTTTATTGGTTCCAAGGCAAAAGAGTGTAACTGTTTAGCAAAACAACTGGACAATGTTTCCAGCGGGTGATTAAAGTCAGGGGCAGATGCCATCATGTGCCTCGGGGACGGGACACCCCCAGGAGGACACCACATCACGTTGGAAGTGTGTGCACTGGGAACGCGCAACCTGAATCTGACCACGAGGAAACATCAGAGGTGCCTGCCCCCCACCCAAAGTAGCGGGGCTGTACCCTTCCAAAAGGTCCATGTCATAAAAGACAGAAACTGGAAATGTTCCACGTTAAAGGAGGCCAAAGAGACACGACAACCAAAGGCAATACCGACCCCGGGATGAATCCTGCCTTGGAGGGAAAAAATGCCACAAAGGACATTGTCATGTCAACTGGCGAAGCCGGGATACCGATGTTAGACTGGGTAAAGGACTGCATCAACGTTTAATTGCAGAGTTTGATAACTGTGCTAGAGCTTTAAAAGGGGTCATCTTTATATTTCAAGAAATAAGCAGCAAAATGTTTAGGGGCAGACGGGTGTAGAGTATGCAACTTACTCTCAAATGGTTCAGAAAAAAAGTGCCACGCAAATACACATATAGAAAGGGGGTACAAATGATCAAATAAGTGGCGCAAAATGTTAACAATCAGTGAATCAAATCTTAGTGAAGGGTCTGTGTTTTCTAGCTCATTCTTACTCTTACAATTTTTCTGTAATTAAAAATGACTTCCAAATAAACAGCTGGAAAAAACCCCCCAAACCCTGAGGCATTCACAGTGGTTCTCTACTGGGTGTGACTTTGCCCCCCAGGGCACATTTAGCAACATCTGGACATTCTGGTTGTCATAACCCAGGGATGCTACTAAACATCCTACAACATTAGCCCCCTCAACAAAGAATGATCTGGCCCCAAACTTCAACGGTGTTACAGCGGAGAAACCCTGCCCTACTCGGCTGACAGGATGGAAAATCATTCTGCCAATGGTGGCTGGCAGAGTGCCCTTGAGGAAGGCAACCTTGCAGCACCCACTGAAATGAATAATGCACCTAATACCTGTGTTACGGGCTAAGTCGTGGCACCCAGATTTCGTATGTTGAAGCTCTAAATGTCAGTACCTCAGAATGTGACTGTATTTGGAGACAAGCCCTTTCAAGAGGTGATGAAGTTAAATGAGACTGGTGTCCTTATAAGAAATTAGGACATACAGATGCCAGAGATACACACATAGAGGAAAGACAACGTGAGGACACGGTAAGAAGGCAGCCATCTCCAAGCCAAGGAGAGAGTCCCCAAGAGAAATCAACCCTGCTGACACCTTGATCTCAAACCTCCAGCCTCCAGGACTGTCATATTTCTGTGGTTTCGGCCACCCAGTCTGTAGTAGTTTGTTATGGCAGCCATAGCACACTAATACATCCTGGAAATTATCATAGAAAGAAAGGTACCCTAGCCCTCCCTTATCCATGGGGGATATCTTCCAAGACCCCGAGTGCATGCCTGAAACCGTGGATTATACCAAGCCCTGTGTATGTTTTATCTTATACACACATACCTAAAATTTATATATATACAAAACTATAATTGATTTACAATAGTTATATAAAACTATAGTTGATTTACAATAGTTATATATATAAAACTATAGTTGATTTACAATATTGTGTAGTTTCAGGTGTACAGCGAAGTGATTCAGTTATATATAGTTATTTGTTTTCTTTTTCCGAGTCTTTTCCATTATAGGTTACTATAAGGTAATGAATATAGTTCCCCGTGCTATAGAGTAGGCCCTTGTTTACCTATTTTATATATAGTGGTGTGTATCTGTTAACCCCATACTCCTAATTTATCCCTCCTACCCCTTTCCCTTTCCACAAACGTAACCATACGTTTGTTCTCTACGTCTGTGAGTCTGTTTCTATTTTGTAAATAAGTTCATTTGTATCATTTTTTTAGATTCCACATATAACTGATATCATATAGTATTTGCCTTTCTCTGACTTACTTCACTTAGTATGATAATCTCTGGGTCCATCCATGTTGCTGCAAATGGCATTATTTCCTTCTTTTTTTATGTCTCAGTAATATTCCACTGTGTATATATACCACATCTTCTTTATCCATTCATATGTTGATGGACATCTAGGTTGCTTCCACATCTTGGCTATTGTAAATAGCGCTGCTATGAACACTGGGGTGCATGCATCTTTTTGAATTAGAGTTTTCATCTTTTCCAGATATATGTCCAGGAGTGGGACTGCTGGAGCATATGGTAACTCTGTTTTTAGTCTTTTAAGGAACCTCCATACTAAAGTTTATATTTTAATTTATATTTAAATTATAGCGTAATTTAGATAAAGTTTAATTTATAAATTAGCCACAGTAAGAGATTAGCAATAACATAGAACAATTATAACAATATACTGTAGTAACAGTTATGTGAATGTTGTCTCTCTCAAAATATTTTATTGTACACATGCAATGCCTTTCCCATGTTAAGCAAGGATCACGCACTATGGCCGGAACTTTTGCAGTTTGACTTGTGACTGCAAAACTAGCACGAAATTCTTTCTCCTTCACTCTTTCACAGATCGAAGATTCATTCGTACCACAGATCTCAGCAGTCTCAGCATACAAGTTTTTTTTTTTTCTTTCCTTAAAAAGCTGAGAACTTTTACCTTTTCACTTAAAGGAAGCACTTTACAGCCCCTCTTCGTCATATCTAAATAGCCAGAGTCACTCCTCATGCTTTTTGGGGCCATTATTATGTAAAACAAGGGTCACCTGAACGCAATTGCTGCAATACACAACAGTCCATCTGATAACCAAGACAGCTACTAAGTCAGGAAAGGGCAGAATGCACTGGACAAAGGGGTGATTCATATCCTGGGGGGCAGAACAGGGCGGCATAAGATTTCATCACGCTACTCAGATTGGCACACAATTTAAAACTTACGGATTGTTCACTTCTGGAAATTTCCATTTAATATTTTTGGACCATGGTTGACCACAGGTAACTGCAACTGTGGAAAGTGAAACCACAGATGATGGGGGACTACTGTACTTGTACGTAGGGAAGTCGGGCTCAAGGGAGGTTTTTAGAAAATGGGCCAAAACCCAATGCAAAATGGATTCTCAGCAACAGAGAGCACTGTGGCACGTGCATAGCACGGGGAATGGAGGAGAGATGTACGTTTTAGAACAAACTGTTCCGGCGTCTTTGGAGGGAGTCTTATATGATATGATCCCATATGTCTGGAAATCAATGATAAACCCCTATAGTATCATGTATACTGAGTTCATCATATATTATGAGCACTGGGAAAAACATGAGGATAAATCTTAGATCATTAACATAAGGACAGCACAGAAACATACACATTATACACACGTGTAGAGTTACAGGTGTATGATAAAGTAATAAAAGTGAGAAAGCTTAAAAGAAAGACCAGCCCTGAGATTTGTGGCACAGGGAGCCAGGTGGAATGCGGGCTATTTGTCAGGGGAGGGTAAGGGAGGGTCAGAGCAGAACCCAGAGACACCAGAGTGCTGGCTACATACAGGCCCTGGGTGGGCACCTGCATATCTTAGCTCACTCGGTCAACACAACAATCCTGGGAGCAGCCCTGTTAGGATCCTGATTTCATGGATGCAGAAACTGAGGCAAAGAGAAGGCAGTAGTTTGCCCAGGGTCACACGGAAGAAAATGGCAGAGCTGGGCTTTGACCCCAGGAAGGTTGACTATTGGGCTGTGCTCGAAACCAGTCCATAAATGTGCCACTTGACTTTTTAAAACATACGTGTAAAGGAAGGATTTAATTTTCCCATTTCAGAATTTGGCAGATGTGTTGGGTTAAAAAAATAGTAAGAATAAAGAAGGTTGGAACATATCTGAATGATGCAGTGAATAAGTAGATATGTATGTATACATGTATATATGTATGTACGCATAATCCATCTCTACATAAAATGTATCTGTTGTATACAAAAAAAGTTCATGTCCTACAAATAAAATATATAATTTCTTATATATTTAAGAAAATATATCTTCTTAACTTAGGTTCATGGAACATTTACAAAAGCAATAATTTTATTTTTGTACTTGGACACAAAGAAAATCTTCATTAAAAAAGTAGAGATTTCACAGGCCACATCCTCTCACTGTAAGCCTGTTAAATTGGAAATAAATCCCAGTGATAAAAAATATACTGCTTAAAAACTAAGAAAACATTTCTTAAAAGAACTCTAAAGAGTAAATCAAAACACAAAATAAAAACTACCAATAAAGCAATGAAAAGGAACATATTTCATAGTAAGGTCTATGTGTCATAGCTAAGGCTGCAATCAGAGGAAAATTTATAACCTTTAAAATGCCTTTTAGAAGAAAGACTTTAATCGTACTGTTACTCTTAATTAAATTACAAATTAATAAAGTTAACCAGGAAGAGGGAATTATAGACATAAAAGCCCAAATTGGTGAAATAGAAAACAAAAATAGCAAAAAGGTGGTTTTCTGATAAGATAATAAAAGTGTAATAAATAAAATAGATAACTCTCTCATGAACTTGATTAAGGAAAAAGAGCAAAACTATAAAAGCTCAGGCAAGGAAAAAAAAAAGAGATGAGAGACACAGAAGACATAAAATCACTAAAAGAGAAAATTAGTTGCTACCAAGTCGTAACATAAATGAAACCCTTGAGGAGTTAAATAGCAATGACTAAATTACCCCAAAAGGTGCAGTAAATTTATTTAAAGCAAATTACCATAAAACAGACTAAGAGGAGATAAAGATCTCCTTTAAAACATGTACCAGGCCCAGACGGTTTTACAACTTAGTTCTAATATTTAACCTTTAAAGAGAAGATAATTCCATCTTCAAACCGTTCCAGGACACAGAGAAAGGTAGACAGAGTTCCCTTTTGTAGAACATTTGTCTTCGCACACACCTGATGGCAGATTTCCTGCTCTTTTGAACCTGAGGCCCTGTTATTTCTAGGATCAGATATCAGGGATGTCTTTCATCAACACTGAGAATACAGTTTCACAGCATTAATGGCTATTTAATGGACACACGATGCGTTCTCTAAGCGGACCTCTACTGATGGATACGTTGGTGGTCTGCTGTCTTTTGCTATTTAACAATTGCAGAAATCAGTATCCTGATAATGGATCATTTGGCAAATGTGAACCGTCAGTGTAGAATAAATTTCTGTAAGGGTTTGAAGGGCATATGCAACTTTCATTTCATTGAAATTATCTTATTTGTCTCCATAGAAGTTGTATCAACTTAATCTTCCAACATCAATGACTGTGGTGGAGGGTTTCCCTGTACATTCACCTATCAAGCTCTTTAATAATCAGATAGGTTTAAAAATCTCATGGCTTTAATTTGCATTTCTTGTATCATAATCGAGGTTCTCAGCATCTTTTCATCCTTAAGAATCACTGGTATTTCCTTTTCTGAGAACCGTCTTTGTACCTTTTATTCTTTTGTCTTCATGATTTACAAGGGTTTCTTAACATATTGATGAAATTAGCCCTACGTCTATGATATGAGTGGTAACTATTTTCCCCAGGATATAATTTTTAAAAATTATTTTTCGTATTTTTTGCTATGCAAAATATTTTTATTTTCTATATTTTTTTCATTTAGGCGTAACTGATGTATAATAAACTGCATGTTTAATGTATACAGTTTAGTAACTCTTCCCCCACAATTTAGTAACTTCTGACATACAGTTAAACCATTGCCACAATGTGTTGAACATATCCACCCCCCCCCCCAAAGTTTCCTTGAGCCTCTGTACTCCTCCTCCCAACACGGTCCCCGTCCCCCCACCCCCCTCCCAAGGTAACAAATGATTTTTTTGTCACTCTAGATTTTCTAGAGTTTTATATAAACAGAATAATACAGTATGTGCTCTTTTCTGGTTTCTGGCTTCTTTCACTCACTGTCATTATTCTGAGGTTTATTTAGGCTATTACTTTTCATTTTTGAGTAGTATTCCAATGTACGGATATGCTACAACTTAAAAAAAATTGCCCAAACGTTATGGGCGTTTGGGTTGTTTCCAGTTTTCATAAAACTGCTATGAATATTCCATGTACAAGTGTCAGTATATGCATCTGCTCTTATTTCTCCTGGACAAATACCTAGGAAGAGAATGTCTGGATAATATGGTGGGTACATATTTCACATTTTGGGGAACGTCCGAACTGTTTTCCAAAGCAGCTGCACCATTTTGCATCCCCACTAGGAGAGTATGAGTTCCACTTTCTTTCCCAGCACCTGGTACGGCCAGTCTTCTTAATTTTAGCCAGTATAATGATGTATAGTAGAATCACATTGTGGTTTTAATTTGCCTTTCCCAAATAACTAATGATGTTGAGTATGTTTTTATGTGCTTGCCCATATATCTTCTTAGATGAAGTCTCTGTTCAAAGCTTTAGCCCATTTTTATTTGTTGTCTTACTATTCAGTCATAAGTGTCCCTCATATATTTTGGATACGAGTCCTTTATCAAATGTATGATTTGAAAATATTTCCTTCCAATCTCTGGTTTGTCTGTTCATTCTCTTAGTGTCCTTCAAAGTGAAGCCTGTAATTTTGTTAAGTTCAGTTCATTTGTTCTAATTATGGCTTTTGCTTTTGGTGTCATGTCTGAGAAATCTTTAACTCAAAGTCACAAAGATTTTTTTTCCTATGTTTTCTTCTGTATTTGTTGGCTTTAAATTTAGGCCTCTGGTAAATTTTGAGTTAGTTTTTATATCTGATGCAAGATGTAGATCCAAGTTCATTTTCTGGCATATGGATATCCAGTTGCTCCAATGCTGTCTGTTGAAAAGACTACCCTTTCTCTACCAAGCTGCCTTTGTACCTTGATCAAAATTCAGTGGTCCAGAGATGTGTAGAGGCCTCTATGGACTCTCTAGTCCGTTCTGTTGATCTGTTTGCTCACCTGGATGCTACTACCACACTGTTGGTGTAGTCCTCCCACTTTGTTCATTTTCAAAGTTGTTTTGGTGTTCTAGGTCATGTGCATTTCCATATGAATTTCAGAATCAGTTTGTTAATTTCTACAAAATGCCTGCTGGGATTTTGACTGATATTATACTGGGTGTAGAAATCAATATTGAGTCTTGTGATTCATGAACATGGTATACCTCTCCATTTATTTAGATATTCTCTCAGTTCTTTCAGCAATATTTTGTAATTTCCAGTGTACAGCTCTCACACCTTCTGTCAGATTAGTCTCTAAGTATTTCATATGGTTCATGTTACTGTAAGTGGTATTTTAAAATTTCAATTTCAGATTATTTCCCGCCAGAACATAGAACTGGAATTGATTTTTCCATGTTGATCTTGCATCTGCCACCTTGCTAAATTCACATATTAGTTCTTGTAGTCATCTTATATATTCACCAGGTTTTCTACACAGATAACTATGTCATCTGCAAATAAAAACAGTTTTATTTCTTCTTTTCCAACTTGGGTGTCTAAAATTTCTTTCTCTTGCCTTCTTGTTGTGTTCCTGACCTTAGGGGGAAAGCAGTCAGTCTTTCTTCATTAAGAAGTTATAGCTGGGACTTCCCTGGTGGCGCAGTGGTTAAGACGCCGTGCTCCCAATGCAGGGGGCCCAGGTTTGATTCCTGGTCAGGGAACTAGATCCCACACGCATGCCGCAACTAAGAGTTCACATGCCACAACTGAGGAGCCTGCCTGCCGCAACTAAGACTTGGCACAACCAAATAAATAAATATTTTTAAAAAAATAAGCTATAGATGTAGTTTTTTCATTGAGAGCTTTATCAGGTTGAGGAAGCTCCTTTCTATTTTCTACTTGCTTTTGTAATACTTGGCTGTTGGATTTTGTCAAGTTCTTTTTCTGCATCTATTGAGAAAATCGTATGGTTTTTCATTTGTTAATATGGTTAACTGACTGATTTTCTAAAATGTCAAACTAACTCTGCATTCTCGAACCCCAGTTGGTCATGATGTATAATCTTCTAATATATTACTGGATTTGATTGGCTAAAATTTTGCAAATAAAATTTTGCATCTGTGTTCACGAGGGATACTTAACTATAGCTTTTTTTCTTACAATGTCTTTGGCTATAGCTTTCTTTTCTTACAATGTCTTTGGCTGGTTTTCAGATCAGGGCAATGCTGGCTTCATAATGAGCTTGGAACTATTCCCCCCTCTTCAATTTTCCAGAAAAATGTTGTCTAGAATTGATTTTATCTTTCTTAAATGCTTGGCAGGATTCACCAGTAAAGCCACGTGGTCCTGGAGAATGTCTGGGGGAATGTTTTGAACTATAACTTTGATTTTATCAGCAGAGAGAGAACTATTCAGGTTATCTATTTCTCGAGTAGTTTACGTCTTTCAAGACATTTGCCCATTTCACCTAAGTTGCTGAATTTAAAGACTTGTATAGCGTATTCCCTATGACCCTTTTTATATCTGTAGAATCGGTACTGCCATATCGCTCATTTCTGATACTGATACTTTGTGTCTTCTCTCTTTTTCTCCTGATATTTCTGGGTCAAGGTTTATCAACTGTATTGATCTTCTTCAAACAAATCGGCTTTTGGTTTCATTATGTTTTCTTTTGTCTTTGAGTGTTCCATTTCATTTGTTTCCCCTCTGAGCTTTATCATTTTCTTGTTTCTACTACTTTGGGGTTTAGCTTGTTGCTCTTTCTCTAGTTTCTTATGGTAGAAGCTGAGGCCGACTGGAGCCAATTCTTTTCCAGTGCACAGGCTGGTGCTCTGTGCTGCTTCCTGGGTGCTGCCCTTAGCAGAGCCTACACATTCTGAATATGCTGTGTTTTCATTTTCATTGAGTCCAACATATTTTCTAGTTTTCATTTGGATTTCTTCTCTGACCCTGTCCTATTGGAAGCATGTCATTTAGTTTCCAAATATTTGAGGATTTTCCCGAGATCTTTTTATTATTGATTTTCAATTTAATTCTGTTGTGGGGTCAGAGGACAGACTTTATATATCACTTGAATCATTTAAAATGTACTGGGATTTGTTTTATGGTTCAGAACCTGCTTCTATCTTGGTAAATGTTCTGCGTACACTTGGAAACAGTATGTTCTCTGCTATTGTTGGGAGGAGTGTTCTGTAAGTGTTCATTAGGTCAACTTGGTTGCAAGTATTGTTCAGAGTTATATCCTGACTGCTTTGCTCTCTACTTGTTCTATCAACTTTTGAGATAGGTGTATTAAAATTCCCAATTCTCATCCTGGATATGTTTCTTTCTCCTTTTATATATTATTCATTATTTTTCCCCTTTCGGCTACTGGGTTTGAAGTCATATTTAGATATTCCAACTTACGAACCAACAGTCATTTAAATACTTTATGTATTATAGGATCCGATATGGAGTATTTCTGTTATTATTTTTCTAAATATTCTCTAGTTTGGGATTTTGTTTTGTCTTTGACAGAGTTTAAAAGCCAGGAACACCACCAATCAAAACAGTAAAACGCTGGATCCAATCCCCACAAAATCAGAAACACATCAGGGAATCCTTGCCCATCATATTTCCAAATTAGCCTGCAGACCCCTCCCCTAAGGCAGCACACCAGAAGCACAAGATCACTGGCGTAAACGTTTGACGGGACACAGCAAAAAATCAATTGTACACTCGTATCACAGCAAGTGATAAAAGCAGGAACAATACGGATAGTGTAGGTGGAACCAACCCAGGTGTGTCTATTCTTTAAAACTAAGGAGACAGGACTTCTGTCAAAAGCCTAACCGTTGCTACTCTGGGCAGTGAGACAACAGGGGATGATTTTTCTTCATTATGCTCGTGTGTATGTTTCATAGGCTCTATAATGAGCATATGCCATGTTTTTAAGCAGAAATAAAATCTCTTGAAATTTGGGAGTGGCCATCTTTTGGTCATGAAGAGATGGGCCATGATGGGGTGACCTTCGGGCAAAGGGGTCCAGGTGGAAAAGCCTGGCCGTGGGTGCAGGCGGCGGGTGCAGAGCTGGGAAGATGAGTGAGGGCCAGGCTACCACGAGACCCAGAGGTATCCAGACGGCAGCCCCGAGGGGACAGGGAATCCTGGGCGGGGGGGGGGGGGGGGGGCGGTATGAGCAGACACATTTGTTCACCTGCTCACTGGCTGCACAGAGCAGATGGGAGGGGAGAAGACAGTGAGGGAGATACAGAGAGACCATCCTCAGTGAAGTCCTGGGACAGCTTGGAGGGGACGGGAGTGAGCATCCTGGGGGAGAGCCCGTGTGAAGGTTCTGGTCCGGGAGTTCAGAACACGCCCACAGAGCTCGTCGGGCCTCGTCTCCTGCCCCGCCAGACCCCCACACCCACTGGAGGAGTCGCAGGCCCCAGCCCACAAGACCCTGCGGGGACCACCTCCTCGGGACCCCGAGGCTGCATGAGTGATGTGCGGTGACCAGGATGGTCACCAGAAGTTATGACCACAAGTCCTCCCCAGAGCCAGGGGGAACGTCACACCCCAAGACCAGAACAGAGGGGCAGATGCCAGGAGGGCGCCTGGGACCCTGTTCTTGTCCTGAGCAAGGCAACTCTGACCCAGGTGAGACCGAGGTGGACACAGACCAGGATGTCACAGAAGAAAAACCTCGCCCTCAGGGCTACACCAGTCCACGGACCACCTGCTTCAAGGTAACCTAGGGGCTTGTTACCGACACACATTCCTGGGCCTCCCTACAGCCACTGTGACTCAAAATCTTGAGGGGTAGGCCTCTGAGTCTGTGTTAAAAGTAAAGTCTTCCAGGTGATTCGAGGGGCACCCAGGGAAGTTCCAACCTGAAGCATCACTGCCCAGCCCCGGCCAGCGGGGGCTCCCAGCCTTCCTCGCCGGGAACAGCTCTGTCTGTCACCAAGAGGAGGACTTCCGTTTCTGCCAATAAGTGGGCCCGATGCCATGAGAAACCTCTCTCTGCAAGTTCTGGAACAGAGCCAACCTCCTGCATGCTCCGCTGAGCTCACCTGACAGGGAAGGGGGTGTCCCCATGGCTAAGGGGGGAGCAGGTGCGCCCTGGCTCTGACCCGGTGGCCTCCAGGGGTTGCCCACCTGAGGAGCCCCAGTGTGGACCTTACTGCCCCCCAAGGGCAAGAACCAGAGGGTGATGCAAACCAAACCACAAAGCCAGACAAAAGCCAACCAAACCCTCGCATCGGCCAACGCGGGGGAAGGAAGCTCACCTGCCCCGGCCCGTGCTCCTGGAGCGTAAGTGGTGCGTGTGCTTAGGCTCGCCCTTACGGGACACTGGCTCTGTGCTTACGTGACACGGGTTGTCTAGAAAACCCCACACCTATAAACCAACCCCACGCGTGTCCCGGCGTGGTTCGCGGGATCACCTCTCCAGAGCCCACGGGAACCCACGGATACAAAACCTCCACCATCGCAGCCTAAGCCGGCAGACCCACGAAGAAGCAAGCGTCCAAGAGTCCACCGCGAACAGAATCAGACTCTCCAAGAGGCGCAGGTGACGGAGGGACAGGACGGGTATGAGGAGATGGGCACGTTCAAGGGGCTGAAGAATCCAAAGCTCTGTCGTCAAATGGGAGGAAAATACAAGACGCTAAGACCAAGCAGGTGAGCCCCTCACGTGAGGACATTTGGAAATGAAAAACCAGGTGGCAACTGAAATAAACACCTCGCCGGCTGGCACACGGGAAGAGTTAGGAAACCACGAAGAAGCTGCTAAGGATGCAGCACAGGAAGACCGAGACGGGGGGTTTGAGAGACGCCAAGGAGGATGGACCTGGAGGGGCAAGTGGAAGTTTCCAGGCGAGGTCAGAGCAGTTAGGGGAGGTACTGTTCTAGGACACGGTGGGGCTGATTTTCCACTTGACGCAGGACACAAACCCTCATTCGGGAATCACGACACCTTGTAGGCAGGACAAGTAAAAATAATCCACCAGCTTGATTGACTACAGTGAAATGATGGAACACCAAAGTCAAAGAGAAGGTGTTCAAGGCCACCAGACGGGAGGAAGGGTCACCTACAAAGGACTGTCAGTTAGCCCGACAGGGCACACCAGCCGGGAGACGGTGGTGGATCTCCAGCCTGCTCAGACAGAATACAGACCTCTAATAACCTATAATGGAAAAGAATCTGAAAAATGATAAATATATATATGTATATATATATATATATGCGTGTGTGTGTGTGTGTAACGGAATTGCTTTGCTGTACACCTGAAACACTGTAAATCAACTATAGTCCAATTAAAACTAATTGTTTCTATTAAAATAAATACAGATCTCAGCCTGTGATGCTCTACACACAACCAAACCATTGTCCAAGAGCAAAGGCAAAATACAAAAATTTCAGACGAGCAGAAACTGAGTAGGCCGTCGACAGACCACCCCGGAAGAGAGCACAGGCTTCGGGAGGAAGGAAATTAAACCCAGACTGAGAGACAGAAAACTCGCAAATCTGTCGGCAAACACGCTCCTCTAGCGTCAGGACAAGCAGCTAACGCAGAGGACTGTTTACAAAGGCAAAACCCAAACACGGGGCAGCAGGGCCCGTGAAATGGGAGGGTGATGGGGTGAGAGCCCCCCGGCCCGGGGGAGGGGGTGCGGGAGGCAAGGAGCAGCTGCTGACCGATGGGACGGGCAGGCCGTCAGAACAGAATCGACTTGCACGGCCTCCACATGCGGAAGGCAAGAGGATCGGAACCCTGCCACCCCCGGTGAAGCCCATCAGACGTGAACAGGAGCCGCAAACCCCCAGAGCAGGCAGGGCCTCCACGCCTCCGACGTGGTCCCTCCACAGAGCGGGGCACGTGGGCTTCAGGCCCATCATTCTCTGAAACTGTCTGAAGTCTCTGTGAGGAGAGCGCTCTTTTTACCTGGTGTCCTCACCCCGCCCCCCCCACCCACCCCCCGCAGCTCCACCGTCACCCCGGGAGCCCCTGAGGTCGCAGGTCCCACCTCCAGCTGGCTCCTGGCTCCCCCTACCCGCACCCCAACACCATGGCTGCAGGCCCTGGGCTGGCCCGCCACCGAGTCTCGCCTGTGGGCCCTGACCAAGTCCTGCCCGCTGCCCCACGCGTGCCACCCCAGGGAACCATGCAGGGCACAGGGCTGACCCGTGGCCACTCCTGCTCTGTGGCCTCCACCATCTGCCCCGTCCAATGCCTGCTGGCTCCGGGTCACGACTCATGCCCGAGGCCGCCAGACTGGTGAAGAAGCCCCGCAGGCATCTGTGTGAGGTGGGTGAGGTCAGCACCCACCCAACGCAGACACTGCGTGCCACGCCCAGGTCACCTGGCGGAGACACGCAGAGGTGTGGCTGGCCCCCCGAACACCTCTGTCCAAGATGTTCCTGCCATTCGCTGGCCTTTCCTCGCCCTCCTAGCCAGCTCCACTCAGCCCTGATGTCACCTCCTCCTAGAAGCCTTCCTGGACCTGCCGGGCTCAAGCCAGGTACTCATCCCTCAGAGGCCCACACACTCTGCCCTCTTGCTGTCGCCTTTCTTCCTCCCTGGATGGCAAGGAGCACGAACAGTCCCTGGTGAGTTAGGACGGCGCAAGCAACCGAGTGACCGGAACCTGCAGGGGGGTGGGCGCCATGCAGGAGGGACCCGGGCCGCACCGGCCACCTGTCACCGCTCACAAGATCTGCCCTGAAGACGGGCATCCACCCGGAAATCAGAGCGGCTCAGACAAGACTCTAGAACCCACGAACGAGGGGGAGCAGGTCTGCCTGGGACACGGGGCCTGAGGGTCGCAGGACAGGAGCCCAGAGAAGCTGCGAGCCTGAGACACAGAGAGAAATCACTGACGTTGGGGAGAGGTGTGTGGGCGGGCACTGCCGTGGGCAGGGGGGGCAGGCGGGCGCACGGGCAGGTACCGCGTGCTGGGACAGAGATGATTTTGTCCAGCACGCCCCATCCTTGAGGTTCAGGTTCAAGGCCTGGGACTGGCGTGGCGGTGGAATTCAGCACGGCTGTTCGCGCCCCAGTGCGTGGGAGCTGGGCCTGCAGGCCTTTCCCAGTGATGGCATCCGGCCCCGGGATTAGCGCCCCTTCGCCCACACCAGGGCTCTTGAGAGCCTCCGGGTGAGGAGGGTTCAGGAGTGTCAGGTAACCCACGGGACCCAGGCCGACAGCTCAGGCTCCAGAAATCCGGTGGCTCTGGGCTGGGCTGACTTATCGCGTTGGCAGGAAAGAAAAAACTCCTCCGTGTGGGAGCATTCCACAAAAGGCGCCCGACTTCCCCGGCACTTGTACCTCATTAACATTCCGCAGACATCGCTGAGGACTTAATAACGCCAAGCAGGCTGAATGGACGCATCGTTTCGGGCTGCTCCGTATTCAGCCACCGGCGAGCGACGCTCCTCCCCGCGCCCAACCCGCGCATTAGCATTTGCAGAAAGCCCCCATCTGCATTGCGACAATGGTCCTGCCCCAAATCCGGAGCCGTTGTCACAATTGTCCTTTGTACCCACTCCAGCGGGCAGGCAGGCAACGCGACCCAGGGGCCCGACGGCGAGGCGGCCGGGCCAGAATCCCGACGGTGTGTGATGAGGCCCCGGGCAGCCCAGCGCCCAGCAGGGTGGGCGCCCAGGCTCGGTCTTGCACGCCCAGCTCCCAGAGAGGACGTCCACAGGCAGCCTTGGGAGCAGGGAGAGGCCGTGGCTCCTTTCCAGAACACTTTCTGCCCTTCTGCCAGCAGTGACCAGATGCGGGAGGGTACATCGCGGGTCGGCCGCCCACAAAGCCAGCACCAGGCGGACGGGGCGCCAGCCGCCCAGGAGCACAACGTGAGCTCGCCACCCTCTGCCAGGCTCGAGACAGTGACGCCACCCTTGCAACCACCAGTAAGGCGGGAGCACTCTGGGGGTCCCGGGAAGAGGTCCAAGAGGGGAGGGATGGACACAGAAGTGACAGGGAACAAAGGCGCAGAGCGTCGAGGAGGGCAGAGCTGCAGGCACACACGGTGCTGGCTCAGGACCCCCAGCCCCACTCCACCTGGAATGGGGGTCAGAGTGTACTACGGGCCACCTCCTCTCTGCCAGACCTGGGGCGCCAGCCACACAGCACGAGCGAGGCAGGGCCTGGCTCCCAGAAGCCCAGAACAGAAGAGAATGTCCGCAGGTGATAGCGGGCCAGCGGGAGCAGACATGACAATACCGGCTGTCCACAGGACAAGAGCAAGTGCTAGGGGGAGAAGGGGGCGTCCGGACACCCCAGAGGCCCCAGCAGCCCTGGGTCAGAGCTGAGCGCGGCCCTGTCCCCACCCCTCACCCTGTGCGAAGGTTTCTCACCAGAACTGTCGCAGCCGTCCACCGGGAAGTGCTCAGGCCTCCGCTCCTCCAACGTGGGGTCGCAAGTGATGTGCGGGACCGTCAGCATCCTCTCTCCCGGGCTCACCCCGTTGTCCTTGTCCAGTTTGAACTTTTTTTTCTTTACCTAAGAAAACCAGACAATAAAACTGTCAGTTCCTGGGCGTCCTCTGCCGGGCCGTCTGCTGGCCCCAGACCACCCTTGGGGCACCTGCCGGGGCCCAGGCCAGCGACCCTCCCACACAGGAATACCCCAGGGCAGGTGGGAACGAGGGCTGTGACCAGCGGGGAGTTAGAGCGGGGCGGGGCGGGCAGACAGACTGAGGCCAGCCAAGGCTTCCCTGAGGAGGCGACCTGGAGGGAGCAGGCCGTGCTGGGATCTGGGAGAACCTTCTGGCAGAGGAAAGAGCAGGTGCAAAGGCTCCAGAGGCAGCCAGAACCTGGGAGACCGCGTCTCTCCACGGATGGCGCGGGCGCGGGCCAGGAAGGAGCGCTCTGTCGGGGCGGGCCACACCCTTCGTTCACGAGACTCTTGCCTCAAGTCTGCCCGAGCTCCCTTATCCTATGACCGCAAGACCCTCTTCCCTGAGCCAGGATGCCACCTCCATCCCCTGTGGCCCACCAGGCCCAGCATGGAAAGCCCAACACCAAGGCCCTCTCAAGAGCCTTCTCGCAGCAGCTGGCCAGAATCCAGCCCGTCCTGTTCCCGGGGTACTTCCTCGGGACCTCCCCCAGCCCTGGCCCTGGAGCAGCCGGTCCTACAAGCTCCCAAGCCTGGGGACACCAGGATGGCAGGAGCCCAGCACGGGGTGTGCTCCCCCAGTGCCCACAGTGCCACGGGCCACGCCGGGCTGAAGCACCAGAGTCAAATCCTGGCCGTGAGCTGTGGCCGCGTGGCCTCCCCGCCCGTGTGTGAGTGCCCCATCCTGGTGGCAGCGGGGGGGCTGGTTACCATGGCAGACTTCTTGGGCTTGGGGCTGGGGGAGAGCAGAGCATGGCTGCGGGGCGGCTTCCGGACATAGATCTTCCAGGTGGAGGAGTCGGGGTTCTCAGCCGCGTAGCACCGCCACGCCGTCTGAAACCAGCAGAAGGGAGTGGTTGTCACCACGGAGCCCCTGACGGGGACTCCCAGGGAGCTGCGGCCCGCCACTCCTGCCTGGGCCCCCTTCTGGCAAGACCACGGGGCTTCCTGGCCACCAGCCCCTTCCCCAGGCTCAGGGCCTGCCCCCGCCCCCAACAGCCCGTTCCCTTCTGCAGCCCACAGCCTCATGGACGGTCGCACGCGGCTCAGCCACCACAGGGGCCTGTGAGCCCCAGTCTGTCTGCGCCCACCTCCACCTGCCGGTTCCCCCGCGGGGCCCCCCACCTCCGTCCTGGTCGCCGGCCTCTCCTCAAGGACGCCGTGGGGGTGAGGTCACTGGGGGCGTGGAGGGGCAGGGCCCCCAGGAGGCGGGGCTGAGTGTCCAGGAGGCAGAGCCCCCAGGGACCCACAGTTTCCAGGGCCTCCAGATGTCCTGGGGGTGAAGGTCTTAGGCCTTCACTCTAGAGATGCCCACGGTGACTACCACCAGGGTGTGGCCTGGAGAAGGAGACCCAAGGGGAGGCTGCGTCTGGTTGGGGGGCCGGAGGGGGCGCCAGGAGCCCCGTAGGAGCACGCACCCTGAGGGCCTCGGCACTGCGGGCCGTGGGAGCTGGAGAGAGAGATGCCGGGCGGGGGGCGGGGAGGGCTGCCGGGACAGTGATGCCACCTCTGCGATGGGAACCCAGCGGACATGCCCCCCCAGCCCCCCCCCGCCCGCCCCGCCCTCCAGGCCCCGCTCCAGGCCTCTCCCGCCTCCTGGGAGGCTCGTGTGAGGCCGCACACACGCCCCACGGGAAGTCAGTGCGCCCCCTCCGCGGGCAGGCCATCTGCAGCCTGATTTACGGTCTCCCCGAGAGGAGGCTGTGGCGCCGTAAAGGCAGGCCTGAGGGGGGGCCGAGCCCCCAGCTTTACGGCTGCTGCCTTCACTTCCTTCCGGTGCAGGATTAGCGTCCGGCCCCAGACGGTGGTTCCGGACAGGCTTACGAGGAACAGGATAGAGGCCCTGGCTGAGCTGCGGTCGCCGGCGTGACCCCAGACGGTCTCCGGGGGCCGTCCAGCTCTGGGGTGCCCAGAGGGGTCCAGGCTGTGAACCGCAGCCACGCCAGCGGGTGCAGGGCCACACGCCCACGCCGGCACGCGGTGACAGCCCTGCCCCAGGCCCCTGCCCGGCCACCCCTCCCGTAGCCCCGTGCCCACTCTGCCTTCTCCTCAGTCCCGGGCGGCCGCCGGCCGACACCCTCGGAACACGAGCCTCCAGGGGTCCCTGTGCCCGAGCCTTGCTTGGCACTGAGAGGGCCGCCCAGTCCTCCAGGCTGTTCCAGGAGCCTGGGGTCCCAGAGCCCAGTGTCCAGGGGCTCGGGGCCGCCTGCCTGCTTGCCCGCCTCTGGAACCTTCCTCTCCCACTGCTCTCGGGCTAGGAACCTCTGGGACAGCCTCATCACAGAAGCCTGGCGGGGAGCGAGGGGCCTGGGGCAGGTGCAGCCCCTGCCCCGCCCCCAAGGCCCGGCACCGTGAGCCCCGGGCCCTGTAGGGGCAGCAGCCGGGCCTTCAGAAAATGAAGCTGGCCCGTCAGTCCAGGGCGCGGCCCGTGCCGTTGGGTCACCGGTCCTCACCTCCTGTCGGCCGGGAGGACTGAGCCCTGTGGGTGCTGGGAGTGGCCCAGAAGCATCAGTACTGCACAAGCAGGCCCTGACCCCTGACCCTGGGGTGGGAGAACGGCCACCTGGGAACCCCTTACTCTCCGCTCCAAGTCCTCCCTTGCAGAGTCGGGGGCTGGCCACAGAGGAGGGAGAAGACAGACACCAGGCGGCCGCTGCAGCTGGAGGCCAAGGGCCCACCGGACTGACCAAATCCGAGACAGGCCAGGCCACCTTCTAGTCCCCCGGCCCGGCCCACAGGATGGAGGAAGGTGGGCTCCCAGGCTCCTGTGCCCCCACCCCGTCGGCCTCACCCGACGGTTCCCAGGACAGGAGTTACAACAGGCGGGCACGTCTGTGGCATGGATCGCGGCCCTTCCGTGTCCACGAGGGTCCACGGGAGAGGGTCTCGGCGGCCCCGGGGGCCGGGTCAGCTCAGGGCTGAGAGCCGTCCCCAGACCAGACACGGCTCGTACTTGCCCGGGCAACGCAGAGCCGGGCACACTGACCACCACACGACGGCGACAAGGCCGCGGCGGTGGCTGCCATCACCTGGATGAGCGAGGCTGCCGCCGGGATTTGCCGGTTGAAGTGCTTCTGCCTCTGCTTCTGCTGGACCTTCAGGGCAAAACCGGAGCCCAGAATCCCCTGCAAGGAACAGAAACCAGGGCTCACATCCTGCAGACGGGGGCGTGGAGAGACAGGCTGGGCACCGGTGGCCTGCTTGGCGCTGCGGGCCCCATGGAGGAGGTCGGAGCCTCTGGCCCAGCCCGTGGGGCAGAAAGCAGCCCCACCCGAGCAGGACCCACTGCTGCCGCCACCCCCCCCCAGGATTGCTAACAGGATGGAAAGGGCTGGCTCACCAAGGGGAGCTCCCTGTCCACAGAGGGGATCAAGCCATACACATATACATACGCTCTACGTGTACATACATACACACACTACACGACAGCCACGTGACACACACGTGCATGGACAGACATACCCGCGATACACACGTGCAGTGCATTAAGGACCACCACACACAGAGAACATACATGTGACACACACACGCATGCGGTGTGTATACCTACATGACACGTGCGTAGACAACACGCACACAAATACACGTGGAGCACGTGTGCGTGATGCACACACAGTATGTACACACAGACACCGACTGCGGGGTGTGTAACACGTGCACACACACGGGACGGCCACACACCTACCAGGCGCCTCCATACACACAGCGTGAACTAGAAGATTTTAACGCCCATGGTCTACGGTCTCCAGGAAGGACAGGGGTCAAAGCCACCCGGGCCACAGTGCAGGACCGCTCCCTCCCTCAAGGCTTGCCCCTCTGCGGTTCTGTGGCAGCCACCGTGGGCGCCTCACCGCTAGCCTCAGCGGCCGAATGAGCCGGCCCGCACCCCACTATTTGCCACGAAAGGCCTGGTGATCGCCGCCGCCCACACTTGCAAAGGACCCACGGGGGGCCGGGAACGGGAAGGCGGCGGCCTCCAGAGGCTCTGAGGCAGGCAAGCTGGGGTCTGAATGCGCCCCCTGAGCGTGGTCTGCTCACAGGTCTGCCAGCCCCAGAGCCCGGAGGAGGCTGAGGAACTGTGGAAGGGCCCCCCAACACGGAGCACCTACCGCTGGAAGCGCAAAGAAGGAGATGGCGAAGACGGAGAAGCAGGAGGCGATGGTCTTCCCGACCCACGTCTGGGGCACCTTGTCCCCATAGCCGATGGTGGTGACCGTCACCTGCAAGGACGAGGGACAGCGGTCGGCACGCAAGCCCCAGAACCTCAGGGCGGGCGTCCGTCCGTCCAGCCTGAGCCCCGCGCTCCATCCGAGACCTGCCACCGCCCAACAGAGGCCAGCGAGAGAGCCCAGCACCGAGAGGCCGGGCGGCTGAGAGCACGGTGCTCGAGCCCGCAGGGTCTGGGTCCCCCAGGCTAACGCCGCAAAGGAAGCAAGCCCCAGCGTACACACGGGAGCTGGGCGCCGACGGGGGATAGCCTCCCCGCCCCACCCCCTGCCCCGTCCCCAGGAGGCCTGCCAACCGGGCCACCGATGTCGCTGTGCTCCGGCCCCCAGGAAGCCGGAAGCTCCCACAGAGGCCCACACTCCCCAGAGAGCCCGGCCACGATGACACGCCACTTCCTGACGCCACCCCAGGCACCAGGTGCTGCGTTTGCCCCTTGCTCGGAGGGAATCAGATGCAGCCAGAGCCTCCTTCTACACGGGGGAGCTGTCCGTCCAGGGCGTGTGCCGGGACAGTGGGACTGAGGGGCTGCTTCCACCCCACCCCCACCCTAGGCTTGCCTCTGCTGCCATCTGAGGCTTGCTCCCCCCGGGGCCTCCGGCGTGAGCCCGACAACGCCATCCTGCAGGGACTCAGAGCCCACCCTGGCTGTGCCGGCCACGCGGCCCACACCTGTCCACGCCAGGGTCCAGGTGCTTGAGGAGCCAGCTCTGCGCCTGGCAGGGGGACCAGGGCGCCCAGAGTCCCTGCTCGTCCCGTCGGCACACGCGCTCAACCCGTGGTCCCGCCAGCCCTGTGCTAGGCAGCCCGGCTTCCCCCTTCCGGGGCCCCCAGCCCAGGCCAAGTGAGGACGGCCCCTGGCAGCTCGGGAAGTTCTGCACGGAGCCTCCATGAGACCCCCCTGCCCACTGAGACCGGCGGGGAGCGGGGCCTGGGGAGGCCCATTTCATAGATTCCACTGAACAAGGCCCAGGCGGGAGGTGGCGGCTTCTACAGCAGGGTCCTTGGGGCCCGCACACGCGTCCGTGTGGACAGGGACAGGCACACAGGACAGCTCAGAAGCCCCGGGGCAGAGGCGAGATGTCCTCAGGAAGCAGGAGTGACCAAGAGTCCGGGCAGCGGGAAGGACCGCAGTGCGGGAGCCCGGGTTACACCAAAGAGCACAACCTGGGGGCAGCACGGGCGCAAGCTCCCGCCCACCCGACACCCACCACGCGACTGTTCGTGGTCCTGGCTCCCGTGACCACCACACGGAGCACTTCCTGGCAACGGCACCGTCCCTCAGACACACGTCCACACCCGCTTCCAATGTGCTGCCCGTGCATGTGTGCACACACACAGATGGCCTGACACGGAGACAGGGAGCCGCACACGCACGCTGAGACAGGCTAAGGCAGCAACGAGGCACACGCGCGGGTACGAACCACACGTGGCGCAGGGTCCCACAAAGAGGGGCCGGTGCCCACGTCAAGCCCAGCCCCCTCCAGGCCCGACGCCTCACACGCACACACAGGCAGTGCACGCCTGGAGCCCGGCCCAGTACCTGCAGGGTGGAGCAGGCCAGCCGGAGGCCTTGGGCAAGGCTGAAGGCCAGCAGGCAGATAAGGGGGCCCGGAGAACCTGCAGCTCCCCGCCAGCAGCCCCCAGAGGGTCTGCGCCCCTCGTGTGAGGCCTGGGCGGCAGCTGCCTCTCAGCACCTGGGTGCATGGGGCAGAGGCACACCAGGGCTGCAGATGGGGTGGGGCGTCTTCCGGAAAGCGGCTCTCACAGGATTACCCACGTATGTGTAAACACACAGTGGGTCTATTCTTAAATTTCTAACCTTTATCTTCTAATGCGGTATTGACAGACGTGAGCCCCGTAAACAAAAGCTTTCTGGGGTCTTCAGTCACTGATAAGGGCGTCAAGGGGTCCTGAGACTCCAAGTTCGAGAACGGCAGCCGTGCAGGGAGGTGGGGGCAGGGTGACCTCCGAGATGGACCTGAGTGTGGCCCTCACGCCAGGGGGGCAAATTTTAAGCGGTGCCAGAAAACTCGGGCCTCGAGACAAAGAACACGTAATACAACCTTCTAATTACCAAAATTAAGGCAAAAAAAAAAAAAAAAAACCACCAAGACAACTGGGAAACTGATGTAGGTGGGAGGAGGAAAGGGGTTGGCTGAGCGGTGCGGCCAGGCCGGCGGGTGGGGACACCCGAGGCCACCTCCCTTCTCGGACAAGAGCACTGGAGGCGGGACCCCATGTCCTCGCCGCCCGGCTGGGAGGTGCTGGGACTCCAATGGTGGGCAGCAGGAAGAAGCCAGGGGAGCCCCGGCCAGGTGTCCCCCACCCTGCGGTGCAGGGCACACTCCTGGCTTCTCAGACTCTGCCACAGACCTTCTTTGTCAAGTTAACGACATCCTTTCAGCTCTTTGAGGAAACAGCCCATCCCCGCAGAGCTGTTTGTTTTTCCTGAACTCACAGACACAAGCAGCTCAGGAATGGGCCGTTTTATAGCCTGCGTGCTCGGAACTCACCCCCCATGGCAGGCGATCGGAATGCAGAGCTGCACGTCCCCTGGGCACAGACTCGGGGAGACAGCTCAGCCGGGGGGCCTAGGGTGCGTCCCCCGTCCCCCGTGTCTCTCCTCCAGGGACAGGAGGCACGAGAGGACCTGCCAGTCCCCCCAGCACTTTGTGTCACGAGAAGCTGGCGCTGGTGTCATTTTATTTCCTCCTGGACGCCGGCCTCCGGGGGAAGCGGGAAGGCCAGCCCAGGAGCCCAGCTCCACAGAGGATGCGGTCAGCCTGCAGCCACACTGCAGGCCGTGGCCATCTGTCCAGAGGGAACGGGCAGCCAGGAGTGGGAGTGAGGAGGCACCAACGTGGACACTAGGGGCTCGCGCCGGGGAGGGCACCTCCGTTTGGCAAACTCGTGACCACACTGTGAGCTCGGGTCCATCTGCCAGAGGGGGAAACTGAGGCCGGGGGGGTCTCACCACTGCTAAGTGACGGAGCTGGCAACCAAACCGAGGCCTGCTCACCCCCAGGCTCCTTGGCGGGACAGCCGGAGAACAAGCCCAGGGCCAGAGGCTGCCGCGCTGAGGGGTCTGGGGCTCGCCCAGCCTCGGGCCACCAAGCTGCCCAGAGGAGGCTGGAAGGACGGAGCCAGGGAGAGGACACCTCAGGGGAGGAGAGATGTGGACAGAGGGGAGGCTGGGCGGGTGGCAGGACTGCCTCAGGACAGCAAAGGGTGGGAGCAGCGGTCCTGGGCCCCAGCTCCAGCCATCGTGGGGCTGCCCCAGGAGACCCCGGCCAGGCTTGCAGGGGACACCGTGAAGGGGACAGAGGCCGGCACGTGAGGGCCGAGGGGACAACCCTGCCAGGCTTGCAAATTGTGGGTAAAAACAAAAGCAAACACATACCCCGAACAAGCCCGCTTCCTTTCAGAAAGGAAAAACTCAATAAATGAACAGAAACCCACGCGGGCCCAAGGCTCCTCGTTGTGTGAGCGCATCTTCTCCCTGTGGAAACCTCGGCGCCCTGGCCGCTGTACTCTCGGGGAAAGGGTGCGGACCGTGGGGACGGGGTCAAGACCTTTCTCCCTCCTCGGGAGGGGCCCTCAGGAGCTTCACACAGCGCCTGGTGGGATGCTGTGGACACCCTGGGCCCTGCCCGGGCCGCGCCCACCCCACAGCATGGCCAGGCTCGTGGCCCATCACGCAGGAGACTCTGCCTCGAGGGCTCCGCTCCGATATGTCCTCCTCAGGGGGCCCTCACTGACTCCCAGGGAAGTCACGGCGTGTGGACCACGACTGACCACGACCAAGCCTCCGAGAGCGAGACCCCCAGGCGGCTGACCCCCTGCTGTGCCCCAGTGCCCAGTGCAGAGCGGGACTGCCGGGATGTGCCTGGTGCCCAGGACCAGCCCGGCCAAGAGGCCCCAGTCCTCCAAGGAATGCCTTGGAAGCGACGGCAAGAGTCGCCACCTTCCTGGGATCGTGGTCCCCTCAGGGAGCCCCACGTCGGCCCTTGGAGGTAGACCTGCTGTCTCCCATTTTACAGATGGGGAAACCAAGGCACGGAGCGGTCACATGCCCTGCCCTGGCCCCAGCGCAGCTGCATGGCGCACTCACCCCTCTGCGCCCCACCGCCGGCCTGGCGGGAAACACAGGTCCCTGGGGGCCAGGAAGAGCCAACACACGTAGGCGCGCACACGTGCACACGGGGCCGCGTGCGAAGAGGGGTCGCTCTGTGAGTTAAGGTGTTAGAGGCCGGGAGCCGGCCGGGGCAGAGCTGGACCCTGGGCACCAGCAGGGCTAAGGGCTGTGACTGGGCCGCGGCAGCCACGAACACTCGAGTGTGAGTTAGGTGGCTGGGGGGTCACTGCCTGTCGGCCAGCCTGGGGGCGCTGCCAAGAGAACCGTGGCCAGTAACAGCCCCTAAAATTCACAGCCAGCCTTTGCTGCATCCCCGTTGGGCGCCAGATGCCCCGGGCTCTCTGTGTCCTCACTCACAACCCTCCCCAGCTCACGAAAATACGCACCCAGCTTATACCCAGGGAGGCTGGGTAACCTGCCCAGGGCCACTCAGCAGGTCAGCAGCGGGACAGGATGGCTTCACACCACGCTCCCGCCCGTTTTACCCCACTACTTCCTGTTTCACTGTGTTCCTGACGCTGACCATGTTTCTCTCCCTCGAGCTGAAGCTGGAAAGTTCTTACCTGGGATGACAAGAGCTGAACACCCGCCTCACTGGGCCTGCTGAGCCCATGTAATAAAATCGCCCCAGGGGGTCCCTCAGTGGGCAGTAAGTACAGAGAGGCAGACCTGCCCTGTGGACCCCTACTCATCCTGCAAAACCCAGTCGTAAAGGCCCTTCTCTGGCTGGGCTCCCAGAGCCCATGGTCTCAGCCCCATACACAACCGTCAACAGGTGCAGGATGGGATCGGGGCAGGTGGCAGCCCGGGGTCCTGGAGACCCTCTGTTCTTAGCTGCATAGCACCCCCGGGCTTTGCATGGAGTCCAAGCAGAGGAAAAGCCTTGAAGGGCTGGGGGCCTGGCCCACCACCCTCCGGGCCCACAGGGCTTCGGTTTCCCCAGCTCCAGATGAGGTCCTGACCCTGGTTCCACCCACTGGGCGGTGCCGACAGGCCTTGCATGTGAATATCTGGGAGGCCCTGTCCTCACCCAGACCCCCCACTCGGCCCCCAGACCCTTTTGGCCTCACTCTGCCAGGATGCAGTCCAGCCTGGAGAGCCAGAACCTTCTGGAGCCAACAGCTAAGGAGCCAGACTCTTGTTTTAGATGGTGGCTGAATGCAGGGGCGGCTTCTAGCCTTTCCACTCTAAATTCTAAATTTAGATGCAGGGGGTAAACAGAGCCTGGCAGCCGCCTGATATGAGAGACCCCCGGGCACTAAACAGAGGAGCCCGTGTTTGCAAAAACTGCTCTCCCCCCGACTCACACTTTAACACAAACAAATGCATTTTGTTCCCAGGGCAAAGAAAAAAGTCTTCAATCCTCCCAACACCTCGGCAGCCAGGCATGGGGCGCCACACTCCGGGTGAGGGGGCAGCTCTCACGCCCAAGTCAGGCGTCCCCACCTGGGCTAGCGGGAGCGGAGGGGACCCTCAGCCTGGAAACTGAGGCTCGGGGAGGGGAGAGACATTCTCGTGATGTCCACCTGGGACGGCGCTGGCCTGGGCTGAAGGGTGTCCACCCAAATCCATGCCCACCCAGGCCCTCAGAACACAAGCCTGTTTGAAAAAAGGGTCTTTGTCGATGCAACTGGGTTAATGATCTGGAGAGGAGATGGTCCTGGGCTCCCTGGGTGGGCCCGGCATCCACTGACCAGTGTCCTGATAAGAGACAGAAGGTGCGGCCACAAACCCAGGAGCACTTGGGGGCCCCAGAAGCTGGAAGAGGTGGGAAGGACCCTCCCCCAGAGCTTTCGGAGGGAGCCGGCCCTGCAACCCCTTGATCTCGGACTTCTGGTCTCCAGATCCGTGAGAGAACGCAGCTCTGTTATTTTAAGGCGCTCAGTCTGTGGGACTTTGCTGTGGCCACTGAGGCACCCGCTGTCCTGCGGGCCACGGACAGAACCGCTTTACGGGCACGTCAGCTGATTCATCCACTCGTCCAGCAAACACCAGCCAAGGCTGGGTGTTGAGGATGCTGGCGCCACCCCTGTGGCACCTACAGCCCTCCCGGCGGGTCCACACGCAGCAGTGGCCACTCCCCCCCCCGGGAACCCGCCCCCCTGCCCTGGCTCCACAGAGGAAACACAGCAGATGGCCCATCCCAGCGGCCCAGACGCCCTATTTTCAAGTCTGTCCCACGCATCCAGACAGAGGTGCCGGTCTGGCGTGGACGCAGCGTGGTGATGGGCAGTGGCCCGGCCGGCAGACCTCTCCCTGCCAGGCTGTACCACCTGGTAGGCAGACTCTGGTCTGTCCGCCCTGGACGGGGAGCCACGGGGCACGGCAGGGCCGGGCTCGCTCCCCTTGTGGCCCACGAAGCCACGCAGAGGACAGCGAGGGAGAGCCACCGTCGGGCGCTCTGAAGCCCCCAGCCAGGCTGCTCTGGCTCGCGCTTCCTGAGCTGTTTGTCCAGGATGTGCCAGGAGCACAGCCCATAACTCGAGCCGCGGCCGCTCCACCCGCCTAGACAGCTGCAGGGGCGCCACCGCTGTGAATGGGAGTCGTCTGCCCAGGAGCTGGGCGGCGGGGGTGCCGGGCCCGCGGGAACAATGGCCAGGCCGGGGCCGCAGCTGACGGCGAGGCTGGGGCACCGGTGCCAAGCCGGGCACAAAGGGGCCGTTTTCCCGGCCGGCGGGCGGATGTTTGCACAGGTGTGCGAGTGGGAGCGCCGTTCGCAGGGGCCGGGCCGGGGGCAGCTCCGAGCGGCCGGGAAGGCGGGGGCCAGTGCCAAGGCCGAGCACCGCTTATCAGCCGAGCTGCGGGCCGTCACCCATGCGCTGCCCACCGCGCCATCCGGCCCCGGGGATCCTCCCGGCTCTGGGCATCCTGTCCCTCCACAGGACCTGCCTGTCACCAGGACGCCTCCCCTCCCCTGCCCGGCGCTGGGCTGTCCCACCGAACCTGCCGGGGGGGATGGACCGGAGGCTGCCACGCCCGGGCCTGTGGAGGCACGGGCCTGCAGGGGGGCCGGCAGAGCTTGCCTTCCCTGGGTGGCCTGGCACACTGGAAGCTTCCAGAAAAAACGCTGACTCGGCCGATATCAGGCGCCCCTCCCCCAACACGTGTGGATCTCACGGGGGTGTGGGTGGAGGCACACGGGGCAGCTTCCCGCCCCACCCGGACCATCCGGGATGGGCCTCCCTGTGGAGGCTGGTGGGGAACCCGGGGAGAGAGTGAACCCCTACCCCGCTTCCGGAAGGAAGCAAGTCAGGGACAGACACGGCCAGGGCCCGGCACAGCCACTGCCCGGACCCGGGACCCCTTGGACCTGGTGCTGCCCCGAGGCCTCGGCCCGACCTCGTGCAGCCTGCAACCCTCTCCTCTCCCTGGCTGAGCGAGCCTGAACGTCAGCCCCCCAGCCCCCAGCTCAAAGGGGTTCCCACTGGCCACCCTCAGCTTCAGGCAGCTCACGGCCGGGCCGGTGTCACCCACTCTGCTGCTCAGGCTGATCCAGACCCCGGGCACTAGCCCCTGGCACCCAAGCGCACCCCACAGGGAAGGGGGAGAGCCAAGGCCGGCCCACGGCGCGGGCATTCGGGCTGCAGCCCTACCTTCCCCCACGGCCAGGGTCTGTCTGGGCCGCCTCAGGGCCCCCTGCACGTGCTGTTCCCAGGCCGGTAAGCTGCTGGCCACCCTGCCACCGAGAGCCCAGGACCTGTCTCCCCACAAGGCCCGAGCGGAGGGTTCGTTGAGGGGTGTCCTCTGCGCCCTGAGGCCCACACATAAGTGATGCTGGGCTTCCGTGGTGAGCAGGCTCCGGGGGCCACACAGCTCAGATGTCCTGCAGCGGGCAGAGACCCCTGCAACCACCCACAGCATGGCCATGTGCCGCCCCCCGCGCCCCACGTCTCCCTTCCCCACCACAAGCCTGATCCCTGGAAGGAGCCAGCCCACGCTCCTGGACACTTCCAGGCCGAGGCCCGGGTGCTGGGTGCTTGCAGGAGGGGGACACGGCACACCCAAGGAGCCCAACTTCACAGGCGGGGGAGCCTCCAGGCCCCCAGGACAGAAGCCGGGGCACCTGTGTGTCACCGCTGCCCCGGGCCGGCTACAGAATTTGCGGGCCGGGTGCACAGTCAAAACGTGGGAGCACTTTCCTTTTTCCCAGCATCCCCCGACCTGTCACGGTGGCTTTTGTTTGCTCTACAAAGTCACGCTCCTTGGTGCAGGGATACTTGAGGGGCCAGCACAGAACCTCACAGACGCGGGGCACAGGGTGGCGGAGGAGCCGGCCCCGGGGAAGGCGGGAGCTGGGACCACGTGCGGCCGTCGTGCCCACTGCACAGTCACTCTCCGTCCCGCCAGACTTGCCTCCCAAACGGCAGGTTCAAAGATAAAAACCTCACGGACCCCACAATGGTGACTGTCGGGCTTTACGCGTCCAGCGCGGGGCCCTTCTGCGCGCGGAGCCCTGTGCCCAGGCGGGGCTTCAGGCGTTTGCGGGCTGGTCTCGAGGCGGAAGATCTTGAGACACCAGAGCCCCAGGGCGACATCCCGGCCCCGCCCCGCCCGGGCCCAGGGTGGGCAGTGGCCTCGTGGCCTCGTGGCCCAAAGGTCCCGACTTACCACCCCCCACCAGAGGGCGTCCGCGTAGCTGCCGAACTCGACCTGGCCCGACTCGTTCACGGCGTCCTTCTCGGCCAGGTACACGAAGTAGGAGGAGAAGATGAGGCCCAGGAAGCCGATGTACAGGGTGGTGATCAGCTCCTGGGAGACAGCAGAGGAGGTGTGACCAGCCGGCGCCCACGGGCAGCCGGGGCCCTGCGCACCCGCGCCGGGCAGACATCACAGGCGGTGGGGCCTGCCGGCAACAAGCCCCAACATTTCCCACCAAGTAGACATAAATGCCAGCATGTCTCACATGCAGACATCGGACTTCAGAAATAACTTATTTTTCCCAGCTCGTCAGTGGCAGTGTTGGGTCTCAGCCTCCAGGAGCGAGGCCAGGGCCCTGGACCACCAGCCCGGCTCTGTTTCCCGCAGAGCCTCGGTGAGACGCGGGGCTGGGCCTCACGAAGGGGTGCGGGTCAGCCATCTCCGCCTTCACGGGGCTGATCGTGATCTGCCCCCGGTTTAGACTTCGGGGCCTCTTGGACCCTTTTCCACGTGGCATTTCTGTCTTTCCATCTGCCCGACAGTCTCCTGTCCCAGCTTGAGGGACGTGGGCACCATCAGGTTGGGGTCAGGACGGCCCAGCTGGCTCAGGCCGAGGCTGGGCCGAGACCCTGTCCTCCCGCCCCGGACCACCCACCTGGCGGTGGATGAAGACCACCGAGCCCAGCAGCCTCCACGTGCCACCCTGGCGGTCGACGTGCAGCATCCTCAGGATCTGGAGGAAGCGGATGCCCCTGCGGAAGACAGGGGTCGCTGTGCGCCCGTCCCCCGCGCGCCCCTCCCCCTCCCCGAGCGCCCCTCCCCCTACCCCGTGCGCCCCTCCCCCTCCTCTGCGCGCCCGTCCCCCGTGCGCCCCTCCCCCTCCCCGTGCGCCCCTCCCCCGTGTGCCCCTCCCCCTCCCCTGCGCGCCCCTCCCCTCCCCCGTGCGCCCCTCCCCTCCCCTGCGCGCCCATCCCCTCCCCCGTGCGCCCCTCCCCTCCCCCGTGCGCCCCTCCCCCTCCCCCGTGCGCCCCTCCCCTCCCCTGCGCGCCCGTCCCCCGTGCGCCCCTCCCCCTCCCCTGCGCGCCCCTCCCCCGTGCGCCCCTCCCGCCTCCCGAAGCCCAGGGTCAAGATGGGGGCAGCACCCCAGGCCCGGAGCCAAACCTGTACATTTCTCCATTCCTTTGGCCCCCAGACCACCTTCTGGGGGCGGCCCCAGGATCACCCCAGTTTACAGATGAGCAGACTGAGGGCCCCAGACTGTTAGGTCCCAGCCTGAGTCACAGAAGTGAGTAAGCGCTCCTGCCCAACTCGGCACCGGCCCCGAGCCTAACCGCCCCCCACCCCAGCACACGGCCCCGCCGCTCTCACACCCCCGCACCGGGGACCCCGCAGCCCCGCCTACCTGATGGCCGAGGTGGCAAACACCTGCCCTTTGGAGCCCACGCAGAGGACGACCATGGAGGCCACGACCACGATGAGGTCTGGAGGGGACAGCGCCACCGTCACCAGCCTGGCAGCTGGACACCGGCAAGGAGCCTGGCGGTCAGGCGGGACAGGGCCCAACAGCGGGGACACGGAGACACCTCAATGGGGAGACCAGGCCCTCCGTCCCAGGCACGTGCAGAGGCCGCCCGAGCCTACCTCCCCAGCCCTGTCTCGCAGGCCGCTGAGGGCAGCAGAAGCCCAGGTTGTGTTGAGCTTGACCAGACCCCCTGCCCTGTGAGCAGCCTCTTGGGACAGAGGACCTGGGCGCTGAGGCTGGCTCCTGTGTGGGGGACGTGGGAGGTCACCCCACTGGCCTTGGGATCCTGCCCTGTCACAGGCGGAGGAGGGACTCTGCCCGGTGGTGCTCGTGATGGGGGTCCACCTGCCAGATTCTGGGGGAGGGGGCTCAGCCCTTGCCAGGAAACCTCAGGGTGAAGCTTCCAGGGGGGCGGGCGTGACTCACCGATGATGGAAATGGGCTTCCGGGCAAAGCGCAGCCGGCCCCAGATGCCCACGTACTTGCTGCGGCAGCCGGCTGACCAGAGGCGGACCACGTACTCCGTCCCAAAGAACACGACCAGGACGATCTCCTGCGGGGACAGAGGGACGTGAGCTCATGTCGGGCCCCTCCCCCGTGAGCCCGCTGAGAGCAGGCGGCCTGGGCCCCGGTCTGCTGCATTGCCCACCTGGACAGGCCCAGGTCCACCACCGCATTCAGTACCATAGAAAAAAGATTAGACACTATGACCAAGTGAGATTTATACCCGGAATGCAAGGACAGTTCAGCACATAAAAATCAACCAATGTAATACATGACATTAACAGAACGGAGGGAAAAAAATCACATGGTCTCCTGATCGCAATGGATGCAGAAAGAGCATTTGACAAGATTCAGCACCCTTTCATGATAAAAACAGTAAACTAGGAATAGAGGGAAACTATCTCCGTGTAATAAAAGCCATGTATGAAAACCCCACAGCGAATATCAACGAGAAAGGCTGGAAGCTCATCCTCTAGGATCAGGACCGAGACAAGGATGCCCACTCTCACCACGTCTATTCAACAGAGTACTGAAGTCCCAGCCAGAGCAATTAGGCAAGAAAGAGAAATCAAAGACTTCCGAATTGGAAAGGAAGAAGTAAAACTATCTCTGTTCACAGACGATATGATCTTATGTGTAGAAAGCCCTAAAGATTCCATGCAAAAAAACCGTTAGATCTAATAAACGAGTTCAACAAAGTAGGATACAAAGTTGACCACAAAAATCAGTCGCATTGGGCTTCCCTGGTGGCGCAGTGGTTGACAGTCCGCCTGCCAACGCAGGGGACACGGGTTCGAGCCCTGGTCTGGGAAGATCCCACGTGCCGCGGAGCAACTGGGCCCGTGAGCCACAATTACTGAGCCCGTGCGGCTGGAGCCTGTGCTCCGCGACAAGAGAGGCCGCGATGGTGAGAGGCCCGTGCGCCGCGATGAAGAGCGACCCCCGCTCGCCACAACTAGAGAAAGCCCTCGCACAGAAATGAAGACCCAACACAGCCATAAATAAATTAATTAATTTTTAAAAAATCAGTTGCCTTTCTATGCACAAACCATGAACAATCTGGAAGGGAAAGTATAAAACAATTCCATTTACACTAGCACCAAAAAGAATAAAGTACTCATGTATTAACTAAGGAGGTGGGACACTTGTACAATGAAAACTAAACAATACCGTTTAAAGAAATCAAAGACGACAAATAGATGGAAACACATCCCACGTTCACGGATTGGAAGACTTAATACCGTCAAGACGTCAATGCCACTCAAAGTGATCCCTCTCAAAACCCTGATGACAATTTTTGCAGAAATAGAAAAAGCCCTCAAATTCACACGAAATCTCAAGGGCCCCTGGAGAGCCAAAACAAGATATGGTCCATCCACACGACGGAATATTCCTCAGCCTTATAAAGGAAGGAAGTTCTGGCACAGGCTACGGCGTGGATGGACCTGAGGACGTTGTCAGCTCACTTCCAGCTGGTGCCCTGCCCTGTCCCCACCCCGTCCCAACCCAGGGAACCCAGCCCTGTCTGGGGACTTCTGCTCCCATGCCCGGCCTTGCCTTCCCCCACCAGGGAGCCCACCGGGAGGGGGTAACCGGACACTGGCTCCCGAATATCCATAATTAGGATGGAATACTCATACCATCCAGCTTGTGTTTGGGGCAAGCTCGGGGGATAATGGGAGAAAAGGTGGGAAATTTACCGCTTTCCTTTTGTAAGAAAGTTCTTGGTTCGCAACGTCAGGTTCTTCAGGGTCGGGGTACGTATGGTTGGGGGCGCGTGGGGGATGGTGGAGAGTGAGGGAGGGTGGACGCTCGCAGGCTCTGTGGCCTCAGACGGTCGTGCTGGCGCCACCTCTGTCCTCAGCTGCAGGGTGGCTGAGCCCACCGGGGAAGGGGCCATGTCTACCTGCCCGCCGCCCTCTCCCCGGCCCCGGAGGATGCCTGCCCTGGTTGGCCCTGGACATGGATCTGCTGAGTGCGTGAATGAACGAACGAACGAACGACCGATCAGACCAACGAGCGACTGAGGGCTCCCTGGTACCAGGGCTTCGCCTCGGGCGCGTGTTTCCCGAGATTCTGGCCCAGCCGGTCCTAAGTGGGTGTGAGGAGGAGATGACAGACAGGAGGCCCTAGCAATGAACGACGGCGTAGGGGGGTAGCGGCTGGAGGGTCCGGCTTCCAGTGTTTGGCCATCTCGACAAGGGCCGCAGAGCCACCACCTCTGGGTCCCCAGAGCTGAGACACCAGTGCTGGCATCTTCACAGAGGAGGGGTCACTGGACTGCTGATGGCCCTGAGGGGGCGGACAGAGGCCCCCAAAGAGCAGTCCTCAGGGCCTCCATCCCAGCTCTGCAAATCTATGCACCGGCGGGCTGGTCAGTCACTTAGCAGGTCTGTTCTTATTTCGATGCGTTATTTTGTTACTTAAATACCTTCTCCAGCCGCGTCCTAAGCATATTCGAAGCGGTAGAAATCTTACAAACATCAGGTAAGCGCTTACTGCACTTCAGTCTTGCAACAGACCTTCTGATAAATAAGTAACTCCCAGGGCTGGCTGTTGACGCTGCGTGTCTCCCCCTCCCCCCAAATTATCCTGGCCTCGAGCTCAGAGCTCCCCCTGCCCTCTTGGGGCTGGCGGGCTGGGGCTGGGGGGCTCTCCCCCTGGAGGAGTGAGCTGTAGGAATAATTTAAAGCAGCGCTAATCCCCAAATCCCATTTGAGTCTGGAATGCAGCTCGAGGCCGGGCTGTGCATTAATGTGGCACCGCCGGCATGCTGGGCGGGAGAGAGCCCGGACCGGGGCGGGGGGAGCACACGTTTGCTCCAAGATCAAATGATCCCTACACCGTCAGCCTCGAGTGCTGGGCACCGTGGCACTTGGGGCCAAGGCCGGGACCTCCAGGGCGTCGCTGTGGCCCCAGCCGTCACCGCCTTTTGGAGCCACCTGTCCACTGATCTGGGTGCCGGGAGGGCGGACAGGCTGGCCCGAAGTTCTGGACCTGCAGGGACTCTGAAACTTTTTCACCAGAGGGGCCTGGGCCACCCTGGGCTGGGGGCTGCTCTGGGGGCTTTGACTGGGCTGGATTGTCCATCTGTGGAGGCCAGTAGGCTAGGGCCTGCCGGAGGGCTGATCCCCCAAGTCTTCCTGTGGGGCTGCCCCTGACTCAGGGGACAGCACCCCCAGTCCAAAGCAGGCTCACGGAATGGCAGGGCTGCTTCCTCTTAGCTCCAGGGAAAGGGGGACCAGCCTCCAGCCTCAGTGACCCAGACCCAGAGGATGACCCCCCGAACCCCTACCCCCGGTCACCCTCCCTGCCCTGGGTTTTCTCCAGCCGGCAGAGGCAGGCCTGCAGCTCGGCTGTCTCTGCAGACCAGGCCCTGAGCAAGCCCCGGAGGGGAATACAGAGGCCTCAAGCTCCCCCCAGAGCCTGCCCACCTCAGCCCCTGCCTCCACACCCCAGCTCAAGCCACCGCCCTGGCCCCTTGGCCCACACTAAGGGTCAGGGCTCGCCCCGGCCCGCCCGGGAGCCTGCCGCCGGCCCAAGGCACGCGCCCCTCCCCGCCTGGGCCCGAGTGCTCGGCCTGGGGCCCTGTCCTTCCAGCTCCTCCCCCCACCCCGCTCCCCAGGTCCCCCCCATCACACCTGACCCCTCCACTGATAAGAGTCAGCCCAGAGGCCCCTGTCCACGAGCCCACGTGGTGCCTGCGTGCCCACATGTGAGCAGGGGTCAAGGATACCGGCCGGAGCACGGCCCTGAGCTCTGCCCCACAGATATGGGGAGAAGGGGCCGTCCTCGTGTCAGGGACCTCCGCTAAGACCGCAGTCACCAGAGGGACGAAAGGCCCCCTCCCACCTGGCCACTGTCCCTCAGACAAAGCAAGGTCGCCTCCCAGCTGCACTTGGCCTCATGGACCAGGGACCTGTGAGCCGGCCGGGCGCCAGCACCAGGGCACAGGCCCGAGAATCCCCCGCCTGTGGGAAGCAGACCAGGCGCTCATACGTCAGGGCTCCAGGCAGCCACGAGCCCCGCACCTGGCGGCCGTGCCCCTCCTTCTGTGAGTTTCAGAGCAGCGGGTCCTGGGCTCCCCGTGTGTCTCACAAGCAGCGGGGTCTGGGGTGGCTCTTGGCAGTATTATTTGTAAAGTTTAGAATTACTTTAAAAAACAAAGTTCCTAAGAAACAACTCAATTAAAAAATGGGTATGAAACTTGAATAGGCATTTCTCTAGAGAAGACACACAGACGGTCAAGAAGCACATGAAAAGCTGCTCAACACCACTGGCCGTCGGGAAACGCGAATCGAAACCACAGCGAGACACCGTCTCACACCCATCAGGACGGCTACTATCAGGGAAGCGAGATAAGTGCTGGCGCGGATGCAGGGAAACTGGAGCCTTGCGCACGGTGGGCGGGAACGTAAAACGGTGCGGCCACTGTGGAACAGTGCGGAGGGTCCTCGGAAACTTAAAAATAGAATCACATGTGATCCAGCAATTCCACTTCTGGGTATAGCCTCAAAAAAAAAAAAAAAAGAAAAGAAAAGAAAAGAAAGCAGGATCTCAAAGGTATTTACAACAGCCAAAAGGTGGAAGCAACCCAAGTGTCCATCGAATGAACAGATACACAAACTGAGGTCCATCCACACTACGGAATATTACTCAGCCTTACAAGGAAGGCAATTCTGACACAGGCTGTGATGTGGGCGAACCTTGGGGACACTACAGTCAGCGAGAGAATTCAGACACAGAAGGACAAATCCTGTCTGATTCCACCCACGTGAGGTCCCTGGAGGAGTCACATCCATAGAGACAGAAAGTAGACGGTGGGGTCCCGGGGCTGGGAGAGGGGAGTGAGCGTGTAATGGGGACAGAGTCTCTGCTTGGAAAGACAGAAACTTCTGGAGGCAGATGGTGTGACGTTCCCTCAACAGCGTGAATGTACTTAATGCCACCAAACTGTGCACTTCCAAGTGGTTAAGATGGTAACCTGTATGTTCTATGTATTTTACCACAATGTCAATAAAAAGAAAGCCTTTCGGTGGCTGCCAGGGGCCGGGGGAGTGAGGAATGGGGGCCACTGCTGACGGGTGCACGGTTCCCCTTCGGGGTGACGACAAAGTTCCGAAACTAGACGGAGGTGCTGGTATCACAACATTGTTACTACATTAAACGCACTTGAAAATGGTGACCTGTGTGGCGAGTGTGTTTTTCCACGACACAAACGTCCCCTGACCCCGGGCGCTCTGCGCTCAGGCCTCTGCCTGGACCTTGGGGCCGGCCCCGCGGGGCAGAAACCTCCGTCCTTGAGCCTCTGACTCTTAATCTTTGTGGTCCATTGTTAGTTCACTGTTAAATGAGCAAACGGAGCACAGTGATTGCCTGCAAAGGTCACTCGGGTGCAGCCGCGTCCCCAGTGGAGGACTGTGCAGGAAGAAAAGCGCCAAGGCCAGGCCGCACTGGACACGGGCGGGCACTGGACCCCCCGAGACAGCGCGGCGCTGGGCCGAGGGTCCCGGCTACCAACAGGATGCCCGGGGCCCTGCTCGCTCTGCACGAGGAGGCCCCGCCGTCGGGCAGACGGACGCTGGGACCCCCGAGCTCGACCAAGTTACAAGTAAGGGGGACAGCCCGCACCCGCCTTCGGCGTTTTGGGGTAACGGCAGTCAACAGCAGATCCGCAAATCCCGAGAGTCAAGATAAAGGTTCAGAAAAGCAGGTGCTTATCTGGGTTTTCCAGCCCCGGTACACAAAGGGGAAAGGGTGCGGATTCCTTGGGCGTTTCGTAATCCCCGTGGCACCACTGCCCACCCCCCCAGAAGGGTGAAGGTCCACGCGGCCGTCTTATCTATTGTTTCGTTTTTATCAGCTCGTGAATCCTCATCCATCGGGAGAGTTGTCTAAAGCCCGATGCGTTCTGAGGCTCAGCCCTGCCCGCACAGCCTGGTTCAGAAGCGCTGGGAACGGCCTGCAGAGCACGGCCCCGTGTGACAGAAAGCGAGCCGGCCTGGAGGTTAAGCCCCACGCACTGCCTGTGCGCAGAGCCTAGCTTCTCCGATGAAAGCGCTCGTTCTGTTGTTTTTGCCAAACAATAAAGGAAGCCTCACGGACCCTCATCGCTCTCCTCCTGGTGCTTAGATGTTACTGTTCTGTTATCTTCATGATGAAAAATCAATTTTAAAGAGAGTTGGAAGGTTATAACTGCCGGGAATTAAGCACTGAGATTTGTGGGGTGGAGGGGTGGGGGCCGACGGAAAGCAGAAATTGGGGTTGAGGACAAAAGGCACGGCACCCTCCCAGGCGGCTGTGTGGATGCCAGACGTGGGCAACTCGGAGATGGGGCCTGGGGGACCCACTGCGGGAGCTCCTGGTCCCTCGAAGGCTTCCGGGTGAGAAGGACGCCTGTGCTTTCTGGGGTAAACAGGATTTCACCAGACAGATGGGGGAGCCTGGAGGAGGGGTGGACTTGGGGGCCAGGCCACGCCACCCGTCAGGGCCAGGGGCGCAGGCCACCAGGCTGAGGTCTCTGGAAGAGGTGCGGGCCGCCTGGCCCTGGCCAGGTGTCCCCAATGAGGGGGGCTGGGATCCCCAGCACAGAGCCCGGTCGGCGGGCTCCAGGGCCAGCTGTTCCACCTCCATGTGGGACCGATAAGCCACAGAGGGGGCCGGCCTCGGCATTCCCGGGAAGGTCCGCTGGCCGGAGGGCGCGGAGCCGGCGTGCGTGCTGCTCAAAGGCTCTTTGTTCAGGGGCCTGCCTGAGGCCAGCTGCTCCCAGCCGCGCACCCATGCGAGGGCCGTGGGCCTCCTGGTGACATGTGCTGGGCACAGCTGGCCGCCCTGCCCCCGCCGCAGAACACCAGCACCTCCACCCAGCCAGAGCTGCCCGGCCTGGGGCAGGCACATGCTGTGGCCCTGCACGGGGCCGGGATTCTGCCCGCCCAGGACCCACTGCGGGGCTGACCCCCACACCCCTCCCCACCCAACTCCCCCTGACCCGTGGGGAGCCCCTGTGCTCGGCTGTGTCCCCCGGTCCCATGGCCTCCCTGGATGCACGGCCACCACCTTGCCCCTGGGCCCCTCTGCATCCTGCCCGAGGTCCCAGCGGCCCGAGGTGGCCGTGACAGGGTCGGTGGGCCAGGTCCTGGGTCAGGCGCTGGGAGAAGGGAAGGGGTGGCCCTGTGGCCCGAGGGGCATCCACGCTAGGACAGAGGGGCAGGCCGGCCCCCGAAAGCGTCCACCCTCCCGCAGGACAGTGAGATCCAGGGCCACCAAACGCCCAGGGCTGGTGACCCGGGTCAGCCCCTCAAGCCCGCGGTGCCTCAGTGACCCCGTCTGTGAAATGCGGGTGCTGGCGGGACCCACCTCCTCGGGCTGTGGGGAGGAAGGATCTAGAAGACACGGTCGTGTTGAGTGGGGAGGTGGTCCCCAGCACAGGTGGGGAGGCCTAGGGGAGGGCCAACCCAGAAGGGTCTCACAGCACCGACGGCCCTCCTGACTGGTGCCCAGACCCCATCTGACAGATGCTGGACCTTTTGCTGCCTGTCCTGTCCCGAGCTTGTGTCCCACCCCCCTCCCCAACCAGGCAGCAGCGCTCAGCCCAGCCCGGGGAACCCCTCCCCATGCCACCTCGTCAGCTGTCTGTCCAAGGCTGGGCCTATCTTTACCCCAGCAGCCCGGTCCAGCCCCGAGCCCACAAGGCGCCCACCTGCTGCTCAAAGGGCCACGTGGCAACTCCACGTGGGGTTTCCTTCCTCCATGATGGGCCTGCATCCCCTCCCCAGAGAAGGTCGGGTCCCCTGGGCTCCCCCTTGTACCGTCAACCCCAGCCTCACGGGAGCCACATTTGAACACTTTACGACGACTCCACAGGCTCAGTGGCCACTGGGCAGGGCCCACCTCCCACAGGGGCACCTCCTCCACCACGAGCTCCCCGGGAAACCCTCTTCCAGGGAGCTAGCAAAGCACAAGGACGCCCTTGGAGCAACCCCTTCCTGCAGCCAGCTGCTCAGGACCCCACTCCGTGGAGAGCCAGGGTGCAGTGGGGGTCAGTCCAGGCCCCTCCAGCACCACCACCGCCCCCTTCGTCCTCTGTCCGAAGTTCTGCAAGTAACTGCAAACCCCAGCGCCTGTCACTCCAGGCACAGCAAATGGGTCCGAGCCCCGAGGGAGCGGGTACGTGATGGGGGTTTCAGCAAGACGGGGGCCTTGGGGCACACCGTGCCCTGGCCCGTTCTCGGGCCCATTCTTGTGGGGGCCAGATCCTTCCCAGCGTCGCAGGCTGTCGGGCTCAGCCTCTGGAAAAAGGCCGCCCGCCTGCAGCGGGGAGGAGAGCGGCGTGAGGTCATTTTAATTTCACGTGGACTGACGGTGCCAACCCAACTAAAGTCACAAGAGCTGCAGGTGGTTTAATGAGGTGCCTCCAGCCCTGGGACCAGCGACACGGGGGTGCCCAAGCGCCGCCTGCTTCCTCCCCACCTGGGTGTCCCCAGGTCAGCGGGCGGACAAGGTTCGGCGCCCCGACACCTGGCTGGCACGGGAGAGGCAGGTGCGGCCGAGAAGAGGGCCCCCGGGCGGTAGTCTGGGCAGATTCTGACAAAGCAAAGCCTGCTCGTCCCCCAAGCCCAGGGTGCCTGGCAGACGGTGGGCACCCAGGAGGCATTTGGTTAAAAAAAAAGAAAGAAAAGTGCGTGTGCGTGTGTTTACACAAAATATAACCTACATATTTTACTGTATTATTATTTGCTTTTCACGAGTGAATTTCAACCACCCTGGGGAGATGCACTTGTGAAGACAACGAAGCCACTGGCAAGTGACGTGGGCAACAGCGTGGAAACCACAAATGTCCCCTGTCGGCCTTGGGCCCGGACGGGGGCCCGGGAAGCGCCCTCCTGCACGCAGAGGGGCTGCTTTCATCACTGAACGCGGCCTGCGTGCTCCCCACCGGCCTCCTCTCCCCGATGGCCACGGAGGAGAGCGCTGCTTAATCCCCAAATAGTCAAGCCTTTTTGGTGACCTTGTAACCATTTATTTCTAATTGTATTGGGCTTTGATGAGAAAAAGTGAACAGCTAATTCTCAATTTTTCCAAGTGTGTTAGGTGTTTTTATGGCCACATAAAGTGACTGGTCTTTACAAGTGTTCCATGGGTGTAAACAAAACACCTCCGTGATTAGGATCCATAGCTATAGTGCTGGTTTTGAAATGTGGGAAGAGGGCCTTCCACCGTGCGGCCCACCACCCCGGAATTAGGGCCTGTAGCCCCAGCTGACTCCAGGCAGGGCAGAGGGGAGCCGTCCCCACGGACCCTAAGCTCTTCGTGACGGTTGTCTGAAGGAGCCACGTTTGGGGATGCCTGTTGCCTGGCTACAGGTAACAGGGACTTATTTGGGCTTACTGTTGGAAGCTGAAATTGCTCACAATTGCAACGTGTAACCATCCGTGTCTCTACTGACTTTTTTCGTCTGCTAGAATCGGCCTGTGCCAAGAAAGATGCATTAAAATTTCCCGTGAGTATCACAGTCAACCCCTGCATTTCCAATAGCGCTTGCTTTACATATTTTGTTATGCTCTCTGATGCATAAAAGTTTTCTCCCCTAGAAATGGTGCCTTGTCCAGGCCGGTCTCAGCCCGGACCCTGATGCTTCCACCCTGCTTTTGTTTTTTCCTTTTGTGTGCACTTGCTGGGCATCACTTTGGCCACCCCTTCATTTTTCAACTGTCATCACTGGTTTGCTTGACTGAATTCCTCTGAACAATGTATTTGTTAAAAATAAAAACCCTTCTGACAGTCTCTGCCTTTTAACAGAGGCATTCAAGCCATTCACATTTAGTGTAAAACTGGATACGTCTGGCTTCTTTCCACTTTACTGTCTATTTGCTATTTCACTTGGTTTGTTTCTTTCATTCTCTTCATAGTCGTCAAGTTGATCAGTATATTACCCATTTCCTTTTTAGTCAAGAATTTGGGAGTTTCACTGAACCCTTCCATCCCATCACTGTGATCCTTCGGTTCCTTAACTCGTAACCAAACCCGCTCTGGCCTAGGAACAGTTTCCACTGTAGAGTTTCCCCTATGGCTGTCTCCCCAGTGAGGCAGGAATTGGCGTGACTTTGTTCCTGTCAGTGGCTCTGTGGGTGAAGAAAGCATCTCCAATGTTGCTTTTATAGACCCCATGAAACCCTGCAGCTTTTGCAAGAACGCTAACTTCACCTTGCAGTCAACTAGCGTCCTGTGGTCGGACACAGACGGTGGGGACATGGCAGGGAGCAGGCGTGGCAGACGGGGTCCCTGGGACAGGACTGAGGACAAGCGATGACTTCATTATGGGACATCTGCATGCTGTGAGGATTCTGCTTTCCTTCCCTACGGCCACTCTGGGAACTGCCGGCTGTGACGATGAGAGATGGAGGACCCACCAGGCTTCAGAATCTCAACGACTCTGGAAACCAAATAAATTCGTTATTTGGTTTCTGTTTCCACATTTCAAGAGGCGAAACTCTCCATGTGCCTGCACTTAGGTATCTGGGAACGTCTTCCTCCCAAGCAGATAAAAAAGAAGGAAACGACACATGCTTCGCTTCCTTCCTTCATTTATTCATCCTGGTCTCAGCAGTGACCCCCCCCCCGCCCCCCAGAACTGCTGGGCCAGCTTGCCATCTTCCCAATGCTGGGAACACCAGAGCCCGATCCTTTGTCCATCCAGCTGCACCTACTGTGTGCCAGGCGCTCTGTGTGGACCACGTCCTTGATGCACATTCACGGGCCTGCCCCTGAGAGCATCTGACATCTCCGTGAGCCACTCGGCACGCTCCTGCTGGGCACCTGGATGCCCAGCCCGTGCCCGAGGCCACCCTCCTCCTGGGGGCTCAGGGAAGAGCACAGAGGGCTGGGGCAGCAGCTATGTCCACACAGCCTCCTTTCTGCCCTCAGCGGCCACCTATTTCCTGGGCCTTCACTTTGCAACTCCTCCCCTGCCCCTCAGCCCCCATCTCCCCTCGGTGCCACCTTCACAGGGGTCTGCCGGCCCATCCCCACCACCAGCTTCTTCTACTGCCCAGTCCTCTCATCATGTTAGAAGCCCCCTGGTTTCCCCTCACGAGGTCACCGTTGTCACAGTGGGATGCAGGGCCGGAGCCCAGGAACCTCTCCCATCTCACTCTGGCTGAGTCCCGGGCTCTGAGCACAGCACCAAATCCAGGACCCGGGCTGGGCCGTTAGAACCACGGGCGACAACAGTCCCTGAGGGCTACTCGTCCCTCACGCCTACAGGGGCAGGTCAGAATGACCCCCCAACCTCCCTCGCTCAACAAGTCTGCCCCACTCGGGCACCATTCGGGGTTGACGTGTGTCCCTCCCAAATTCATAAGTTGAAGTCCTGACCCCTCAAAATGTGACCTTATGTGGAAACATGGTCATTGCAGATGTGATTAAGTTGAAGTTACTAGGATGGGCCCCAATCCAATCCGACTGGTGTCCTTATAAACGGGGGACGTTAGGACACAGACACACACAGGAGAACCCCACGTGAACGTGGGGAGGCAGAGATCAGGGTGACGCTTCCACAGGCCAAGGAATGTCCCTGGTCACCACCGAGCCACCAGAGCTGGGGAAGAGGCCCCCTCCCAGCTTCGGATACCAACCCCCCGCACCCTGATCACAAACTCCTGGCCTGAGGGGGCGGCAGTGGTGCTGGGGGCTCCAGCTTGACACCACGGCCAAGCCAAGGGTCTCTGGGGACGTCCAGGCTGTAGGCCCTGAAGCTTTGTCCTCCTGGGAAGGGGTCCTGGAACATCGGCCGCCCCTTTCCCACTCCGTGGAAAAACTGGTGATGCTGGCGGCCAGCAGAAGAGAAGCCAAGGCCCCTGGGTGGGAAGAGGGGGTGTGGCGGGAGAGGCACCGGGGCTCCGAGCAGAGGAAAGGCAGGTGGGGGTTTCGGGGAGGCAGGTCCTGAGCCCCAGACAGGAGTGGCTGGCGGGGGCAGGAGGGAGGCCGCCGTGCCCACGGCAGCACCGTCAGCTGCCCGGCAGCCAGCTCTACACGTATTTAAAGCAAATCCCCCATCTTCCCCAGGTGGGGAGCGCTGTTTCTGTCCACAGGGCAGCTACACGGGGTTGACTTTCAGCCCAGGAACCCCACTGCTGAGGGCTGTGAACCCCAAAGAAGCCCCGCCCCACCGATCTCTGCCTTGGCCACTCAGCTCGGGGAGGAGGATCATGGCGGGGGGGCCTGGGGGGGGGTGGGATTTTCTCTGCCGAGCTTCTCAAAGCGTGTTACTGAAGAACTGACCCAGAACTAGAAGCTGACCACAGCGGAGACTCGGGGATGAAAACCCTTCCCCGGGATCCGGTCCCAGCGCCGCGCTGCAAGCGCTGAGGCTGCCCCCCCCCCCCGTGTGTGCGCGAGCACGTGTGCGCGTGCGTGGTGTGCGTGCGCCCAAGCATGCCCGCCCGTGCGCTGTGCGCGGGCCGTTCCTCTGTGCCCGACAGCTGGGGACCTGCCCTGATGCTGCACGTCTAGAGATTTTAATGACAAGCGTGAATTTAAACAGTTTTTTTTTTTCTTTCTTTCCTTTCAGGAATGTTTTAAGGGATTGAGAGGAAATTGTGCACGGATTTTGCTGTTTCAAGAGCTGATATGTGAGCAGCTTCAGACGACGTGTGTTGTTTTAGGGCCGAAGTTTACAAAGTAAGAGTGTGACACAAAGGCAGACGCGCCGGGGACGCGAGAGCTGGCTATTTGGATTTCGCGCCTCAGAGAAAGGGCTGCCTTCCCAGGGAACAGAACTGGAAGGAAACGGCGAAAGTCTGATCTTCAGCCCCCCATGTCCGCCCCCCCCCCCCGGCCCCGACGGTGACCTGTTCCCAGAGAGCTGGGGCAGCCCGCAGCTGAGGGGATGGGGAGGGGGCTTGGAGCAGCTCTGGGCCAAAGACCACCAGCCCTCTGGTGTCCCCTCTCGGGCCACCCAGGAGGGCCCCTGCGTTCGGACAGCTGCGTGCGGATGCTACAAACCCCACGGTCCCTAGGCCGCCCGGGAGTGACACCCATCACAAGACGATCTTGTCCCCAGTCTGGGCTCTGGGGCTCCGGCTCCTCGGGGACGATGTCTTCGAAGACACAAACTATTGAAAGTTCCCTGAGAAGAAAAAGGGAACCCGAATAGCCCCGAGCTAGAAACGACATTGAATTCCTAACAGAAAATTTTCCCACTCACAAAATCCCGGGCCCAGATGGCTTCCCATGCTCTACCAAACACCCACAGAGAAACACAGCAATTCTACACTAGCTCTGCCCAAACCGAAAAGCAGGGACACTCCCCAACGCATCCTACGAGCCCGGTGGTACCTAACACCAAGAGCAGTGATGTTACAAGCAAACCACAGACGCATCCCTCGTGAGCACACAGGCAAAAACTCTATGCTAAATTTTAGCAAATCAAACCCAGCAATATATTCTTTTAAAATGCATCGTGACCAAGTGGGCTTTATGTTAAGAATTCAGGGTTGGCTTACATTTGAAAACCTGTCAGTATAGTTCACCATATTAAAAGTCAGAAAACACAGAGAATCGTCTCGATAGATACAGGAAAAGCGTCTGACGAAATCCAATAGCCATGCTCGACAGGTGCTCTCTTCCCAGCAAACTAGGAAGAGAAGAACATCCTCGGCAGATAAAGGGCACGTATAAAACCCCCAAACTACGATCATGCTTAAGGGGGAGAGACCACTTGTCTCCCCACAAGATCAGGAACCAGACAAGGACAACTGCTCTCTCCTCACGACCAAATCTTGTCGTGCAGGTCCCAGCCGGGCCATCAGGCGAGAAAGAGAAATAAAAAAACAAGAGAGATTGAAAAGGGTCCCAGGCAGCGCATCAGACAAGAACAAGAAATAAAAGGCACAGAGATTGAAAAGGAGAAAACAAAGCTGACGTTATTTGGGACACCAGGCTCATCTCCACAGAAAATCCTAAAGAATACCCCCCCCCCCGAAAAAAAAGCTTCCAGAACTAATAAGGTTAGCAAAGCCACAGGATACGAGGTTGACGTACTAGCAACAAACAACCCAAAAGTGAAATTGAGAAAACGATACCCTCTCAGTAGCTTCAAAACCAAGAAAAACTCGGTACCAAGTCTCACAAATTACACGTGAGATCTGTGCCCTGACAACTAGAAGGCACAGATGAGTGATATTTCAAAATATCTAAAGAGGCGAGAGATCCATCGTGTTCAGAAAACTCGGCTTTATTACGATGTGTTTGATACCTGAATTCGCCTAAGGACTCACCACAGCGCTCATCAAAATTCCAGCAGGATTCTGGGGGTAGAAATTAACAAACCGAGTCTAAGATGGAAATGCAAAGGACTAGAATTGCCAACATACTTTTGAAAATGAACGAAATTGAGGGATTAACACGGCCCGATTTCAAGGCTTACGATAAAAGCCACGTGAATCAAGGCAGGGTGATGGTGGCAGGACAGATTAGAAAGTCTAGAAACAGAGCCACGCAGACGGTCGACTGATTTTCATCAAAGGTGTCAAACTAATTCGATGGAAACAAGGAGCTGGAAGAACTGAATAACCACATGCACAAAAGATTTCACCTCCGTCCATACCTGTCACTGTATATAAAATTAAACCCAAAATGGATCACAGATCTAAATATAAAATGTAAAACTATAAAATAGCCACAGAAAACAGAGGAGAAAACTCTCGGTAACCTTGGATCCGGCAAATAATTCTTAGACAGAACACAGAAAGCATGAACCTTGGAGAGGGGGAAAAAGAAAAAAACAAAAAAAACCCGGAAAAGTTGGACTTCATCAAAATTAAAAACTTCTGTTCTTTTGAGAGATGCTGTTAAGGAAAAGCAAAGAGAAGCCACAGATTGGGAGAAAATAGTTGCAAAACACAAACCTCATCACTGAAATCTAATGTCTAGACTTCTATGGAAAATACATAAGCAACGCTTACAGCTCACTAATATGACCAATGACCCAGTTACTCGGATGGGCAAAAACTGAACAGACGCTGGGTCCAAAAAGACATATGAACAGCAAGTGGGCACACAGGGAGATGCCCCACGTCATCGGTCACCAGGGAAATGAGATTAAAGCCACGGAAGGGGCCACACACCTGTTAGAACGGCTAAGGCATACGATTCGGGCAGTATTAAGTGCTGATGGGAACACGGACGATGGAAACAGACTTAGATGGAAGGAAGGAAAAAAACAGAGCAAAGCGTGGAAAACAGTTTGCAGTTTCTTAGAAAGGTCAACGTGCATCTAGCCCATGGTCCAGCATCCCAGGGATTTACCCCAGAGAAATGAAGACATATGACCACTCAAAAACCTGACGGCAGTAATCAGGGTGGCTTTAATCATAACAGCCGAAAACTGGAAACAGCTCAAATGTCCATCAGCCCGCGAACAGATAAACAAACTGGGGTACATTTTATCCTTTCCAATTAAAAGGAAACAAATTACTGAACGCAGGCCACAACATGGATGAAGCTCAAATGTGTTCTGCTCCGTGAAAGAAGCCAGACACAAAGGCTACAGAACTCGGGATGCCTTTCAAATGACGTCCTGGAAAAGGCAGGACCATGGGGACAGGAAAGATCTGTGATTACCAGGTGCTGGGGGCGCGGGGGCGGGGGGGGGAGGGCTGCCAAGGGCACAGAGGGACTTTCGGGGGGGGGGGAATGTTCTAGGTCTTGATTGTGGTGGCGACTCTAAGACGGTGAAGGTTTGCCAGGACGCGCTGACCTGTACACCTAAAGAGGAGAACTTTCAGCGAACGAAAATGAGACGGAATGAGAAAAATCACCAAACCGACCTAAGAGATGGATGAAAAAAACAGATCGTCTTTTAAAAGACAAGTTCACATATAAGGAGAGCTGCACTAAATCGAAGATCTGCTTTGGGGAGGCTTTTTTAAAACCACCCTGAGTGAGAAATTGGTCCCCCGTCTGCCCAGAGTAGATGCCTGACCCTCCCCAGGCCCACCGAGCTCACCCGGCCTCCTCCACCCCTGCTGACTGCAGCCCCCAGCCTCCAGGACGTAAAACACTCCCCGCCAGCAGGACTCACGCTGCTGTCCCCCTGCTCGACCCCTGCCCCGGTGGTCTCCCCCTCTTCGCTGTCCTCCCAGGGGACGGGTGGTGTGCCGGCCCCCACATCCCGCTGACCCCCTTGGCGTCCGTCTCCCTCTCACGTCGAGGGCCCCCAAGGGCGGCTCACTCGCGCCGAACTCGCGGTTCACGTCAGGCCCCAGGCTGGCTCAGGAGACCCTCAGGAAATAGGTGCTCACGAAGCCTGAAGCCCAGAGGACAACCAAACCTCACCCCTGGGACCCCAACCCCATTCGCAGCCCAGCTGCACTGAGCCCAGGGTCACCCGCCCCCCACCCCAAGGCTGAGGGCTCCCTGGAAGACTCCTTCCAGAAGCTCCGGACCCATCCCCCTCCCCCAGAAAGCCCTTAGACTCACGGCCACGCTCCATCATCCTTCAGAGAACCTGGGCTCACGTGTTGGCTGGGTCCCTGCTGGGTGCCTACCTGGCACTCTGACCCTGGGAAGCGTGTCCCTGGCCCCGCACACACCCCGGGATGCTCTGCAGTCCTGGGCCCCCCAAGACTTCAGAGCACCCACACAGCTCCCCCACCCCCCAGAGCGAGGGTGCCCCACCTGAGAGAGGTCCAGCCCGGCATCTCAGGCCCTCCCGCCCCTGCGAAGCCCCCAGCACCGTGACCCCCGCGTGACGTACGAGGGCAAAAGGGATGAGTGGAGGCTGGCCTCCCTGAGGAAGTGACATCTGGGCTCCAGCCTAAAGGACACGCACGAAGGCCGGACCCTGGGGAGTCCGCGTCGGGAGGTGGGGCTGGCGGGGCTGTGACCTCGCCTCAAGGGGCTCTGTGGGTCACGGGGGGCAGGAGGTGTCCCTTCACAGCGTGGGAAGCTTCCGGAGGTTATAAACAAGGCAGCACCGGATCTGACTGCTCCTTAAAGAGGTCTGTCCCAGCCGCCACGTCGCGGGTGCTGGTGAGGCCTGGCTGGGGGAGAGCGGTGGGCGGGCGGCCGGCAGGCTCTGGACAGGGGACGGGGGACAGCAGCGCTCAGACCTGGGATGGAGTAAAGGTCACGCCCAGATGGCAACGGGCCCAGGTCCTCACGGACACTCAGCCGCCCGGGGCCCAGCAACCCCAGGCCAGAGAGCCTGACCTCTATCCCATACCGGCCAAGCCCAGGCGGTCCCCAGAAGGACTCGGGGCGCCCTCACTCCAGGGATGCTCAGAGCATGGCCCAGTTCATGGCAACGGGGTGTGGATGCTTCTGGAAAAGAAGAAATCACGAGAAGCCAGGACCAGAGAACCACAGGCAGGCTCTCGGGGGAGTCAGATGGGCACTCCCGCAGGCCAGGCGAGAGCCCGCAGGGTAGGGGGGCAGGGCACCCCTCGAACTGTGCGCAGAGACCCCAGGGAGGGGCACGTGCCCCTGGCTGGCTGCTCACACGCGGCCTGAGCCAGGGCCTCACACTTCGCGGCGGCCAAGCCTGCGCTCTCTGCTTTTGTAGACGCTAGAGACATAAAAAGAGCAGTGGCGGCCTTGTTCTGGGGGAGGGAGGGAGAAAGGCGGGCGCGCACGGGCGCTTCAGGGCAGCGAACCCACTCTGTACGACCCCGAAACACACGTCACTGCACATCTGTCAAAACCCACGGAGAGAACACCCCAAGCGGGACCCCTAATGTGAGCTGTGGACTCGAGTTAATAGTAGCCAATCAAGTTGGTTCAGATTGTAACAAACGCCTGCAACACACGGTGTTCACGATGGGGCCACGTCGGGGGGTGCGGGGGAGGTAAGTGGGAACCTTCTGAGCTTTTGCTCCGTTTTTCCGTAAGCCTAAAAGTGCTTCGTAGAATTAATGAGCTTCATAGAATTAATTTTAAGAAAGCAGTTTGTTGGCACAAACTCCGCCCACCTGTGTCGTGCTGTCTCTGGCCGCGCACTCCATACCCACGGAGCCAGGGGTGCGTGTGGCCGGGAGGCCGGCGATAGTTACCCTCGGGCTGCTACGGAACCGCTCACCGACCCGGGCCTGACCGCCTTCCTGTCCCGAGGGCAGTGAGTCCCCCAGCAACCTACTCACAAAGGGGCCCTGGGGTCTCCTAGACACAACAAACTGTGGAGTGGAGACAGAGGCTCACGCCAGGCGGCTGGCGGACAGGGGGCCAAGGCCCTGGATCCGTGGCATGGAAGGGCCGAGCAGGCCTGGGGAGCTGGCCATGGGCTGCCACTCACGTCCGCTGCCCCCCAGGCGTCCCCAGGCCGCGGCCTACCTGCTGGAGGAGCAGCCATAGCACACAGACCACCTCTTCTTCCCACTGCAGGCACCTGGGGGCAGGAGAGCCCGCCCTCGGGCCGAGTGGACAGACAGCAGGCTCCCGGGAGCAGCCCTGCTCAGCAAACAGGCACGGAGACCCCCAGAAACAGACCTGGCACGGCCAGGGCACCAGGCAACACTGGGCTCCCACAGGGCCCACCACACGCCAGGTCCCGGCATCACCTGGCGGCGGCCTGGATGGAGGACAGGGCAGTGCCGGCCCGCCCCAAAGCCCCTTGCAGCCCCTCGGGGACCACCACCTGCACCGTGGCACCGGCAGCTGAGACGCCCCCTTGCCCCAGGTGCGGGGGCTCTGGATACGGGCCGGGACCCAGGAGCTCACAACAGCATCCAAGACAACTGTCCAGTGGGTGAGGAATCAGGACACCAAAGAGGGTGAAACAGGGGAGGGGACCGCAGTGACAAGATGGCGGGTAGGGAGGAGACCCTACATGGCTTCCGGCCAATTCTGGCTCCCCCCGGATCGGTTCAGGGCTAGGGGAGAGTGCAGGGTCCCCGTGTCTGCGTGGTGTCAGGGCCTGGCTGCAACACATACAGACACACACACATATGCACACACCCAAGCACACAGTGAATGTATAGAAAAACGTGTACACACAGGCACACACACGCCTGCACGCAACTGGCTCCACCGTGATGCAGTAAGACGACCCCACCTCCCCACAGACCTAGAAAACCTTCCGCAGAAATGCTTTCCCCAAGGGACTGGTCAACGCTGCAAACGTCTCAGTGGAATTCAGCCATTTGCAGACATGTTCCCGTGACCCCCGCAGGATATCAGGGTACCCCTCTGCACCCGCAAGGCTGAGAAAGGCCATATGAACCACTGTGGAAAGTTTTCATCTAAGCAGACGTTTCTTTCTTTGCTCAATACGAGATTTTAAAAATAGACCGAAGAATATAGCAGATAACGTGACAAGAAAAAGCTCCCACCCCATTTCCTGCTTTTTCTCCATTTTGCCACACTTGGTTCAGATTTTTTTTTTTGAGAAATAAAACCTGTGAGAATCAGTCAAAGCCTTCTCCTACCCTTCTCCCCGGAAGGAACCACATTTGGGGTATAAAGGACTCGCGCAATCCAAGTAAAATGACGCATCTGGTCAAGTCACCATCCATTGCCTCCCTGCTCCCTGCTGCTGCCTGCCTGCCCCTCCTCCACCAGTCAGAGGGCACCCCACGTCGAGCTCCGGCTCCCAAGAGGGAAAGCCCAAGTGCCCAGGGCAAGCCCCGAACCCTTCACACCAGGCTGACCCCCCCACACACACAAGAGCTAGGCACACGCTCAGGGTCTGGATGGGAGCCGTCCCCTCTGCCGGGAGCACCCCTGCCCCCCAAAACGCATGCATGACTCAGTCCTTCACCTTCACTCAGAGACACCTGCTCAACGAGGCCACCGGTACCCCCACCTCCCACGTCACTCATCCTTTTCTTGCCCTCTGAGTCTTCAGTTGTTGATCCTGGATTTGTGGGGTCTGAGACTTACAAAAGAGGAAAAAGGAATAAGCCCGTTTTTTTGTGGTACAGGCTACAGGTGGGGGTTAAAGGAGAGCGATAATAACCAACAAGCCAGCTACTGAAGGGGGAAGTCGAAAACAACGACCAGGGAAATTTTAAAAGGTATAGGAACAAAAGTAACTGTCAGAACAAAAGCGCAAGCCTTCCGAAATACCAACATACTTTTAAAGAGCAAAGGAGACACATCTCACGGAGAAAACTGCCACAGCAACTGTGGCAAAATACACGTAATTGTAAAAGACTATGACAGAGTGAAACCAAGAACACCAGTCATGTTAATACAAGCAAATAAGCTTAACGTATCCTTTAAAAGTATTTTAATTTGACTCACAAATGAAGACAACTATATGCTTCACACAAGAAACACACTTTAAATATAAAGACACTAAGAGGTTAAAAGTGAAATAAGTTTAGGGCTTCCCTGGTGGCGCAGTGTTTGAGAGTCCGCCTGCCGATGCAGGGGATGCGGGTTCGTGCCCCGGTCCGGGAAGATCCCACGTGCCGCGGAGCGGCTGGGCCCGTGAGCCATGGCCGCTGAGCCTGCGCGTCCGGAGCCTGTGCTCCGCAACGGGAGAGGCCACAACGGTGAGAGGCCCGCGTACCGCCAAAAAAAAAAAAAAAAAGTAAAATAAGTTTAAAAGACAGACTGTGCTAACACAAACGAATAGAAAGCCAAACAATGCGGATTTCAGAGCAAAGAAAGTTACCAGGATGAAGTTAAGTTACCAGGGTCGATTCATCAAGGGGACATACCATTCTAAATACGAAAGCGCCCAATAACAAAGCTTCGAAATACACTGGGGAAAAACTACTAGAAATGGAAGAATGAAAAGATGGATCCACAATTATAGGTGGAGATTTTGATACCCACCCCTTCTCTCAATAATTGAGAGAACAAGGAGACAGAAAATCCAGTACGGATACAGGAGCCCGAACAGCGCTGCCAACCACAATGTCCTAATTGACGTTTACAGGACAGTCCTCCCAACAACAGATTGCATATTTTCAAGTGTGCATGGAACATCTACAAAGATAAATCTTAGGCTGGGTCATAAAACAAGTCTGAATAAATTTTTTTTTATGTCTTAATAAATTTTGAAAGAATCAAATCATGTTAAGTGTTTTCTCTTACCACAAATGAGTTAAAGTAGAAATCAATAACAGAAAGGTATCTTGAAAATCCCCAAATGTTTGGAAAGTAATACACTTCTAACTAACCCATGCATCAAAGAAGAAATCAAAAATGAAATTAGAAAATATGCCAAATTGGAATGAAAATAACAGAGTACATCAAAATCTGTGAGATGCAACTAAAGTGGTCTTTAGACTACCAAACACCTACATTAGAAGAGAGATCTCTAATCAATGACCTCAGCTTCCACCTTAAAAGCTAGAAAAAGGTGAGCACATTAAAACTAAGCAAACAGAAAAAAAAAACAATAAAAATCAGAGCAGAAACCAATGAAATAACAAAAAAGAAAAAACATCCACTGAAACCCCAAGATAAAAGTTGGTTATTTCAGATCAACAAAATCACTAAAACTCTAGCCAGACTGATCATAAAAAAAGGAACTAATTACCAATATAGAAATGAGAGAAGAGACATCATCACAGTCCTACAAATGTTAAAAAAATAAAAATGAGATATTATGAACAACTTTGTGCCAATCAATTCAACACCTTCGGTGAAATGAACAAATTCCTTCAAACACACGGAATACCAAGGTCTCCTCAAGAAGACATAGATAACCTGAACATAATTATTAAATGCATTTAAAATCTAGTTAACGACCTTCTCACAAACAGAAGTTCAGGCCTAGATGGCTTTACCGATGAATTCCACCACACACATAGGTTAGAAATCAGGCCACTTCTACAAAATTCTTCTCGCCACACGAGGAGAGAACACTTCCCAGAGCACTCTACCATGCCAGCATTACTCTGACACCAAAACCAAAAACATTATAAGAAAACTATAGTCAATATCTCTCATGAACTTAAATGCAAAAGTTCTTAGCAAAATTTTAGCAAATTAAGTTCAACAATATCTACAAAGGGTAATAATACAACATGACCATCTGGGGTTTATCCAGAAACACAAGCTTGATTTAACGTCTGAAAAATCCATCCATATAATTCACCACATTGAGACTAAAGGAGAAGAAAACATGATTACCTCAAGAGGTGTATAAAAAGCAACATCCATTTATGTTAAAATAAACAACTCTTAGCATTAGTATTAGAAGGAAAAGTCCTCAGTCTAATAAAGGACATCTACAGAAACCTAGTAACATCACACTTGATAGTGAGAAACTAAACGTACTTCTGGGAAGGACTGAGAAAAAGGCAAGGGTGTTCACTCTTCCCATCTCTATTAAACATTGTACTGGAGGGGCTAGCCAGTGCAATCACGCAAGAAAAAAAAAATAGGCGTCCAGATCGAAAAGGAAGAGGTAACATTGTCTTTATTTGCAGATATGATGATCGATGTAAAAAAAAAAAAAGTCAATGGAATCCACACAAAAAACCTACTAGAACTAAAAACTGAGTTACAGAGGTATCAATATAAAAGATATATAAATACCGAAATTAGTTACAGCTCTAAACACCATTGACAATAGCATAAGAAAATATGAAAAACCTGGTATCTGACAAAAGAGGTACAAGGCCTTTCACTGAAAACCACAAAACATCTCTGACAGAAATTAAAGATCTACATAAATGGAGAGATCTACAATGCTCATGGGTCAGAAGATCTGATATTGGTAAGAGATTGATTCTCCCCCAGTTGATCTTGAGGTTCAATGCAGTCCCAAGCAGAATCTCACCAGGCTTCTTTGTAAAAATTGACAAGCAACTTCTAAAATTTATATGGAAGTACAAAGGACCCGGAATAACCAACACAGCTTGAAAGAGAAGAGCAAAGGTGGATGGTTTTCCTTATCTTAAGACTTTTACAAAGCTGTAGTAACCGAGGCAATGTGGTATCGGCATAAAGACGGACTAAAAGGTCAATGCATCAGAACCGCATCACCAAAAAGAGGCCCACACTTTTATGGTAAATTGGGTTTTTAAAAGGGTGCCAAGGTGACTCCCTGGGTAAGGAATACTCTTTTCAGTGTACGGCACTGGGACAACTGGACACTCACATAAAAAAAAATTAAGAACTTCAAGTGAAATAACACCATTTGTAGCAACATGGATGGACCTAGAGATTATCCTACTAAGTGAAGTCAGTCAGAGAAAAATATCATATGATATCGCTTATATATGGAATCTAAAATATGACACAAATGAACTTATCTACGAAACAGAAACAGACTCACAGACATAGAAACCAGACTTGTGGTTGCCATGGGGGAGGCGGGTGGGGGAGGGATGGATTGCAAACTTGGGATTAGCAGATGCAAACTATTATATATAGGATGGATAAACAACAAGGTCCTACTGTAGAGCACAGGGAACTCTATTCAATACCCTGTGATGAGCCATAATGGGAAAGAATATGAAAAAGAATGTATATATATGTATAACTGAATTACCCTTCTGTACAGCAGAAATTAACACAACTTTGTCAATCAACTATGCTTCAATAAAAATAAACTATAAAAATTAAGAACTTCAACCCATAATTTACATGGTAGACAAAAGGTAACCCATGGACCTAAATGTAAGTACTGAAACTAAAACCACCGGAAGAAAACACAGAAGAAAACCTTAGTAATCATGTACTTGGTAAAGATTTCCTAAATATGACATTAAAAGCATGAAACACATAAAAAATGAAAAAGCAATAAATTTGACTTGATTAAAATTGAGATCTTTTAGTTTTTAAAAGACACTATTAAATAAAGGAAAAGGAAAGCCATAGACTGGGGCGGAAAATATCTGTAAAACATATACCCTTGTATCTAGAAATATATAAAGAACTTTCACAACCCAGGAAATAAGACAAACAGATCCATTTCTAAATGAACCCAAGGTCTGAAAGACACTTCACCAAAGAAGTCATACAGAGGCCAATAAACCACGAAAAGATCCTCAACATCATTAGTCATTTGAAAATGAAAATTAAACCACAAGGAGACAGCACTCCCCCACCTTATCAGATTGACTAGAATGGAAGAGACCAACCCCATCGAGCGCAGGTGAGGACTGCGGGGACTGAAACGCTCACGCGGCTGGCGGGACTTGTAAGTGGTGTGACCACTTCGGAAAACAGTTAGCCAGTTTCTTAAGCGATTAAATAAACACCTACCATAGTATCCAGCCATCCTACCCCTAGGTATTTACCTAAGAAAAAAGAAATACAAGTCCTAGCAGCAAGGTCCTACCATATAGCACAGGGTACTGTATTCAATACCCCGGGATAAACCATCATGGAAAAGAATATGAAAAAGAATGTCTGTATATGTATAACTGAGCCACTTTGCTGTACAGCAGCAATTAACACAATGTAAACCAACTATACTTCAAGAAAATATATTTTTTAAAGAAGAGGAATACAAGTCCTTACAAAGACTTGAACACCAATGTACACACAACAGCTCAAAACGGGAAATGACCCAAATGCCCGCCACCATGTGAATGGATAAACAGACTGTGGTTCGTCCACACAGCAGAACACAAGTCAGCCACGAAAAGAATGGCCCCTGGGTACACGCAACCACCTGGATGAACCTCAGAACAACGTGCGGCACGAGACAGGAGCACGCACGCGTATGTGATCCATTGACCAGAGGACCCTGGAAGGTACAGACCGGCCTCTGCTGACGGGCAGGGCAGTGGCTGCCTCCTGAGTGGGGAGGGGCGGCAGGAGGGATCCCAAGGCCCTGAGGACACCTCTGGGCGTAACGGTCTCATGGTGCCCGACTGTGCGCTGTTAAGTATGGCCGTCTATCCCACGTCAATTATACCGCAATTGAAAGCTGGCTTTGGCTTACGTGAACAGAGTGCATAACCCAGAGGCGACCACATCTGTGTCGATCCGGCCATCGTGGCAAACCTGAGCCTGTCTGTCTGTCTGTCTGCTGCTCCCCCTTGCGTTTCAGGTGCAGAGGGCCCAGGTGCTGCTAACAGACTCCCAACTGAGGTCACTGGTTCCCAACTAAGGCGCCTTCGGTGGGCACTGACGGCCTTCCCATTTACTTCCCCAGCACCCCCACCCCAACCCTGCCAGGAGGAAGAGGCCACTTGTCCACCACTGTCCCTTTGGCCCTCAAGGCCCTCAGCTCTGGACTGAGAACCTGCACGCCGTCCGTGCCCAGACCACAGCCCCAGGCACCTGAGCTACCCACAGCACCGGGGTTCTAGGCTGAGGTCTGGAGAGGGTCGGGAATGCGTGCGGCCCACCAGGCGGTCTGGGGGGGATCTGGACCAGCGCCACCTGGAGTTTCTCTGGTGAGGCCTGGGGGCCTGTGTGTGCGCATCCTGGCTCTGGGGCCTTGGAGAGCCACCGCCAACGGCAGGCCTACCCTGAAGCAGAAAGGGGGAGAAGCCTGGAGCCCGGGGCCTGCTGCCCCACTGCCACCCGTTCTCAAGGTGGGGTACAGAGGCCTCCAGCTGCCTGTTTACACAGCGACCAGTGACGGAGCTTATGACATGTTTGGCTCTCCAAACACTGGGGAGAAACCAGGAATTCCTACAAACTCCCCGGGACGAGAGAGCATCTTCCCAATGTCCCAGAGCTCCTAAGTGGTCTAACAGATGTCCTCGTTTGAAAGAAAATCACCTTGACCCTGAAATGAAGACAGAGCCCTTAAGCAAAAGGGGGATGCTTGGGGAAAGTTCAGGGGACCCCAACAGCAGGGGCTGAGCCCCGCTGCCCAGCACCCTGAAAACGGTGAGGTCACCAGGGCTCTGTGGTCACGTTCAGTCTTCTGCAGCCGGGTCCAGGGACCTCGCAGAGTCGGCAACGCTGAGAAATGAATACACACGGACCCGGCCCAATCCCCACCGCCGAGGACCGCGGCCCCCGTCTCCGACCCTCCTGGCCGGGCTCAGAGAACGGTCGGTCGGGGAGAAGACACAGGCCCAGCTCAAGAAACCGAAGATGAAATAAAGACGCTGCCCGCCCCGCCCCCACCCAGGTCTCCCCACTGCACCGTGTTCCGAACGCACAAATTATCCTCAGCTCATCACGCTCGGAAACTGACCAGACCATCGCCCGCCAGGAAAGGGGGCAGGCTGCACCTCTCAGCACACACTTGACATTTTGTTCCCGTCCAGGCTTCCCGTGCTGACAGTTTCTGGATTAAATGTGCAAATGGAACGCGGCCCCGAGGGCGTCCCGCTCCCTGCCGGCCGAAGCTCCAGCCTGTGTGCCTGTGTGCGCGTGTGCGTGCAGACACGTGGATGTGCCTGAGCGTGCACGCCACGTGAGCGCGTCCACACGTGCGTGTCTGTGCGCGCATGTGCATCCCTGTGCACGCCTGCCTCTCTGCCAGTGTCCGGCTGGACCAGGTATGTTTTCACCAACCAGATCCTTCAAGCTGGGAAGCTGGCACCACTAGCTCGCAGCAGCCCCGGCTTGGGCGTCTGCTCGGCACGGGGAAATCCTCTCAGCCCAGGGTGGCTGGGTCCACCTGGAAACGCAAACGTGACCCCCCTGCCCCGAGCTTTGGGCCGGGGGTGTCTGTCTCGCAGCCGCCAGCCAAGGGGAAGTGAGACTGCCAAGGCCTGAGGCCCGGACTCGCCTTCCGGGGCAGCCAGAGGCCCCGGGGGATCGGCGCCTGCAGACCCACGCGTGTGACCAGGGGAGCGTGGCCCCCGATCCCCACGACCCTGCGGAGGCTTGAGGGCTTCCCTGGGCCCCTCTGCGCTCACGGGCGTCATCAAGGCCTCCTGAGCCCAGCTGGGGCTGCCGCCCAGGGGCCCAGAAGAAGCTGACAGGCAGACCACTGGGCACATGGGACTGGCCCCGGTCGGGGGCATCTCCTGCCCGGTCACAGGAGAGGGCTGCCAGCAGCCGCCCGCCCCAGGGGCCTCCACAGCTCCGCCTTCCACTCACCCCACCCGGTGTGCCTGACCCACACATAGCTGGGAGACGGAAAATGCGCAAAGAGCAGCCGCTCCCGCCCCCCCCCCCGCCCCTGGCTCTGAGGACCGTTTAGTGAGTCAGGGATCGGGGGCGGGGGGGGGGGGTGGGGGTGGGCAAGGTGCACGGGCAGCGGCCCCCCGACCCCGCAGGGCTGCACCAGCCCCCTCCCCCCGCCCGTGAAGTCGCACAATGGCACACTTCAATGGGCGCACAGCCGGGGCCTCTGGTTCCCATTCTCCGTGACCTGGGGAAGCAGAGAACACGATTATAGCCCATCTGAATGCAGGCTCCTGGGGCGATCATTCTGGCACCTGCAAGCCCCCAGCCCCCGCCCGGGGGTGACAGCTGGCAGACCCCACCGCGCCGTGCACCCCACGGCCACGAGGCCCCGCCGGGCTCATCCCATTATCCCTGACGACTTCCCCAGGGCAGCCCCCACGTGGAGCGCCGGTGCCAGGCCCCCGCCCGCGCCCGGCGACACGGCTGCCTGTTCAGCCTGATCCCCGTTATGTTATGTCAGCTGTTACCCCGCGCTTAAAACAAGGCACTCCAGCTGGTCAGGGTCAGATGTAAAAACAAGCCCTGACAAAACCCGGCCCTCCAGCTACCCCAAGCCGGAGACCCCACTGAATGTGGCACTTAAAGACGCGCTTCTCTGCAGCCCCCGGGCAGAGCATAAAGGAAACACCTGTCCCAAGGACGGCACACTCTAATCTCGCCAAATCCCCAGTGGAGGGGCCCGCGGGCCTCAGCAGGCGCCCGCACCCCAACGTCCGACTTTGGTCCTGGACCCTCACGTTCTGGCGGGCGAGGCGGGACGGAAAACACGGAGCAGTCCCCCCATCTCCGCCCAGGCCAGACCCACACCGCGGGGCCAGAGCGTGGTGCAGGACCCTCCCCCCGGGGGGCGGCTGATGGTGCAGGTGAAGACCCCCTTCCTGGACGGTTGACGCCTTCCAGACGGGCAAGAGGGACGCCTGGCCCAAAAGGACCTCCTGCCGATACGGGAGGCCAAGCTCCCCGTCTGACCAGACCCCGACGCCCCCGCTGGTCCCCAGCCCCCTGCACCCCAAGCGGGGGCAGCTCCGACTGCCTGGGGCTGAGCCTCCACAACCTCGGAAAAGGGTGAAGAAAAGAGGGGGGTACAGTGGGGAGAGCTGCAGGATGAGACCACCCAGACACCTGGCCGCTTTGGAGAGAAAGCCTTGGAGACCACGCAAACACACGCACACACGCGGACACACAAATACACACGCACACGCATCGCGGGTGCCAGGAGAGGCCGAGGGCTCCCCCGTCTCCTCCTGCCTGAGGGAGCGGAGGCCGGCCCAGCAGCCTCCACCAGCAGGATGGTCATTCCTCCCTCCCGGGGCCCCTGGACCCAGCGGGACGGGCTTCCCCAAGGGGGGAGCCTAGGAGGCGCTCCCAGAGCCCAGGGCGGACGGGGTGCCGGCCAGGGGCTGTCAGCAGGCTCCCGGCAAAGACACCCCGGAAGGCAGCTAAGAGGCCGGCACCCACCTCACAGCACAGAGCTTTACAGCCTGAAAACAGGAAACACTGTAGAAACAAACAGACCCAGACCCGGTGGTTCACACAGCCGGGGGCGGGGGGAGCCCTGCGGGCCGGGCCCTGGCTGGTCTCGGGCCCCAGGGCCTCCACTTGACCTCGCAGAGTCTCCCCGGGAGCCGAGAGCACCCGCCCCACCGCCCTGCTTTCCTTCAGGAGGAAACTCTGGGGGCCCAGGGGAAGTGATCTGGAGGAGGTGCCCTGCTTCCGGGGGGACCAGGGGCTGCAGGTGGACGTCCCCGTGCCCCCCTCGCCCCCGCCCCATCCCTTAACCCCAGGTGGGGCCCTGTCCTCCCCTGCAAGGGCTCAGGGCGTAAAACTGCCCGGCGGCCCCAGGGCGTGACCTGATTCAGGCCACTCGTGCCGGATCGGGTTACGTGTTTTTCGGGAAAGTTTCAAACACTTTGCAGTTCCCTCCACCTCCTGCCCAGGCCCCCCTCCCCTGGTTCTGAATCGACTTGATGGACAGGACAGTCCTGGCCCGGGACGGAGCGTGGGCTTCACAGAGGGCGCCTTTGTTAGCGAGCGCAAGTTGCCCTAGGACCTCTCCACCCACAGGGCCCGTGAGCCCGCGGAAGTTTCCGGTTACAGCTGAGGGTTCCCGTTTTCACGGCTCTCGGTTGAGCGCAGACCCCGCAAGAAGGAATGTCAGCTGTCCCCTCAGGAGCAGCTGCCTCCAGGCCAGGAACGCAGCCAGCCCTGGGGACGGGGACCCTGGCGGGCATAAACGATGGCCCCGGAGGTGGGGACAGCCCGAGTCACCACCCTGGGCCCCAGAGAGGGCCCCGCGAGCCTCGAGCCCTCGGCCTCTTCCTGCTCAGATGCCCTTGGGGCTGGGGGACCGTCCCCCTTATAAGGTAGGGACAGTGGCACTCGGCCCTGCAAGACCAGGAGGGAGACCCCAAAGGGAGGCTCCAGGCCACTCCAGGCTGAGGAAGCCAAAAACCCACAACCACACACAATGAGGAAAAAAGGCCACAGGCGCTGGGAGAAGCAATGACACTCGAGTGTGGATGGGGGCGGTGGTGGAGAAATGCCCTGGAGACACGAGAGGAAGTGAGGGGCCCGTCACAGGGAGCAGAGGCGCCGGGCCCCTGGTTTAGGGGGCTTTAGAGGGGGCTCAGGCCAATGTCCACAGAATCCCGGGGGTCGGGGTTCTCGTTCTCAGGGGTCCCCACCAAGTGGCAAAGGGGCTCTAGAGAATTAGCCGAGACCCCTTGAGGGCAGCAGCTTCAAACTCTGCTTGGCGGCCCTTAAGCTTCTGTTCACGGACTCACATGGGGACATCAGGGGTGACCCAGACCCGGGAAAGTGCAGGCGCTACCTGGGTCTTGCCCACCCCACCTGGCACGGGGTGGACAAACACAGCAGTCTGCCTCTGCCCAGACACGCACTGTCCAGGGTGGGGTCCTTCCTCACCTGCCCGAGGAGCAGCCCGGACCCCGACCCCCAGTTCACCCCCTCGCCCGTCCCCAAGGCCAGTGTCCGTCTATCCCGTCTCCCTGGGTCGGCACCGGGCAGGGCCTCAGAGGCACGAGCGAGGGGGCCCCTGTGGCCTGGAGCCGCGGGCCGCTCCACACCCCCAGGCTGCACAGTCAGACCCCGGGACACTTCAGCCAGCTCCGCTGGGCAGAAATATCTGGAATGCAGACTGCGGTGCGGGGCTGTCCCTTAGCTTTCTGTGTTTCTGCCCCAAACCCAAGAGGCTCTGCTGTGCCCACGGAAAGTCGCTGCCCATGAGGCAGCCAAGACCCCCACGCTATAGAGGGACAAGTGGGACACCTGAGCCAGGCCAAGGCCCAACCCTGGCCTGGCGGGACATGCGTGTCCACACGCACACACAGGTGTGCTCGCAGAAGGGCACCGCCACCGCCTTCCGGCTCCCGGGAGCAGGGTGTCAGTCCCTCCCCATGCTTCGGCGCTGGCCCCCTCTTACACAGGGCCCACGGGGAGGGCCCTGGGGACGCAGACATGAAGCCCGTGTCCTGCCCCTGAGAATCCCTGCTATTTGCACACAGACCCTGGCATGTTAGTTAGTGGGTGCACGAGAAACACTTGCTGGCTGAACAAACGCAGGCGAGGACACCCCTACCAGGGTGCAGGGAAAGCGTGGACTTCTGAGGCAGAGCATCAGACAAGGCCCAGGCAGTGGGAACCAGTCCTCACCGGGCAGCTCCTGTGTGCTGGGGACAGAGACCAAGGAGCTCAAGGCCCCGCAGTGGGGGAGATGACATCTTCCAAGAGCACTGGAGGACGAAGCCAGTGATGTCACTGGGCGAGCAGGAAGGCACCCCAGAAGCAAATGTACAGGAGCGGAGCTTTGTGGGATGCGTAGGAGTTCACCAAGCAGAGAGGAGACGGCTGGAGAAGAGCACTCCAAGGAGGAGGCGGCCTTGGAGAAAACAAGACCTTGGGGTTTGTTAATGAAAAGTCTGGGCCACCCGCTGGTGCCCTGACATTGGGTAGGAGTGACTTAAGCTCTGTGAGTCTCATCCCCTCTGTGTGAGTGAAGGACAGAGCAGAGGGCGTGCATGCAGCAGGCTCCCCACGGGGGCCGCTGGCCCTGACTTAGCGTGGTCGTCTTTACTGGCATGTGAAGGGTGTAGAGAGCAGAAGCTGGGAACACGCGGGCCTGCAGAGGCCCGAGCTGAGTGTGAGCTGGGGCCGCCGGGGGGCTGGGGGGGGGCGGTTCTGAGGACAGAGCCTAGACTGCGTTCCTGAGAAAAGTGAGGCCCGCAGAGGGGCCCAAGGGGGCCCAGAGAGTCCCACGGAGCCTGGTTTTGCATCTGGGAAACTGAGGCCCAGGGGACGGGAGAGTCTCGCTCCGTGCTGGGGGAGCCGGAGCCCCGGGGTGGGTGATCCAGCGGCGGGAGGGCTGGGTCACCGCCGAGGGGCCTGGGCCAGGGAGGAAGCCGCAGCAATGACCTCATCCCCTAGGCCTCCGGGCCGCGGCTCACGGGGTTTTTAACCGCAGCATCGCAGGACAATTCCCTGGTATGCTCCCCACCAGAAGGCATGGAATACACGGTGTCTGTGTTGTGCTTTTGAGTGCCTCTCTCTTTGTGTGGGATTTGAAAAAGGAAGGAAAAAAAAAACAAACAAAAAAAACCCTCGATTTCAGAGACAAAAACCAGCCCCTCACCTGGGCCCAGCCTGGGTCTCTTATTCCAGAGAGTGGGGAGGGGAGTGTTTCTGCCACAGCAGCAGGACAGGGGGAGACACAGAAGAGCCACCCAGGCCCAGAACTCGTCCACAGGCGCGCGTGCGCACAGAAACACGGGCACAGAGCACACACGCACAGACCCACGCGCACACACGTGCGTGCACGGCGATGTGCGTGAGCAGACACACGTGCATACACACACACACACACCCAGGGCTTCCTCTGCATTCAGGAACCATGTTGGGAGCCGGCCCTGCAGCCCTGGCAGTGGCCCTTTTCCCCGGGAAACCACAAACAAGGCTCAGATCTCAAACGGGCCCATTCACAGCCCTGGGACAGACCCTGCAGCAGAGTTGAGATTCCACCCAAAATGGCTTTTTCAGGCCCCCCAAATCTCCCTGGTTCAGCAGAACGCTTAATCCCTCGGAGGCCGCCCTGGGGCTCCCTCACACAGAGCTGAGATAACAGCTCTCTGGCCCCATAAAAGCGAGCGCATGAAAAGAAAGGAAGAAATATGGGCTCTCTGGGAAAACACAGCTTTGAATGACTTTTTCTCCACCATTTAAGCATCGTGCCGCTCTCGGAATGCTGTGTGGAGCCCACGCTCGGCCCCTCCTGGGCTCCCGGCTGCGGTCTGGCTCCGCTCGGAGCTCTGGGCCGGGGCCAGCAGCGCCCGCGATCCGCGGACAACAGCGCCACCTGGTGTCCCGCGGCCCCGCCCTGGGCCGCCTGCAAACACCCGCCGACGCGGCCCCCTCCCCAAACCCGGTGTCCCTCCGCCGCGGGGCCACCCCCGTCCCGCCCCGCAGGCCGCCACCTCCACCGAGAGCTCCGGGGCGCTGCGCCTGCCCGGCCCACCTGAGGCTGCCCGCTGCAGGAGGGTCCCTGCCCGTCCCCACGACCCCCCAGCACCCGCTTACCTCCTCCTTCCCCTCTCAGGGCGGCCCCTCCTCCAGGAAGCCCTCAGCATCCCCGCAGACACCCCCCCACCCCCCTCCCCCAGTCCCTCTTCACCTCTTACCTCCTTCCCGTTCCCACCCCGGACATAACTCACATCTACCCCGGAGGCTGGGCCCGGGGCGGCCTCATTCCTCCCAGTATCCCCGACGCCCCACACCCCCCATGGCCATGACTCCAGTGGCAGCTGGATACGGCCAGCTCAAACCCGCCGCAAAGGATCTGTCTCCACAGGCCAGTGAGTTAGGAAACCCTTGGAAACCTTGCAAGGCCATCAAAAGGTTAAGTCTGAGGCCATGCTGCTCAAGCCCTCCGTTCTGCAGATGGGGAAACCGAGGCCCAGGACTGCACAGCAGCTTGAGGTGCCCCCCGGGGCAGCTCTGGGCACGTGGGCTTAAAGGAGGGGTATCCAAACCCCGGAAGCACCGTTCTGGGCCTGCGGAGGGGTCGCAGCCCCTGGGGCCCTGCCTTCATGGGTGGGGAACAGAGCAAGGAGACAGACCCTGTGACTGCCCCCTCCCTCCCACAGACCGTTGTCACACCCAGACCGCTGGGGCAGGAGCAGGGTGTGCCACAGGAGGGACGGGGACCGCGCAGAAGGCAGTTAGGGAGGGGGTACTGAAGCAGTGACGGCCAAGTCGATGCCTGACGGGAGGAGAAGCCGGTCCTGTGACATGCCAAGCGGAGCACGTGCAAAGGCCCCGAGGCGGCCGGGAGTGTCTAAGGGTCAGCAAACAGTGCATCAGAGCAGAGGGGAGCGGGGGGGGGGGGGGGGTGTGTGGGACAGACATGCGGGCGGTGCCGGGTGAGCAGCATTTGGGGGCCTGAGAGGCGCAGCCGATCTTGAATGCCACCGGGAGCTTCTAGAACGATCAGAGTTTTGTTCTGGAGAGTCGCCCCCGCAACCAATGGCTGCTGTGTGGAGAGGACTCCTGGGGGGACACGAGGGTGGCAGCGCGCAAGGTGCTGATGTGAGAGAACGGGGGTGGGCGAGGGAGGAGGCACAGGGTCTCTCCCCTCAAAAGGGGTGGGACGGGAGATGCGACCACAGCGAGGGGCCCTCTGCTTGGAGCAGGGGAGCTCCGGGATGACCGCTGGCACACGCATCCCGGGCCCCAGAGGGCGAGGGGTTAGGACCGCACCCCCAGCTTGGGCCGAGCCCCCATCCTCAGCAGGCAAACGGTGCCCGCACTGCAGAGAACGGCCACCAGGTGGCACGCGGGCCTCACAGATGCCGGGACTGAGGGTGGAGGTCGGTGCTCAGCAGGGAGTGGGCGGGCGGGGGGTGGGGGGTGGGGGCTGCCAGGCAGGGGGCTGCCGGGACTCGGGGGCCGGGACGGCACCACGAAACCTGCGAGGAGACCTGTCTGAACGTGAGAGCACTGACTGGGGAGGGAGGTGCTCCTGGCCAGGCCAAGGGGAGAGTGGAGGCTGGACCAGGGGAGGCCCGAGGCCGCCAGGGTCTGCCCCCACCCCCAGGGCGGTCCTGGGGTGACCCCCCACCAAGGGTCTGGTTTCAGTGGCGATTCCCGGGCCGAGAGTCTATGCGGGCTTCACCCGGCCCATCCCAGCTGCACCCAGAGGCCCTGCCTGAGATGCCCAAGGATTTGGCACCCAAACTCCGGACCCTCGGTGCTGATGCAGGGCCCGGGGCGGCAGGGTGCACACAGGGGCGGTCCCTGGGCTGCTTTACGTCAATCGGGGAATTCAATGTTGTTGGAGCTGCTAAAAACCTAAGAGTAAACCTCCCAGCAGGGGAGGAACTGACCCCAGTCACTCAGGGGGCCTTATGGGCTGAACTGTGTCCCCCGCAAATCCCTATGTGGAAGCCGTAACCCCCAAGTCCTCAGGATGCGACTGTATTTGGAGCTGGGCCTTCAAAGAGGTGAGGAAGGTAAAATGAGGTCCCTAGGGTGACCCTAACCCCACAGGACTGGGGTCCTTATGAGAAGAGGAGGTCAGGACACAGACACACACAGAGGGACGACCCCGTGAGGACACAGGGAGGAGACGGCCGTCTACACGCCAGGGAGAGAGGCCTCAGGAGGACCAGCCCTGCCCACACCTGGGTCTGGGATTCCAGCCTCCAGGACCAGGAGAAAATACATCCTGTTGTTTAAGCCGCCCGGGCTGTGGACTTTGTTACGGCCCCAGGAGACCTACACAGGGGGCGAGCGGCCAACCAGGCCCCTGGGCCCAGCACTTACATTTGGTAGAACGGCAGCCTTGGAATCTGGGCCCAGCCCAGCAAGGTCTTCCTGGCCCCTTCCAGCCACCGCCTCTTGAACCCTCAGTTACCTTGGCCGCGAGGACACCCCAGGAGCAACTCGCAGAGCAGACGTGCTTTGTGCGGTCTGGGCAGGGGCTCAAATCACCCTGTGATAACCCAAAACGCCAGAGACACCCCCCAACTTTCTCCACTCTCTCCCTGCCCCCCACAGCTCCTCCCCTGCCGTCTGGGAGGTGGGAAGGAGGCCGGCCAGAGGGAAGGACAGTCCCCAGCCTGGGAAGCAGACACACGGCCGGCCAGGGCACCCGGGATGCTCACAGCAGAGAGAAGCATCTCCGGCTCACCACTCACCCAGAGGGAGATGACCCCTGGCCTGCCCCAGGGCCTGCCCAGAGCAGGGGTTTGGGGAAATTTCTCTGCAGGCCAATAGCAGCCGCCATATGCCCGAGTGCACTTCTGCAAGAAGCTGCGGCCTCTGGGGCCTTGGCACGGACCTGGCTGGCACCGGGGTTACTTCCATAGGTCCTCAGGACCAGGCGAACGGGGGAAGGCTCCATGACCCCAAAAGGCCATCCGTCTTGCTGGGATGGCAGCCGTCCTACTTTTCAAACAAGTCCCTACCTTATATGAGAAAGTATAACCCAGTAGGACAGTAGAAACAAAATGCCGGGACAGTTATCCCGGGAAAGCAAGGACATCCGCCGACACCTCCACAGAGGCAGGAAAGACACCCGAAAGTCAACACCATCACTTTAGAATCATGTCCTCTCATTGGACTTGAAGGACCCCCCCCCCCCACCTCTCTGCCCGGGCTGGCACATTCCTTCAGAGGAAGCACAGGGAGCCCCCTTACCCCTGGCCCGGTAAGCGGAGTGACTGACAGATGCCAGTCTCCACACCTGAACAGCACGCTAAACGAAACCAAGCAGCGGCAATTCCAAATTCAGAAAACTCTAAAGGACCAGAGGAGAAACTCCCGCAAACAATAACAAAACAGAGGCCGTCACAGGCTGTACAAGCGATAAGAGCAAAGGCTTTTCCGAGACACCAAAATAGCCTCCAGGAAACATAATGGAAGAGAAGCTCCCATCTGTGACGGCAACTAACAACAGCAGCCATTATTATATTAAAAATAATAACAACAACGGTCTAAAACCCACATTACGAAACCATAAAACCCTCCTGGATAAAACAGACACGGCTTGACCATGGACAGAAAGACCCCACCCCAGAGAGATGTCGGTCTCCCCCGATTCATTCGTCAAACACCATCGGATTTTTTCTGGGAGGCAGACAAGCGGATTGTGAAGGTCACTGGGGAGAACAAACAAACAGGAAAGAATTGCCCCTGAAAGGGAAGAGCTGGGCACCGATATTAACCACGTGGTAAAACAGATTTTAGTGCAGACATCAGCAAAGCAGCATGGCTGTGGGAGAGATGCACGGACAAGCAGCCGTGGACAGAACAGGGAGATCCCAGAGCAGAGCCGCTGGCATCTGGACATCTGGTTCACAACAAAAATGGCTCCTCAAATTGGGGAGCAAAGACACACTTTGGAGTAAGCGGTGCTGGGAGGGGGCAGACGAGAGGGACAGAGCGAGAGTGAACCTGATCTTCACGCCGGGATGTGCCCACTGCCGTCAACAGTTTAAAACCACACGACTAACCCGGATGAGTGCTTGAGGCAGCTGTGGCTGTTTCTCTATAACCTGAGAGGGGGAAACTGCTGTGAACCAAAATCCAGAAACATCAAAGGGAAAGTGGAGCCGACGGCATGCAACTAAAACAGGCACGGCCTCAAGGCCATGTTACGAGGACTTGGGGACCCAAGCTTGCAGCCATCAGTTGGCCAGGGCTGGAGGCAACCTGGCCAGAGGCTGGGGCAGGGGCTGAGACACCTGCAGGGTCCGAGTACCAGCCAGACCCGGGGCCACAGCGGAGGCCGAGCAGACCACAACCTCGGCTCCTTGTGCCCGCGTCCTCCTGTCCTTCCTTCCTGGCCCAGCTCAGAAGCCCCCTCCTCCAGGAAGCTCTCCCAGACCACCAGGCCCCGGGGTCCTCCCATTCTTTGGCCTTCTCAGCCTGACGGCCACATCCTGGCAGGTGAGGGTGCCAGGGTAGGGCGTCCCCACACCTCTAGCCCCCCAGTATCAGGGTGAACCTGTAGAGCCAACCAGCAGGAGGGCTCCGGCAGAGGGATGTTTTGTGGGTGGGAGAGGCCAGGAGCAGCTGGCTTCACCCCCCGGTCCACACGCCTGGGGCATGAGAGTGCAGGGCCCCTCACGCAGCTACGTACCATCCAGAAGAGGGTCCCCGTGGCCAGGGCGACATACTGCTCGATGGTGGACAGCACGCTGAAGATGAGGCAGACCAGGACAATGAGGAAGCTGCGGGACAGGAGGACACGCAGTCAGCGCCCGCGCCAGGATGCCCACCCCTCCCCGCTCAGACACGGCCCAGGCCCGGGGAGCAGGCCCTTCCCTCCCCGGGTCTGAGGGTTCCGAGGGCCGCCAACCCTGACCGCCGACCGTGAACAGTGCACGAAGTGTGGCACAGCCAAAGGCATGTGACGGCACCCGGCCTCGAAGGGATGAGCTCCGACCCAGGCTACGGCGGGATGGGCCTTGGGACCCCACGCCGAGAACCAGACCCTGCCCACCACCTGTCTCTAAGGTGTCCAGGACGGAAATCCACAGAGCAGAGAGCAGCCTGGTGACCTCCGGGGCCGGAGGGGCCTCCTTTGGGGGAGGGGAACGTCCCGCACCTGCACGTAGCGGTGAAGGCCGCAGGGCTCTGTGGCCGTCCCGACAACCAGGGCAGCGCGCTCGACACCAGGCTCAGGGGTTGCAGCACAGGCGCCAGGAGCGGGCCGTCTCCTGCAGCCGCTAATGGGGTGTCACCAGAGCCTGGGCTCCCAGGCGGGAGGCTGCCCTGACGCCTGCCTTCCCCTCCCCATCCCGGGGGTGGGGGTGTGGGGAGGCCAGAGGTGGAGCCCACGGAGCTGAACACAGGGAAGGTGGCAGCCCCTGCCCCCGGGGCCAGCTCCCAGGCTCAGCCCCCCTCCCACCCCATCCCTGCACAGACGGGCTGCTCTGATCACACCCGAACCAGTAAGGCTTCCTGAAGGCAGACCCTCGGGCCCTTCCCTCCACATCCCTGGATGAGACCAGGCCGAGCCCCCAGCCCTCCTCCTGCCTGGGAAGAGGACAACTCTAGCGGGGTCATCCGGGGGCTCCAAGCACGCTCTCCAGGTGGGTCCTCGCATGGCCCCGGGGGTGCAGATGTGGAAACAGCTCTCTGGGCCCACGACACGGAGCCCTGGCCCTCTCCCCACCGAGCTCCTGCTGTCCGCAGTTGTTTTTCATGCCCCATCCCCACACGCCTGCCCTGTGCCCACTAGGAAGCCCACTGCACCTCCCCCACTGCCCCACTCCTCCCCACTCCAGCCCACCTTCCCTCCTGGCCCCTCAGCGTCTGCTGAGAACAGGCTGCCCGACACAGCCCACACCCCACATTTCCTGGAGGAGACAGGACCCGGGCCGCCCAGATGCTCCTCCCTGCCTGGGGAGCCCACCCCAAGACCCGGCTGCTCTCCCGCAGCTCTTGGGGTTCCCTCTTACAGCTCTCGTCTCCACCTCTCTCCTGGTGCCTCACACAGGCTGGGTCAGCTGGACCCACAGAGCCGGGTCCCAGCCACCCCTCTGCACCCTGCCCCTTCGTCAGCCTTGTCTCTTGTCCTGACCACAGTGCTTGCCTCCACCCTGGGCCCCAGAGTCCACCCTGCCCGGCCACTGACTGAGCCCTCAACATCACCCCCGCGTGACACCACGGTGACCCTGACCCCAGCTCCTTCCCAGCATGCCCCGCCCCCCGCCTGCCTCGGGGCCTTTGCACCTGCCGGTGCCTCGCCTGCAAGCTCCACACCCTCACCCGCAAACAGGACCCAACACTCACCCCCACGTGCCTCCACCTGTGTCCTTCATGCTCACATATCACCGCCGGGCCCGGGGCCTGTTTGTCCCCTTCTGCATCGTCCACCCCCAAGACCACGAGCCCCCAGAGGAGGGCTGTGGGGTGCCACCCCCGCCACACCGCCACGCTGGGGACCGGGCCTGGCGCACAGCAGGTATTTAGCCCGCACCTGCTCAGGTGCGCCTCCATCGAGTCCCAGCTCCCTCCTCCGTCCCTCCCATGCTGGCCCTTCCTCTGCGCCCCGCCCTCCTCTCTGCGGGGTACAGCCTGGCTCACACCAGCCCCCACCAGGACACTGGACCCGAAGCACAGTCTGAACGCAGCCCCGAGTCCCGCAGTGGCTCCCAGCAGGACCCCGGTAGCCGCGGACCTCGTTTGGCCTGGGGCCTCCCGGGATGGGAGACACCAGCGCCCCAGGGCCCAAGGCCGCATCAAGCCTCCCCAGTCCGTATACCCGGTGCCACCCCCCAGGACTCTGCACGCCCACCATCCACTCTGCCCGACTGCGGACTCGCCTGCCAGCTTGGAAGGGCGTCCAGACCCGCCCAGTCCCCAGGGAAGCCCTTTAACAGATGCAGCCGTGCCTCCCTGCCGGGACCTGAGGGCATCCCTTGTGTGGTGACTGAGACCCTGGGCCCCCACCTCAGGAAGCTTTAGATCTCAGGGGGACACAAGCGAACCCTGGCTGGCAGAGTGAGTGCCTGGCTGGCCCGACTGCCCCTCAGGCACAGAGCTCACTTGCCCCCGGCCCACACCCTGAAGCCCCGTGAGTCCCAGGGCCTCGCTGCCCGGCTCGGCCGCGAGAAACCAGGGCAGGTGAGGTTCCCCCAAGGAGGGAGGTGCCCACCCCACCCCACCCCCACCCCCAGGCCCCCTGGGTGTAGAGGCAGCCACACAAAGAAGCCACACTGCCTACAACGTGGTCCAGGCTGCTTCCGGGCCTCAGTTCCCCCATTGACACAGCTGGAGCCACAGCCCGCGGCCACTGCCTCTCAGGGCAGCGGACGTCCGGGCAGGGACTCCGGGGTCAGTCCTGTGGCTGCCCAAGGCTGGGACCAGTGTCCCACCTCGTGCCCTCTCCTCCTGAGAAGATGGGCAGGACCCGCCCGCCCATGGCCCGTGGGGATACTTCAACCACTCCCCGTCGGGCCACAGGAAGCCACAGATGCTACATACGGGGAAACCGGGGCTCGGGCTCCACGCTTCCCAAGGGTGAATGAACCTCACGTGGTCAAACCACGGAGGTAACAAGGCCAAGGCCCGGGGGTGGGGGCGGGGAGCACGACACGCGTGGTCTCATCTCTCTCTAACCACCCCCCCTCTAAGGGACAATTGTGGTGACACCCAGGGTCTGCCAGGTGATCCAGGACAATCCCCCAGATCCAGATCCTTCTCTTAGCCACACCTGGTCACACTCAGATTCAAAGGTCCACACACGGTCACACTCAGATTCAAAGGTCAGAACACCAACATCAGTGCTGACCCGCAGTCCCCACGTCAATAAAACCGGCCTCAGCTCTGAGTCACGTGCCCTGTGCCCCACACCACTGTCCCCAAGCCTGCAGTGACCCGCAGCCAGGAAGGTGAGGGCCGGGAGGGGAGAGGGCCGGCCCGGGGCCAGGCCTGGACCCAGGTCTTTGGGCCCCACTGCCCAGGGCTCCCCAGCCTCCACGGCCAGGATGTGCTCGAAAAGTCCTGAATTCCCTGCTGTCTCCTGTCTCCCAAGGCAGACGAAGCAGACGGAGCCCAAAGCGGCGCATCGTGGTGGGCACTGCCGGCGGCTCGGCCATGCTCTGGGGCCTAGGAGGCCGCCGTCACTCTGCTACAAGGCCTGTCCCTGTATGACTCTTGCTGCCAGGGTGGCAACCGACCATTCACTGTCGCTGTTAGGATGACCTCGGACAGAAAGCAGAGCGAGGGCTTGTTAGAACTGCATGCCAGGCAGGGGCACAGAGACCCCAGGGGAGGCCTGGGAAGTGTCCTGAATGGGCTGCAGGTACCACGGCTGCCGGGAGACCTCTTCTACTAGCTGTCCTGTGTCTGGCTGTGCTCAGGGGGCCGGGGGAAGGGTGACTGAGCCTTACCAAGGAGGAAGGTTCTGGCCAGAGCAGCCCTGCCTGGGGCTGTGGACAGGCCTGCATGGAGGGTGACAGCAGGGCGGGTGCCCTCACCCCGAGCTCCTCTCAGCGGTGCACGGAGACCCCCCCGCTCTGTGTGCCCAGAGGCTGAGGCTCTGGGTCAGAGCACGGGGCCCCTGCCCGGGAGCTCCTCCCCGGGGACCCGGCTGGAGACTACTTTCCCTGGAGATCAGGGGGTTTGGCGTTCACGATCTCTCCACACTTTGCTAGTCTCAGCCTTGCTGCGTTCTGAAGGCTAAACAGCTCTTCAACTATTCGCACACGTCATGCTAGTTTCAGAAAGCATCCCTTAACAAAGGCGATTCTTGTCCCCTCCAACCTGTCCTGCGTGGGGTCCGGAGCCTCAACGATGCCAAGATAGGGTCCCTGCCCTTCGGGGGCCCGCAGCAGCCTGAGGTGCCTGACACCCCCCTCCTGCCTCTGCGGGGCTGGCCACCACCTGTCCATCCCAGCTCGCCTCCCAAGGCCCCAAAACCAGGCAGCCACAGACCCCCAGGAGCTGGGAGACAGAGGTCCAGGGAAAGAAGGAAACCACCCTGTTCTTTGGATGGGGCGTGGGGAGCAGGGCTGTGGGGGAGAAGAAGCCCCTTCGGCCCCCAGTGCTGCTAGATCCAACTTCCCAGGAGGACGTGTGAGTGCCCGAGGGAGGTGGCTGCAGCCAGGGGGAGGCAGCTCCGGCCTGAGGACAATGGCCTGCTTGTGCCCTGACGGCTGATCCGCCCCGGGCACTGCGGCCGCCAGCCCAGCCCCGAGGGACGTCCGGAACGTTATCGGACATCATTTCAGGATCTGTGGCAGCAGGTGCCCTGGAAACACAGAAGAATGCAGGAGCCGTGCCAGGGCCGTGGTCCGCGACTCAGCGGGAGGGCGCTCCAGGGCGCAGGAGGCGGGCTGTAGACTGCACCCCCTTCAACCCCCGCAATGGGCTGGGACCCCCCAGTACCTGGGACTGGCGGGCTCACCCAGGCCGGCGCCCCGCAGAGGCAGGGCATGGGCCGGACCCTCGGGGAACCTACGTGAGTCTAACCGTGACGGTCTCTCCAGCCCACAGGGAAGCCTCTTTCAACACCGGGATGTTTCCCAATGACGTTGAAAATGTGAACAAGAAACACACACTTCACGTGCAAAGGGGATGTGGCCTGTTCGAGGCGCCCTCGGAACCCAGACGTGAAAGACCTCAGCCTTCGGGCTCCCTGGGCTCTGAGCTGAGATTCCGGGACACTGAAATGCAGCGCTGGGACGAATCAGAGAACGTAAGATGTACCGTTATCTGTGGGTTCAATTTATCCAATGTATAAAAATTACATACTTTGAAAAGTTTTGTTGGTCCATCACGATTCTGCCCCTACGAGGTGCCTTTGAGAGTCATCAAATCCACAGACACAGAAAATAGGATGCTGGGGGCCAGGGGCTGGGGAAGGGCATAGGAAGTGAGTGTTTAATGGGGACAGAGTGTGTCAGTTTGGGAAGATGAAGTTCTGGGGATGAACGGGGTGATGGTTGCACAGCAATGTTGAGTGTGCTTCATGCCCCTGAGCTGTGCACTTAGAAATGGTTACAGAATACATCTTATGTTACATGTATCGTAACACAATTTTTTTAAAGTTAAAAAAAAAATAGAGAAAACTAAGTAAATGACTTTTATACACAAGCCCTGGACGGCTGCCGGTGTTTGACAAAGGCTATAAATGAGGTTGAGCGAGGTTCAAAAACCCGCCCACTCTGCCCGGACCTTCGGGCCGATAACAGACAGAGGGCTTGTCCGGTGGCCTAAAGCTCCGGGCCGAACTCGGAACGCGTGATTTAACAGATTAGCTGCTGACGTTCAAACCCCAGCCGTATCGGAGGGGCTCCTCTTTGTACAAAAGTCACCCTGAAAGATAATAAACACCTCCGAACAAACAGAGGACAGGTAGACCCGCTCGGGCCCCGGGGCTGGTGAGCCAGCGCCTGGACACATCCCCCGTGGCACTGGACCCCCAGCGGGGAGGCAACCTCTGGTCCCACCAGGGCTGTCCCCAGGGTTGGGGGCAACACTGCCCAACAGGTGCCAAGACCCCGCGCCCCGCTGCTCTGGGTGGGGCTGGGCCGGGCACGTGGCAGCTCACACCTCGGGCCCAGTGCTACGCACAAGCTCCCCACCACACCCCGTGTGGAAGGTGTCGTATCACCTCCCACAAGGAGACTGAGGCCACAGCGAGGCGGGTCCCGGTTCCAGGCTGTGGGGCTGCCCCTCCCGCCCGCTCTGTCCAGCCCTGAGAGGGCCCTGGATTGTACAGCAAGAAGCAAGGGGACCCCAAGGCTCTGGGACAGCAGGGACACGCCCAGGGCCACAGGGCCAGTGAGCCCAGGCCGGCCAGCCCTGGGGCCCCCTGCCCAGCTCCAGCTTCAAGGCAAGGACTGAGCCTCCCCCTTGCGCAGGGGACCCCATTGCCAAGGGCCAGGGTCCTCCAAGAGGGAACGCCACATCCAAGCCTGAACCACGGGGTGCGGGGGGGGCTGTCCTGGGCAGGCGGGGGGTGGTGGGGAATGGCGGGACTGGACCTCTTCCAGCTTCTGGGGGGCCCCAGGCATCCTGGGCTCGTGGCCGCATCCCTCAGTCTCTGCTCCATCGTCATGGGGCCAACTCCTCCGTGTCTGTTTCTTCTGTGTGTCTCTTACGAGGATGGTTGTCACTGGATTTGGGCCCCCTGCCCCCGGGTATCCAGGATCATCCCCCCCTCTCAAGACCCTTAACTTATCACCCTTGCCAAGACACTTTTTCTACGTAAGGTCACGTTCGCAAGTTCCAGGGGGCCTGACATCTTTGGGGGCCACCATTCAGCCGCTATAATATGTAAAGCGTTTTAATAAACAAACAAATTGCTTACCATGGTGATACCTATTAGTGAATCTTTAGTGAGTATTCAAAACTCAGCATCAGGTATCTGGTAAAAACATGTTAGTGTCACAATTTTTAAAACAGTCCAAGATAGGTTTAGAGTTCCCTGCTCACCTTGTCACTATGTCTGCAAAGACCCTCTTTCCAAATAAGGTCACAGGCTCCAGGGATTAGGACGCAGCCGTGTCCTTCCGAGGTCACCACTCGGCACTGCCAAACGACCATCCAAACGACATCACGCCACGGAGCGAAAGGAGCCGGGGTGGCAGTCGACCCGGCCAGGGTGAGGCTCAGCCCCCCAGGGACCCCCGCACTTCTCACCCAGGACCACAGCAGCCCCCCCCACCCCGTCTCCCCACCTCGTGCCAGGCAGGGTCCAGGCCAGGCCTCCTGACCAGGGCTTCCACGGGTCGCCCCCCACCCAGCCTCCCCCCGCCCCAGCTCTGAACCTTCCACGGGGCTTGTTCAGAGGCACCGAGTCTCATTCTTTTACAAGGTTCACTCGGGCGATGCGAGACCTGTAGCTAGACGGAGGCCTTCCACAGCCTTGTGGGGTTTCAGCTGACACTTCTTCTGAAAGTGAACTGGGCTAGGGACCCCAGAGACGCAGGACCTCACACCTCGTGCTCTGGCTGGGCCCTCACGTTGTGGCTGTGCACACAGCACCTCCCTCAAGGCCAGGCCTCCACTGCCTGGGGGCCACCACCACCGGGGGGCCACCAGGACCACACTGGAATCTTCAGCCCACACCCCACTGGTCTCCCTGCCCCAGTCTTTCAATGTCCACTGGGCGGCTGGGGCAATCCTGGGAAAATGCAAATCCCACCAGCCTCCTCCCAAGCTAAAGACTCTCCAATGAAGTCTGAACTCCAAACCCACTTTCCTGGGCTTCCCCGCAGGGGGCCTTCTGATGCCACCGCTGGGCCCTGTGGGCCCTCCCACTCTCATCAGACCACTGGCCACCCGCTGCCCACTCTTGCCCCAACAGAGCAAAGGCTCCCCAGGCAGAGGCCCATCTGCCGATGTTCCCCTTTGAAGGCCCCGTATGGGGCTTGGTACATGAGTGTTTGTTGAATGACTCATTGACTTAATGAATGTTTTAGGTTGAACTCAGGAGCTCAGTGGAAACAATTCTCAGTGCCACCTCCTCCATGTAGGCCTCCAGGGTCTATCAAACAGTGAGATCCTTTCATGCCCTTCTTTTCCTCCTCGCCCTGCCCTGCCACATCCCACGCCCACGGTCCCAGCCAAGCCCCTACAGGGCTTCCAATGGGCCAGGACACCAGGCAGCTCTCCACGTACGCCCCGCTCCACCAGACTGCATGCCAATAGTGCCAGGCAGCAAGGAGCCTCCCGGGGGGGAGGGTGGGCTCTGACGTGAGCTGGGAGCAGGCACGGCCACCCCCGCTGCCAGGAGTGCACCATGACGCACTGGGCGAGGGCTCTGAGGGCCATGGTCCAGCTGCCCGAAGTCGGTCCCAGAGGCAGCAGGGATAGGCTGCCCCAGGAGAAGACCAACTCCAGGCTAGTTGGGGGAGACCACGGGGGGACACTGCACCCGTCCGGACCACCCACACCGCCGGTCCCTCCCAAGCCCGCAAGGCACTGCTCTCGCAGCCACTCTGCTCAGCGTCTGCGGGGAGGCTACCGGCTGGGCAGCGACCGCCAGGGTTCAGCCCGCACCCTCTCCTTGGGGCCTCTTTCCGAAACCCAGGACGACGCAGGTGAGGAGACAGCTTGGGCACAGGGACGGGGTCCTGCTCCCCCGGGAAGGCGTGTGACGGCTCCGCCGAGAGCAGCACACCATAAAGACAGGGGGTCTACCACCCTCGCTCACCCGACGGCCGCACTCAGGGACCCCGACCTCCCCGCGCAGACACAAACACATTCCATCCTGGAGGCCCCGGGGAGCCCCCCGGCCGAAGGCGCTTCAGGCCCATCTTGGCCGGTCCCCAAAAGCCCCACTGCACCCCACCCCGAGGTGTCAGTGGCGCCCCCAGCACTGGCCATGCATTCCGCTTTGACAAGCCCTGCAGGGCGGGCAGTGGGACGGCCCAGGTCCAGCCGAGCTCGGGGGGTCCCACAGGCCACCGCCCTGCCCAGCGGCCTGGCTGCTGTCAGAGGACGCGGGTTGTGGCCGCTCTCTCGTCTCATCCCGGCGCCCAGCGTCCACTCACGTTCTATGTCCACCTCAGCACAGGGCCCTCGCGTTTCCGGGGGGGCGACCCCTTCTGCTGAGGGCCACGCCAGCGGGGGGCAGCTGGGGGCGCGGGCGAGGACAGGCCTTGGCTGAGGGCTCAACCACATCGCCCTAAGCGGTCATTTCAAAGCCTTTTCAGGGCACTAGAGGGGCGGCTGCGGGGGTCTGGGGGAGGGGGGTGCCGTGTGTACACACATGTGCGATTCCACAGGGGCCTGTTACACAATCAGAAACACAACAGCCATATCCGAGCATCAGGCTGTGGGCGACTGAACTTGGAACATCCAGCCCCCCGGGCACTTTCTCGGCGTCCACCAGACAGCGGGGGCAGCCACCCACAGATCTGGGACCCCATGCTCCTTCCCCTGAGGAGCCTCGGAGGGGCAGGAGGGTGGGGGCAAGGTGAGTAAAAGCCCACCACCTCCCGTCCACTTGATCCTCACGAGAAGCCCCAGAGGCGGGCCTGTCCCTCATCGGAGGAGGAAGAGAGCACGTGACTGCCCAGAGCCAGGGATGCACACAGCGGTGGGGAAAGGGACCCCGGGGCCGCCCGACGGCAGTGCAGGCTCCTCCCACCAGGCTGTCCCTCCCGTCTTCAGGAAGACAGGCTCCATCCGAGTGGCAGGGCCTGTCCTCCCACCGACCATCCCTGAGGGGCTGCCCCATCCCAGCGGTGGGAGGACAGGCCCCAGGCGGGCTTGGCTAGGAGGGCTGGGGGATGTCCCGGCCCTCGGGGTCCCAGCACTGGACGGCAGGTCCACCTGAGGCAGGGCCGCCTGGCAGAGAGGACGAGCCCATCCAGGGCCCAGGGCTGGGGGGTGGCTCTGACCCGCACAGTGTCGCCTACGCTAAGCCTGGCTGCCCGGCCCGGCCCGGCTGCGATAAGAACCCCCTCGGAGGGTATATTTAGAAGGTGCCAGAGAACAAACTGAAGTGACCCCACGGACAGGGGCCTTATCTGTCCCAGGACACATGTCGTCTTCCCCGTGAAAGAGGCCCGTTCCGGGTGGGGGGAGGAGTCCAGCAGGCCCTCTCAGAGGGCAGCGCGGGCAGCTGGACGTACCTGTGCCCACTGGCTCTACCCCAGACACGGCCTGTGTCTCGGGGAGATCCTCGGCCTGGGCGCGGCCGGGCCCTGCAGGCCTCTCCTGGGACGGGACAGGATGGGATGGGATGGGGCAGCCTCCCCTCTGGGGTGAGACGGGGCAACAGGTAGTGGAGGACTTGGGCACCAGCGGAGGTGGGAGGGGTCTGGTGGGTTTCCTGCCCAGGGTCCAGATCCCTGCCCTCCTTCAAACAGGGCAACTCTGGAGACTCGAGGCCACAGCAGGGCTCCCGGGACACCTCAACCCAGGTCCTAGGAGGAGCAAGGTGGCCTGCAGCCGGGCAACGCCACCCCATCAGTGCCCGAGGGGATGGGCATCTCGGGCTCACCCCTGCTGGAAAAGTCCCTCCTCCTGTCTAGCCTAAGTCTTTCCTGCTGCAGTTTGGCTTGATCTGCAGCTGAAGGAAACCTCCCAACTCCACGGTGGAGGCTTTGGCCTGACTCAAGGGGTCCCTGGAAACTGAGCAGCTGTGTGACCGGAGCCTTGGTTTCCCCACTGGGAAGTGGGGACGCATCGAGGGTGCCAAGAGCCTGCCTCTGCCCCACTGCAGAGACAGAAGCAGCCCCAGAGTCTGGGGCTGGGACCTCAGGGACGCAGCAGCATGCCACCCAGCTCTACGACTGGGCAAAGAACCACCACCAGTGAGAGCCTGCAGGAGAGGGACGCCTCCCCAGCTGCTACCGAGGGGCCTGGGTGCCGGCCACCTCTCATCAGGGAGCCGAGGCAGGTGTGGGCTTGACCCTGACGCACACACTCCACAGGCCCAGGGACATCAGAGGCCTGAAGTGGGCAGGTGGGGGCTTCCAGCTGGGCACCCCTTTCTCTCCCAACCCCTCCTCTCTCTCCCACTCCCCTTGGAAGGGGCAAGCAGGGAGGGCTTCTCAGAGGCGGGGGCCTGACCCAAGCAGAGGGAACAGCACGTGCAAAGCCCAGAGGAGAGGAGAGAACACAGCCACGTGGACCCTGCAAAGAATTCAGGGAGGAAGCGGCACAGACAGGCAGGGAAGCAGCAGCCGCTGACTCGGAGTGATGGAGGAGGTCCCCCTACGTCCGCTGTCTCTTCCAACGCAGATACCGATGTCTGCGGAGTCCAGAACTCGGCAGGGAAACCTCAGTCCCGGCCGAGGTCTCCGTGCTGGGGGAGAGGGTTCCCAGATCCTCAGGGCTCCCTGACTCCGAGGGGAGGGTGGGGGGACACATGCCCCTCACTGCCGATTCCTATCTGCATCCAAAACTCCTGCCCCACCTTAGAGGGACCTCACCTCCCACCTGGGCCTTGACGTCTGGGAACCTTTCTGAGCCGGGGTCTCCCACCTGACACTCGGACACCAGAGGCGGCCAAGAAGGGTGTGCTTTAGACGTGGTGAAGACCTACAGGCAGCAGACTGAGCCACCCCGGTCTCCTTCCGTGACGCAGGGCCTTTTCCATCAGGGGAAGGCCCCAGGAGCAGACGCTGGGGCTTCCCCAAAGAGAAGAAGGAATTCTGCTTCAAGACTCCAACACACAGACCCTGCCTGTTTCCAGCCGTCGGCCTGCCCTTGGAATTGGAATTTTCTAGCTCCCAACATCAATTCCTTAAAATAAGGAATCTCGGGCTTCCCTGGTGGCACAGTGGTTGAGAATCTGCCTGCCATTGCAGGGGACACGGGTTCGAGCCCTGGTCTGGGAGGATCCCACATGCCACGTAGCAACTGGGCCCGTGCGCCACAACTACTGAGCCTGCGCTCTAGAGCCCACGAACCACAACTACTGAGCCTGCGCGTCTGGAGCCTGTGCTTCGCAACAAGAGAGGCCGCGATAGTGAGAGGCCCGCGCACCGCGATGAAGAGTGGCCCCCGCTTGCCACAACTAGAGAAAGCCCTCGCACAGAAACGAAGACCGAACACAGCCAAAAATAAATAAAAAATAAAAAAAAATAAGGAATCTGTGTGTGGGGGGCGGGGGGTTACGTGCAGACACACGCATACACATGATTCTGTTTCTTGGAGAACCCCCATTAATAGGATGAGTTAGGTATTAAGATGCCCATTTCCCAGATGGGGAAATGGAGGCTCAGAAATGCCAAGAATCCCTCTCAAATCCAACTCGTTCTGGTCCTGCCTGATTGTAAACACCTAGGATTTCCCCAGAGAAGAAGAAAGGCCAGTGCAGGGATGGGCAGCCTGGGAGGGCTGTCCCTCCCAGGGACATGTGCCCTGTGCCCACCCGGCCTGGGCTTTGTCCCGCACTGAAAGCACTCAGCACGGGCTTTGGGTGAGAAGCCCAGCCGGCCCTGCTTTTCCGCAGAGGAAGAAACAGGCCAGAGAGGGTGGGCCGGCCCAGACCACACGACAAGGTCACCTCATGGGGAACAGCTCAGGGCCCCTCGTGGTAAAGCCTGTGGCAGCCTCAGCTGGTCCACCACACAGCCTCTGGGGGGGCCCGTGGGCCGGGGACAGGCCCACTCACTGTCCAGAGTGGCTTCGCCCTCAAGGCAGCTCCGGCAGCCCCTCAGGGTGCCCCCCGCCCCGTAAAGTCTGTCCTCAGGGCCAAGACCACCACCCAGACCCACAGAGGCAGGTTCGCTGGCCAAAACGAGACATTCCTCCTCCTTCCCTAGCCCCGGACCCAACAGTTTGGAGGTGGAGGCCCTTCTGAGAAGCCAGAAAGCCCACGTGGGCAGCCCCAGCCCGAGGCAGAACCCACCCAACCCCCACCCTGCGTCCAGTCCGACCTGCCAAGGCTGCCCACCCAGGAGACAAGGGCCCCCCTGGCTGACTTCAGCTCACCCACACCCAAACCCAGCCCCCAGGGTAGCTGCAGGTGTGGCCCCGTGGGGGGCTGCTGGGGCCACAGCGTGGCCCCCTGCCCAAGGCCTCGGGGGCCCCCGACCCCCGTCCCAGCCCCCGGGCCCCTAAGCCTAGAAGGTCAGTGCCTGGGGGAGGTGGAGAGACAGCAGGTCCGCACGCCGGGCACCGCTGGCTCCGTGCAGGACCCGAGCGCTGGCACAAGGCCCAGGCCAGAGGTACCGCCCGCCCCAGTGTCGACCTGTGCTGTGAGGCCAAGAAGCGGCTGCCCTGTCTCCCTGCAGCCCATGGGCCAAGGTTCCCTGGATGTAGATGCCAGCTTCTTGGGAGCCCCGGGCAGCCCAGACCGGGAAGGGGTCCGGCTTCAAGCTCTCTCCGGGGGCGATCTGGGCCACACCTCCTTCCCCAAGGAACACCCTCCTCCCCCAAGGCCCCCGAACTGGGATGCAGGGGCCCCAGGGGCCTGTCCTCCACCCGCAGAGCAAGAAAGCCTTGTTCTCCTCTCCCCGTCACCCCGGGCCAGGAGTGACAAAACCAGAACTCTGGGACGGGGACAGCCCGCGGGCAGAGGGGCCTGCCAATGCACACAGCCCCGGGCAGGCCTCCTGAATGGGGCCCTTCACCCCGGCCTTTGTGGTCGGCTTTGCTGTCGATGCGAAGGTCTTGGGATCGGGGCCGGGGCCTCTGCCAGCCTCTGCTACAGTCCTGAGGCGTCCCAACGAAGAGGGGCAGGACGGGAGAGGGCGGCCCCGGACGGACCCCAGCATGGCTGGGCCTCAGGCCTAAGGTGGCGGCAGGCCCAGTCCGGGCCACAAGAGAGACACCCGTCAGGCGGGGCTGCACACCAGCTCTCGCTACGGAGCATCCCCAGGAGGCGGGGGATCTGGGGGAGCTGGGATGTGGTGGGGTGCGGGTGAGGCAAGGACGTCAGGGGCGGCGGGAGGTAAACATGGTCCCTCTGACGGCCCATCATGGGGACACCACTTCGACGCTGACCCCCAAATCCAGCCCCAACCCCTCTCTGCCGTGCCGCTGACACCCTCCGAGGGGCCAAGCAGGCTGCACCCACACATAGCCACTGCTACCGGCCTGTCCAGCACCTCCACGCCAGGCCCGGGCATGGTCAGTCCCCAAGGACCCTAGGGTCCCCTGACCAGCGGCCACTGCTGCGAGCCAACCTGCCCGCCCCCATACGGAAGCCCTGGCCCGGCCCACTGCCGTGACACCGCCCCGGGAGGCGCAAGCTTGCTGTTCAGACAGCTCCGACCTGTGGAAAGCCCCTCCCCACTCACCCCTGCCCTCAGCTCGGCCATCAGGAGCTGTACCAGTGACCCGTGGTGGCAGCAGCGGGGGCAGGGGCTTGGAGAGGCCAAGGCAGGGTTTGGGGCAGTGGAGGATGATAAGCCCTGAGCCAGGGTCTGGAGCCTCCCACCCAGGCTCAGGACAGCATCCCCAGACACAGCCTCCAGGAACCCGGGGACCGAGCACCCTGGCCCTCGGCACGGGCAGAGGCTGGCAGGGCAGGTGGCCCCGTGGCCAACTCCCAAGCTGGTGCCAACGCCTTGAGCTGGCCCCAGATGTGCCCGCAGGGTCCCAGGAGTAGGGGCCCGATGCCGGCCCTGCTGGGGGCGTGTGGACACAGTGAGGGGGCTGGGCCACTGTCATAGGTGTGACTGAGGGACGGTGCCCCGCACGTGGCAGGTGCCTGACGCTGGGCCACCCATCGCCATCCTGGGACACGACGCAGATCTTGCCCACACGACCTGTGGCTTCTGAAGGGCCTGCCCCTCCGGAAAACAGCCTGTTTCCTCTTTCTCCAGCAGGCCTGAGACCAACACCCCCACTTCCTCCGTGCTTCCTCCTTACCCCGTGTCCGCACCCCACTCTGATCTGTGAACGCACACTCCGGGCTCTGACACATGCCTAAGGGGCCCTGGTGGACGTGGCCCAGGCCCCCAAGTGGTCGAGGTGCCCCCTGCCCCCTTGCAGCCAAGCCCGCCCTCCTGCATCCAGGTTCCCAGGCCACCCGGAACCAGGCCCAGCCTGCACCAAGGCCAGGAGCCGCTCTAGGTCGTGGAGGGGGGAGCAGCTAGCTGTGCGGCAGGGCCTGCGGGGTCCCTGGCGCTCCTCCATCACTGCCTCCCATGGATTACTCAACGCCGGATGCAATGAGCGGGTTTATTTTGGCCTCAGCATCCTCCATCCCGGATGGCAGCCTGGCCTCTGCTGCAGAGGGAGGTCGGAGCCTCCACCCAGCATTGCCGGCCGAGGTTGGGGGGGGGGGGCGGGGGCTCAAAGATGCGCTTTGTCACCCATCACGGGGGAAGGGTTCCCAGGCCGAGGAGTGGCCGGGACTCGGCTAAGCCAGCTCCCCACCGATCCGGAGGCCAGCCAAGAAGGTCCTGGGCCTGGGAAGGCCACACAGGCCTGGAGGAGGTTTAGAAATGAGGACACGTTGCTGGCAGCCGGCACCCCAGCAAGCCCTCTTGTGGGGCCCCAGGTGCTCGGGACAAAAGCACACTTCTCACTCGGCCTGCCTGCGAGGCCCGGGGGTCCACCCCTCGCCCACCCCCAGATGGGGCGAAAGCACCTGCCCTGTGCCCGGCACCTTGGTGGGCTCCAGGGACGAGGCAGACATGGGGGAAAAAGAGGTAATAAACCAGAAACCAAATGAACAAAATAACAGACAGTGACAGCTACCCCTGGGAAACAGGGAGGGGTCGTCACAGTGAGTGACGGGAGGGAAGCCGCTCCAGGCGGTGACACGGAGGTGAGGGCTAAGGACGGATATTCCAGGCCGAGGCGAGTGTAAAGGCCCTGAGGCAGGGTGGGCAGGCTTGAGGCCAGGGTGGCAGGAGCAGGGTGAAGGGCCGGGAACGGCACCACCTAGGAGGTCAGAGGAAGGCCATGCCCAGGAGCACCTTGCGGGCACAGGAGAGGCATCTAGGCCTGCCAGGCCTCCCGGCACCAGCGGACACAGGCTCTGGGCTGGGATCTGAGCGCCTGGCCTGGGCCCCAGACACCCCGAGTGGGAGGAAGGGCAGGGACATCAGAGGTGCTCTCCTTTCACACACCCTAACCGGGGGGGCCGGAGCCTCCGAACACCAGGACACCAGAGTTAGGCTGCGTCCCGACAGAAAGGAGACATCAGCAGTGAGTCCGTCCCAGCCCTCGCTCAGCACACCCCGGAGCATGACCCCACACGGCTGCCCCACGCCAGCCCTGTGGGCACCCTGCCCACACCTGCCGGCCCCCGCGAGCCCCTGCCCCGAGAGCCCCTCTTTTCTTTCTCGGTCTGGCCCCAACCCACAGAGGCCCTGACCAAGGAGGGAACAAAGCAAAGGAAAGGGAGAACCAGCCCAGGACATGCTGCGCAGACACGGGGACCGGAAATGCCAACACCAGGCCGACACCTCTGCACGGCCGTCTGGGAGCCGCCCGAGGACCCGGCCCACAGCTGCCGCTTCCTGCCGGCCGCCCAGAATAGCTGGCACATCCTCCAAGCAGTCCACCCAGACCCCCAACCCCAGCCCACCCTGCCTCCCCCACCCTGCCTGTGACTGAGACCCCTCCCCAGGACACTGAGCGCCCCCCCACGCAGCACGGACCAGCCTTCCGGAAGCCGGTCATTCATGACAGCAAAGAGGCCCTGCAGGTCCTGGGCGGGGGACAGTGTTCGCCAGGCAAGGGGGTCCCGGGAGCAGAGATGCAGAACTTGGAGATGGAGGGGGGAAGCGATGACTGACACCGAGGGAAAAGGCTCTGGGATCCCACCAGCCTTCCCCCAAAGCCTGAAGCCACCCCCTCATGAAACAGTACCATACGATATTAAGAACTGAAATTCTCTGTCTCATGAAATAGCAGATAAAAACCTTTATAGATAGATGCTTTGCCTCCCAATCTGCACTGCCCACTGCACTTGTCATAGAAACACAGCCCTTCTCCAGTGTGGGGCAGGTGTTACAGTGATTTGGAAACTTCTATTTCACCATGAGCAGCCCCTTCTCCAGGAAGCCTTCCTGGATTGCTCGGTCAAGCCCCCCCCCCCCCCCCCCCATGACACACACACCACACACGCTTTCCCGGTGTTGCGCACCTCCCTCTACAGACCTCGTCCCGGCTGGAGCTTTGCCTTTTTGGTTTGTATGAGTCTCTGCAGCTGAAAGTCCACTAGGGCAGCTCTGGTACAATGCCCGGGTATATGGGCACACTGGTGTGGAGGAAGCATGAAGTAAGCAGCGTTCGTGCCGTGCAGCCCTGTGTGAGCCCAAAAGACACCTTTCTTCTTAAAAATCTTAACTTGACAGCCCCTCCCCGCCAACCCTCAGGCCAGGGAGCTTCTGTCATACAAGCCAGTGGTCACTGCAGTCACTGAAGGTCCCCTGGGGGTCCCGGGGTGGCAGGGGCAGGGGCAGAGCTCAGAAGGGCTGTGTCTCAAGGTCGCCGGCTCCCCCCACAGAAGAGCTGTGTCACCCACATCTTCCATGCTCCGCAAAGCCCACCACCAACCTCCCGAGGCTTGTCCTCGGGCCCTGGGGGAGCCCGCAACCCCTGTGGGTGTCACCAGCCCCACCTGACACCCAGGACGCTTGTGTCAGGTCCCTCAACCATCTTGATGCTTCTGGCGAGGATGCGGCATTAGGGTGGCTCCCAGCGGTGCAGCCAGGCCTCCAGGCCCCCACAAAGGCCGGTTCTGAGACCCTTCAGGACCACCGGACACTTCACTCTGGTCCCCTGAACCCCCTCCCCTTGGCGCCAGGACACCCGCCCTCAGCCTCCCGCTGGGCTGTCCCCTGCGGCGCCCCCCTCCTCTTCCCCTCACCATCCCACTCACTCCTGGGAGAGCCCAGGCCCCTGCTCTCATTTCGCCCATACACCGATGCCCCCCAGACCTGTGACCCCCAGCCCGGGCTCTCCCCTGAGCTCCCACTGGCTTCACGACGCCTCGCCGGGCAAACCCCTGCAACGTGACGCGTCCCACACCAGGCTGCTTATCCCCACCGACCCCAGCACCCTCCCATCTCAGAAGCTATGTTCCCTGGCTGCTGAGGCAAATGCCTTAGGGTCCTGCCCCTTCTTTCGTTCCTGCACACCCCCCATCCACTCCACCCTCAAACCCTCTCATCCACAGGCCCCCTCACTTCTCACCCTCGCTCCAGCGCCCCTGGGGCAAGCCTCCCCCACCCACGGCCCCTCCCAGCAGCGGCCTCTGGCCTCCCTGCCCCCAGTCCCATCCCACTCTGAGGTCAGAGGGCGCTGGTGAGCAGTCTGGACCTCTAAGGAAGGGGCCCGGGGCAGCCATCAGGAAAGAGAGGGCCTTAGATCACACACACACAAGTAGATCCCACGTGGACGCAAAAATCGGAGCCCCAAACTTCTCGAAGAAAACACGATCGATTCCTCTCTCACCTCGGTGTAGGGAAAGGTTCTCAATCATGACTCACAGTCCAGAGGCAACAGAACAAAAGACTGATAAATTTGATTACATCAACATAGAGATTTTTTTCGTAACAAAAAGTACCATAAATACAGTCAAAGGACAAATGACCAGCTCAGAGAAAATGTTCACAACATAAACCCCAGACAAAGAACTCACATCCCGTGAATATAAGTGACTTAAAATTTGAGAGATCAAGGGACAAAAACTCAATAGAATAATGTGGAAAAGACACGAATGGACAAGTGAAAAGTACATGTATGCACGCACGTGTACATGACCTTCAGACACGTGAAAGGTGCCCAAACGCACAGTTACAGACATTCTGTCAGGCTGGCAAAAAATGAAATAGTGTGATAGCACAGTTGGAAAAGTTGCAAGGGAAGCAGCTCACTCATACATTGCTGGGGGTACACATGGCAAAAGCCTTCTGGAAGGAAACTTGGTCATGCCTAACAAAATCACATACTTATCCTTCAACCCAGCACTTCCATTTCTAGGAATCTACCCTAGAGACACACCTCCGACAATACGAAAACACAAATATACAAGGCTATTCACTGCAACACTGTTTGTAATTGCAAAATATTGGAAATCATCTAAATGCTCATAAATAAATAAACGATGGTGCATCCACACAGCCAAGTACCAGGCAGCTGTGAAACAAAGCGGAACGTCTTGATGAACTGATATCGAGTGAATTCCAGGACGTACAGGTAGGTGAGAAAAGCAATCATGAAAGAGCACCTATAGCCTTTTCAACAAATGGTCCTGGGAAAACTGGATCTCCACATGCAAAAGAATGAAGCTGGACCCTTAACTTTATACCATATACAAAAAGTAACTCACAGTGGATTAAAGACCTATACATAAGACCTAAAACTGTAAGTAAAACTCCTAGAAGATACAGGGGGGAAGCTTCATGGCATTGGATTTGGTGATGATTTTTTTAGCTAGGACACCAAAAGTACAGGAACAAAAGAAAAGCCAGATCAATTGGACTTCATGAAAATTAAAATTTATACACAGCAAAGGACACAATGAACAAAGTGAAAACACAACCCATAGAATGGGAGAGAGTATTTACCAATCGTATGTCCAGAATATGTAAAGAACTACAGCTCAACATCATCGTCAAAAACCCAATTAAACAGGCAAAACCCAACTACAGGCAGACCTTCTTTCATTGTACTTTGCCTTATGCTTTGCAGATATTATGGGTTTTTTAACAGATTGAAGGATTGTGGAAAGCCTGTGTCAAGTGAGTCTATAAGCGCCATTCTTTTCAACAGCATTTGCTCACTTTGTGTCACATTTTGGTAATTCCTGCAATATTTCAAACCCTCCCCCAGCAAAAAGATTATGACTTGCTAAAGGTTCAGATGATGGTTAGCATTTTTTAGCAATAAAGTGTTTTTTATTTAAGGTATGCATATGTTTATACATGCTATCGCACACTTAACAGACTACAGTATAGTAATCATAATTTTTATATGCACTGGGAAACCAAAAAATTCATGTTACTCACTTTACTGGGATATTTGCTTTATTGTCGTGGTCTAGAACTGAGCCTGCAGCATCTCTGCGGTCTGCCTGCATATATATTCTGCCTCACTTCAGCTTCAAGGATAACAGATAGCCTCAAAGTGAAGGAATGGAAAAAGATATTCCACTCAAATGGAAACCAAAAGAGAGCAAGGGTAGCTGTTCTTATACCAGACAAAACAGACTTTAAGCCAAAGACTGTAACTAGAAACAAAGGAGATCATTATAGAATGCTAAAGGGCCAATTCATTAAGAAGATATAATATTTATAAATATTTATGTACCCAACATAGGAGCACCTAAATATATTAAGCAAATACGAACAGATCTGAAGGAAGAAACAGACAGCAACACAATAGTGGCAAGGAATCCAATACCTTACTTTTAATAATGACTAGATCATCCAGACAGAAAGCCAAAAAGGAAACACTGGAATTAAATCACACGTTACACCAGATGAACCTGACAGACATATACATAACATTCCCTCCAACAGCAGCAGAATACACACTCTTCTTAAGGGCACATGGGACATTCTTCAGGATAGATCACATGATAGGCCACAAAACTAGTCTTAACGAATTTAAGAAGACTGAAATCATATCAAGCATCTTTTCCAACAATAATGGTATGAAACTAGATATCAATTACAAGAATAAAAATGGAAAACTCACAAATATGTGGAGATTAAACAACACGTTACTTAACAATCATTGGGTCAAAAAAGAAATCAAAAGAGAAATTTAGGGCTTCCCTGGTGGCGCAGTGGTTGAGAGTCCGCCTGCCGATGCAGGGGACACGGGTTCGTGCCCCGGTCAGGGAAGATCCCACATGCCACGGAGCGGCTGGGCCCATGAGCCACGGCCGCTGAGCCTGCGCGTCCGGAGCCTGTGCTCCGCAACGGGAGAGGCCACAACAGTGAGAGGCCCGCGTACCGCAGAAAAAAGAGAAATTTAAAAAATCTTGAAACAAAAGAAAATGGTAACACAACATACCAAACGCAGTTCTAAGGGGAAAGAGGATAGTGATAAACATCTACATTAAGAAAAAAGAAAAATCTCAGATAAACAACCTAATTGTAACCTCAAAGAACTACAAAAAAAAAAGAACAAATGAAAGAACAAATGAAGTTAGCAGAAGGAAGGAAATAACAAAGATCACAGTGGAAATAAATGAAATAGACACACTTTTAGCTAGACTCACCAAGAAAAAGAAAGGACTCAAATAGGGACTTCCCTGGTGACACAGTGGTTATGACTCCAACTGCCAATGCTGGGGACATGGGTTCAATCCCCGGTCCAGGAAGATCCCACCTGCTTCAGAGCAACTAAGCCCATGCACCACAACTACTTACCCTGCACTCTAGAGCCCACAAGCCACAACTACTGAAGCCTGTGCACCTAGAGCCCGTGCTCCACAACAAGAGAAGCCACTGCAATGAGAAGCCCACGCACCGCAACAAAGACCCAATGCAACCAAAAATTAATTAATTAATTTTTTAAAAAGAGGGCTGTACTAACAGTTTCCTTTAAAAAAAAAAAAGGAGAAAGGACTCAAATAAATAAAATAATAAATGAAAGATAAGACATTACAACGAATAACACAGAAATATAAAGGATCATAAGAGCCTACTATGAATAACTGTATGCCAACAAATTGGACTGCCTAGAAGAAATGGATAAATTCCTAGAAACATACACCCTGCCAAGACTGAGTCATGACAAAATAGAAAATCCGAACAGACCAATTACTAGTAAGGAGATTGAATCAGTAATCAAAAACCTCCCAGTGCAGAAAAGTCCAGGACCAGATGGCTTCACCGGTGAATTCTACCAAACACTCAAAGAAGAATTAGCACCAATCCTTCTCAAACTCTTCCAAAAAACAGATGAAGAGAGAACACTTAAAAACTCATTTTAGAAGTCATCATTACCCTGATACCAAAGCTAGACAAGGACACTACAAGAAAAGAAAATTACGGGCCAAAATCCCTAAGCACAGATGCAAAAATCCTCAACAAAATACTAACAAACAAAAGTGAACAATACATTAAAGGTGTCATACACCACGATCAAGTGGGATTTATTCCAGGGATGCAAGGATGGTTCAATATCTACAAATCAATCAATGTGATACACCACATTAACATGAAGTATAAATATTATGATCATCTGGTAGATGCAGAGACAGAGCATGAAAACATTCATATCCTTTCATGATAAAAACTCTCAACAAACTGCGTATAGAGGAAACATACCCCAACATAATAAAGGCCATATGTGACATGCACACAGCTAACATCATACTCAATGATGCAAAGCGGAAAGCATCTCCTCTAAGATCAGGAACAAGACAAGGATGCCCACTCTCACCAATTCCATTCAACATAGTACTGGAAGTCCTAGCCAGAGCAATTAGTCAACGAAAAGGGGGAAAAAAGGCATCCAAATTGGAAAGAAGTAAAATTGTCCCTATTTGCAGATGACATTATATTATATACAGAAAACCCTAAAGACCCCACCAAAAACTGTTGAATAAACAAATTCAGTAAAGTTGCAGGATATAAAATTAATTTTAAAAAATCATTTGTGTTACTATATACCAACAACAAGCTATCAGAAATTAAGAAAACAACCCCATTTACAAAAGAATAAAATACTTAGGAGTAAATTTAACCAAGGAGCTAAAAGATCTGTACGCTGAAAACTATTAAGACGTTGAGGAAAAAAATTAAAGAAGACACAAATAAATGGAAAGATATTTTATGCTCATGGATCGGAAGAATTAATATTGTTAAAATTTCCATACCACCAAAGCAATCTACAGATTCAATGCAGTCCCTACCAAAATTCCAATGGCATTTTCCCCAGAAACAGAACAAACAATCCTAAAATTCTTATGGAACCACAAAAGACCCCAAAGAGCGAAAGCAATCTTGATAAAGAACAACAAAGCTGGAGGCATCTCACTCCCTGATTTCAAACGATGTTACAAAGCTACAATAATCAAAACAGTATGGTATGGGCATTAAAAGACACATAGACTAATGGAACAGAATACAGAGCCCAGATATAAACCCATGCATATACGATCAATTAATTCACTACAAAGGAGCCAAGAATATATAATTGGAAAAGAACAGTCTCTTCAATAAATGGTGTTGGAAAGCTGGACAGCCACATGCAAAATAATGAAACTTGACCACTATCTGACACCATACACAAAAATCAACTCAGAATGGATTGATGACTTGAACATTAAGACCTGAAACTGTAAAATTCCTCAAAGAAAACATATGAGGCAAACTCCCTGACACTGGTCTTGGCAACAATTTTTTTGATTTGATAACAAAACCAAAGGCAACAAAAACAAACAAGTGGGACCACAGCAAACAAAAACCTTCTTTATAGCAAAGGAAACTGTCAACAAAATGAAAAGGCAATCTAGGAGATGAGAGAAAATATTTTCAAATCATATATCCAATAAGGGGTTAACATCTAAAATATACAAGGAACTCAACAGCAAAAAATAACCTAATTAAAAACCTGGCAAAGGACCTGAATAGACATTTTTCCAAAGAAGGCATACTAATGGCCAAGAAGTATATGAAAAGATGCTAAACATCACTAATCATCAGGGAATGCAAATCAAAACCACAATGAGATATCACCTCACTCCTGTCAGAACGGCCATCAACAAAAAGACAAGAGATAACAAGTGTTGGTGAGGATCTGGAGGAAAGGGAGCCCTTGTTCACTGTTGATGGGAGTGTAAATTGGTGCAGCCACTATGGAAAACTCTATGGAGGGTCCTCAAGAAATTAAGAATGGAACTACTGTGTGATCCAGCAATCCTACTTCTAGGTATATATCCAAAGGAAATGAACTCACTATCTCAAAGAGATATTTGTATGTTCACAGCCGTATTCTTCACAATTGCCAAGGTATAGAAACAATCTAAGTGTCCCTCAAAAGACGAATAAAGAAAGAAAATGTGACATTGTATATTTACACACACACAAACACACACTGGAATATTATTCAGCCTTAAAAAGTAAAGAAATTCTACCACTTGCAACAATCGGTGAACTTGAAGAGCATTCTGGTGAGTGAAATAAGACAGAGAAAGACAAACACTGTATGAACTCACTTATATGTGGAATCTGGAAGGGAGGGAGGGAGGGAAAGAAGGAAGGGAGGGAGGAAGGGAGGGAGGGATGGAGGGACGGGGAGGAAGGGAGGGAAAGAAGGAAGGGAGGGAGGAAGGGAGGGAGGGATGGAGGGAGGGGGAAGGAGGGAGGGGGGGAAGGGAAGGAGGGAAGGGAAGGAGGGGAGGGAAGGGGGCAAGGAGGGAAGGGAGGGAGGGAGGGAGGGAAGGAGGGGAAGGGAGGGAGGAAGGGAAGGGAGGGAGGGAGGGAGAGAAGGGAGGGATGGAGGGAGGGAGGGAGGGAGGGGAGGGAAGGAGGGGAGGGAAGGGAGGGAGGGAGGGAAGGAGGGGAAGGGAGGGAGGAAGGGAAGGGAGGGATGGAGGGAGGGAGGGGAGGGAAGGAGAGGAGGGAAGGGGGGAAGGGAAGGGGGAAGGAGGGAAGGGAGGGAGGGAGGGAAGGGGGGGAAGGGAGGGAGGAAGGGGAGGGAGGGAAGGGAGGGATGGAGGGAGGGAGGGGAGGGATGGAGGGAGGGAGGGGAGGGAAGGAGAGGAGGGAAGGGGGGAAGGGGAGGAGGGGAGGGAAGGAGGGGAAGGGAGGGAAGGGGGGAGGGAGAGAGGGAGGGAAGGGGGAGGGAGGGAGGGAGGGAAGGAGGGGAAGGGAGGGAAGGAGGGAAGGGAGGGAGGGAAGGAAGGGTGGAAGGGAGAGAGGGAAGGATGGGAGGGAGGGAGGGAGCGGAAATCATAGAAACAAGAGGGTAGAAAAGTTGTTGCCGGGGGCTGAGGGTAGGGCAATAGGGAGAGGTTGGTAAAAGGGTACAAACTTTCAGTTATCAAATGAATAAGGTCAGAGGAGCTAAAGCATAGCAGTGATTATAGTTGAGAGCACTGTAGTGTATAATTGAAATTTGCTGACAGAGTAGAACATAAATGCTCTCACCAAAAAAAAAAAAAAGTAAACATGTGAGGTGACGGATGCGTTAATTAAATCCATGGAGGGGATCCTCTCACAATGTATAAATATATCAAATCATCACACTGTACACTTTAAACATATTATAATTTTATTTTGTCAATTATACCTCAGTAAAGGAAAAAACGTGGGCAAAGGAATAAACCTTTCACTAAAGAAGACATACAATGGCCAACAAGCACATGAAAAGATGCTCAACATCACTAACCTTTAGGGAAATGCAATCAAAACCACAATGAGGGCTTCCCTGGTGGTGCAGTGGTTGAGAGTCCGCCTGCCGATGCAGGGGACACGGGTTCGTGCCCCGGTCCGGGAGGATCCCACACATCGCAGAGCGGCTGGGCCCGTGAGCCATGGCCGCTGAGCCTGCGCGTCCGGAGCCTGTGCTCCGCAACGGGAGAGGCCACAACAGTGAGAGGCCCGCGTATCGCAAAAAAACAAACAAAAAAAACCACAATGAGATACCACTTCACACCCATTACAATGGCTACCATCCAAAAAACAGCAGAAAATAACAAGCGTTAATGAGGATGTGGAGAAATTGGAACCCTTGTGCTCTGTTGGTGGGAGTGTAAAATGGAGCAGTAACTGTGGAAAACAGTACGGCAAGCCCTCAAAAAAATTAAAAATAAAATCACCACACGATCCAGCCATTCTACTTCTGGTTCTACATCCAAAAGAATTGAAAGCAGGGACTTGAAGAGATATTTATACATTCATGTTAGTAACATCATTATTCCACAAAGGTGATGGCAACCCAAGTGTCCACTGATGGACGAAGGGATAAACAAAGTGTGGTCCGTCCATAGAATGGAATATTATCCATCCTCAAAAAGGAAGGAAGTTCTGATACATGCTACAACACGAATGAACCTCGAGGACAGTACACTGAGTGAAACAGGCGAGACGCAACAGGACAAATCCTACAGGATTCCACTCACAGGAGGTTCGTAGAGACAGAAAGTAGGATGGCGGGGGCCAGGGGCTGGAGGAGGGGGAGGGGAGTATCTAATGGGGACAGGGTGTCAGTTGGGGAAGAAGAAGTTCTGAAGGTGGATGGTGGTGACGGTTGTACGACGATGTGAACATGCTTAATGCCACTGAGCTGTACGCTTAAAAACGGTTAAGATGGTCGATTTTCCCTTACATGTGTTTTACCATTATCACTGTAAATTATATAAATTTCCACTAATTTACCAAAATTAAAAAGTTTACAAAAAGGAGTGTTTATAGTACACTTTCCTTCATGTAAAAAAGGAAAGTGAAAAAAGAAAACAAACCAACAAAAAAGGAAAGTGATACAAGAAAATACACATGTAATTGCAAGAGAACCCACAAGAAGGATGAACCAGGGACTGAAGAGATGGATTATCTACAGGGGTGGGTGGGAAAGGAGAGACAGGAGGGGGAGGGGAGCGGGCCTGCAGGGGTGCTACGGGGCAGCCGCGCTCCTCTGAGGACACTGCGTCCTACTGCTCTGACGCCTCCAAGCCACCGCAGTGTTTCACATCCCCTCCCCGTGTCCCCCAAATACCCAGGCAGTAAAACTGATCGGGATGCGGGGGGGACTCAGAATGGAATGTCACCCTGATAAATGAATTTCACTGTAGTACGTGGACAACAGGACCACGTGGCCAGGGAAGAAAGGAAGTGTCCCGAGTAACCGTGGGCTACAGCAACGGGACAGAATCCCGTGCATCAAAGACAAGAAAACACCGCGCACGTGCTGCGCTCCACGGGCGAGTCTATTTCTCCTGGGCGTGTGTTGCCAAGTCTCCATCGGTACGCACGGTATGTACGTGCGGCCACTCCACGTACACACTAGGGCCGAACAGACAAGTAAACAGCGAGGGCAGGCTGTCCACCGTCAAGAAAGACATTGCAATAAAGATGGTGAGAGGCTAGATGGGGCCCCGTGGGGCTGCACCAGAACCGGAGACATCAGGGTGAACCCGTATTTGTATTAAAGTCCATACACACAGGTAGCCAGGTAGAGAAATGACGATGGACGCGTGCGTCCGTACGGGCTGGTGCTCACACACGTGTACCCTCCATCCGGCAGCTGAGGTGCCCACACGGCTGGCAGGAGAACAGCCAGCACCGAGGGTTTGGTTTCTAAATACCATTTGCCAACAGAAGGACCCAGGGCGTGCTGGGGAAAGAGACTGATTTCAGAGCCGGGGCAGGAAAATGCAAGCCAAGTCTGGAGCATCTTGGGAAGCCGGGAAGGGATGCAGTGCTCGAAGGAAGTGGAGGAAGGCTGGAAGGGCACAGACGCTGACCTGAATGACCCCGAGACCAAAGTCAGGACACCTGGAGCCATAAAATCAATAATGAAAGGACTGGGTCACAACCCATTAACAAAATCAATATTCACAGGACCACGCTGATGTAAATACATCATTGAATAGATCAACGGAGGAAAAGGGACAGCTCCTCCTATGGAAATTCCAGCTCATAAATGGAGACAGAATGCGGGAAGAGAAAACCCCCACCGAACGACCACCACCAATGGATGCTAAAGCCATTAGGCAACATTTAGGAGGAAAAGGTATGTGTACTGTGCCAAAGTACCTCCCTCGAGACACTTATTAATGACAAAGGGGGAAACGGTTCACCTGCGGCAGAGAACCCCTGAAAGACATGCCTCCTCTACCCAAGGGATCAAGGTCAAAATCACCAGAAATAAGACGCCCTGCACCCTGTTGGAGGCACTTCCCAGGACCCAGCATGGTTCCCGGGTATTCTTGCCAAAAAGGCATAATCTTGATCTACTCATGGGACACAGCAGGAGAACCCAAATCAAGGGGCATTCCACACCACAGCTGACCGGCACTCGTCCTAAAGGCCCAGGTCGTGAAAGTCAGGGAGACGTCGAGGGGCTGCCAGGGCAGGAGGAGACCAAGGGGACAAGTGGATGCAGGATGGGGGTCCCGGGACGGAGGAAGGACATAGGTGGCAAAACCAGTGGGATTCAAATAAGGTGTGTGGTTTAGGGGGTAAAAACGCACCGACGTCAACCTCCTGGTTTTGATAAATGCATCTGGCTCTAAAGATGTTACTGTGAAGGGGAAGCTGGGTGAGAGGTCCAGAGCTTTCTGTACTGTTTTGGGACTTCAATTTCAAAAAAAAAAAAAAAAGTACATAAATTAAGAGAGGACAGATCTCATTGCCCCTCCCTCAAGCCCCCATCACTCTCAGAGGTCCACCCTTGTGACCGGGCCACCTTCCGCCCTCATCCTCACCCCCCATCAGCCCCATGCTCTACTCCACCCGCCCATCACCCTCACACGGGCCAAGCACATCCCTACCACAGGGTCTCTGCACGTGCCAAGTGCTCTGGCCAGATGCCCTTCGTGCGTAAGTGGGCACAGCCCACATCCTTCACATTTCCGCTCAAACACCACCCCCCCCACTACAGGGCACCCCATCACTGTCTCTGCCCCCTTCCCTGTTTCATGCCTTTCTGGCTCTCACCGCCATCTGACACTCTCAAATGTAATCTCCTAGAGGACAGAGCTCCCATCCCTTTAAGTTATGGTCTCCCAGGAACCCAGAAGACAACCTCCCGCATCCCAGGTGTACAGCGGGCAGCTGAGCGAGCGTATGGCTGAAATACAAAGAGGCCGACGAACATGAAAGCATCCCCCTCACTACAAACGAGATGCTATTTTTGCCTCATCAAAATGGCAAAGTGTTTTTATGATTATACCCAGCTTTGGAGAGGGTGTAACATAACAAGTCATGTCCAGCATTTCAGTGGGAGGTTAAATGAGGAAAACCTTCCTGGAAGACGGTCTGGCTGAAGGTGTCAGAGACATAAAAACGTGGGAGCCCTCTGATCCCATCGGTCTCCTCCTGCAGATGGTGACCCAAGGAAATAATCTGGGATCTGGGAAAAAATGAATGTCCAAGGATTTGCATCACAACCTTATTTATAAATAAGAAGAAAATAGGAAAACGCATGGTGTTCAGTAACGCAGTGGAAACACCAGGCTGACGTGACAGATCCCGGTGTGGGAGAAGAACAAACACACGTCACACGTCAAGTGAGAAAAAGGTACGAATTCATGCCTTCGCATCCTCTCCATTCTGCCTAATATTAACACGAACACACACTTGCAAACACACACGGAGCAGTGGGTACTCCCACCGAGTTGCGCTGACTGAGGTGTGCTCTACCGGGCTCGCTCAATCCTCCAAAGCCATGCAAGGCAGGGACTCTGGCCATCCGCACTTCTCAGGTGAAGAGACTGAGGTACAAATAGGTGAAGCTAACAGCCGCAGTGCCCACGGGCTGCCGTCTAGCCGTGCGCCCAGGGCTCACCACAGAGTGTGTTCTCACACACACACACACACACACACACACACACACACACACCCCTGACAAAAGGCTGGAAAGGAATCAGCAGTGCCACGTCTGGGTTGTGGTGCAATGAGTAACTTCAACTTTCTTCTTTAAAAATTTCCAAATGGTCTACGCTCCACATTTCGGAGTTCTTTAATCAGAAAAACTAATCTTGTAAAAACATGTTCTGATGTTTGGCGAGGAGATAATCAGAAGCCTTTCCAGCCGCGCGTGAAACAATCACGCGCTTCTGATTAGAACCCATGATGCAATACCGACTATCGGTACATTTCAGAAGAGCCAGCCGCCCACTTGCGCGGTCGGGACAGAAACCCAGAGAGGCTGTGGTCATTGTGGGGTACATTCTTCTTTATCTTCTTTCATCGCAAACTCAGGAACCGTTGCAAGAGTAGCACAAGGTCCTCCCGAGCACCCTCGGTTCCGAGTCCCCAGCCAGTCAGTCGGCCACTTCCTGTGTCGCTGTCCTTATTCCCCGGCCGTCTCCCCTGCCCCCTAGGGTTTCCTGGGCCATCTGAGAGTAGGCTGGAGACATCGTGCCTGTTTTCCACTAAATACTTCCGTGTGTATTTCTCGGGAGCGAGGACTTTCTCTTCCATAACCACAGCACGGTTGTCAAACCCGGGAAACGTGACACCGTCACCTAATCTGGGGCTGTCCCAACTCCCACCTGCCCACCCTGTCCCCGCAGGATTCCCTCCTGAATCACAGATGCTAAGGAGAGACCATATTTCTTTGTGCTCCTTTCGTCAGAACAGTTCTTTAGTCTTTCTTTGCATTTTTTTAACCTTGACATTTTTGAAGAGTACGGGCCAACTGCTTTGGAGCGTGTCCTTCAACTTGGGTTTATCTGGTGTTCCTTCACGATTAGATTCAGGTTGTGTCTTTGGCGAGGATACAGCTAACGGAGGACATCCGTTCTGGGCGTCTCGTGTGGGTCTGTCCCCTTCCTGGGGATGTTAGCTTTGCCCACTGGGGAAGATGGGGACCGTAGGCTCTGTCCCTGGGAAGTTACATCTTCCCCAGTAACGAATCAGCACCAGAGGGTGCTGAGAGATGCTGTCACTCGCCTGCACCTGCGATGACCACGCCTCACGCCACTCTCCCACCTGCCCGGTCAGCGTCCACCCTCGGGACACCTTCCCGTCCCCGCCTTATTTACTCACATCCACACGCAGGTGGGTCAGAAGGGACGCTCTTCCTTCACGAGTCAGATCCATTTTCCCCGTTTCGCATGTGTGGTCATTTTTCTAACGCGCTCTTGGCTTTAGCTCGATGTTGCACTGTTTCTGGCTTCCTACCGCCACCGGTGCACAGGGCTGGCCCGCACTTTCACGACGGCACTACGTTTACAGGCGGAAGCGGGCAGCTGCCCCATCGAGCAGCTCGCGAGGGTGGGCGCTCTCTGCGGCCACGCACAAGCTCCCTCTACGGACCCGTGGGGGTGGGGGCCATCTGGCCGGAGGCCCTCCAGGAGGAAACTCATCAATCACTTCTCAAAAAGCATTTTCTCTCTCATTATTCCTGATCCCACATCTGGAGAACACTGTGCAGTGAACACCCCCCGAGGCAGCACCTGGACACGCCGGCGTCCTGATCGCACACTTTCCCTCCATTCACCTCAACCTTCTGATGTGTTCAGAGCGAGTGGCACCCGCTTCCATGAATTTTCAAACTTACCCCGTACTTACTGTGATGTTCTACTTCTCACTAGCACAACTTTAATATCTTTTCCCAAACAGGCACCCACATCACAAAGTTTTTCAAATTTGTTAGAACTTTACAAGTCACTGTCAAATTTAAAACGTTTTCTAAATAGGTTACCAAAGAGCCTTCTCATGTCTCACTTAAAATTATATACTTGCTGTTCTTCCTTGACTGGAATTATGAAAGGTGTGCCAGTTTTTATTCTTCAAGAACCAAGAATCAGTTCCTGGATAGGACTGCCAATCCAATTTTTTTGCTTCTTAATATGTTGTTTTCTATTCTGATCTCTTATTTCCTCGTTTCTTCTTTTCTTATTGGGAACTTCTTAACTTATATGCTTAGTTTACTTATTTATTCTTTTTCTAGAATGAAAGTACCTGTAGCTATGAATTTACCTCACAGTACAGACATGTACACACTGCTTTAATTTTAATATCTCAGGTAGTGATAGTGTTGCTGTTTTCATTTCTAAGGAGATTTTTTAAAAACCTATTATTAATTAAACTTGCAGTTAGCCTTAAATTTATGTTGAAATCAAGGGAATCCAGTATAGTTTGTTGATTTTAGATTGTACCGAGACTTTTGCAGTCTAGCGTAAAATCGCCTGTTGTGACTGTTCAGGAATATTGTAAAAGATGTATCTTTCGCTTAGAGGGTGCAAAGTTTGGTATATCTATCAATTTAACTGTATTAACAATTCAAATGATTTTTCATTTGACAGACTGGATGATTTTCTCCAGTCTGTCAAAGACTGGATGAACTGATTCAAGTTTCTGGTTATTTCTCTTTGCATCGTAAACAGCTTTTATTTTATTGCCCTTCACGAACGTTACTGATTCAGCACTGACTGTATCTTTAGCGATTTAAAATTACCCTCTTTGGGGAATTCCCTGGCGGTCCAGTGGTTAGGACTCCATGCTTTCACTGCTGAGGGCGCGGGTTTAGTCCCTGATCGGGGAACTAAGATTCCAAAAGCGGTGTGGTGCAGCCAAAACATAAAACAAATTAAATTAGAAAAATAAAATTACCCTCTCTGCCCTAATTCTTTACCTGAGATTAAGGATGCAACCTCTGCTCTCTCTAGGTGTGCGTGCTGGAAAATTTTCAGCCATTCTTTTATTTTGATAGTGCTATATCTGATTTTGTGATTTTTATAGGCAACATATATTTGAGTTTGTTAATCAGTTCTAAGGCAGAGGCTCTTAGTAAGGGGCTCTCACCACTGTTTACATGCATGGAAAAGTCTGGCCTTCCGGGATGGGAGGGAGAAGCCAGCCTAAGGTCGGGTGGGGTACAGAATTGAGGGGTGGACTGGTTTCAGGTTTGTTGACTGGAAGGCAATGGGAAGCATGTGCGATGATGCTGAGAAGGAGCTGACAGAAAGCAGGGGCTGAGCCAGGAAGGAGCCCCAAGGAGCACCCAGCCCTGCTGGGCAGAGAGGGTAGGAAGGATGCAGCACTGTGGGTGAGGGATTTCCGAAGTTTGGTGGCAAGAAAGAGAAGGGACATGGAAGGCAGGGCAATCGCAGTGAGAGGGAGAGGCCAGGAGGCTGGGGCTCAGCAGGGGGATGGCTGCTGCCCCATCTCAATGTGGGTCCCACCCCTTTCCCAGACTCTTGGGGAGAAGGGGGAGGGGGAGGGGAGGAGAGAAATGGGAAGGAGGAAGGAGGGAGGGGAGGCAGAGAGGGAGGGGAAGAGGAAGAGGGGGAAGAGGAGGGAAGGGGAGGGGAGGGGGAGGAGAGAGAGGGAGGGGGAGGAGAGAGAGGGAGGGGGAGAGGGAAGGGGGAGAGGAGGGAAGGGGGAGGGGAGGGGCGGGGAGAGAGGAGGGAAGGGGAGGAGAGGGGGAGGGGAGAGAGGAGGGGGAGAGGAGGGCAGGGGAGGGGAGGGGGAGGGGAGGGGGAGGGGAGAGAGGGGGGAGAGGAGGAAAGGGGGAGGGGAGATGGAGGAGGGCCTCCCACCATCCTTCAGGAGAACAGCTCCTCCCCAGGGTCCAGTCCAGCTCCAGAGCACATCCTGTCCCTGATACTGCCCTGGGGGCTCCCATCAGTGTGGCTCTTTCTCATCACAGGTAGAAACTGGGGGCTGAGACTCCACTGCCATTTCAAACAGGGGCACAGGAGCAGGGTTTCACCTGACAGAAGCGGGGAGCACTCCAGGTGGAGGGAGGAACTTGGCCCCAGGAGGGCCTGGGCACCCAGTGTGATGGGGTTGAAGTGGGTGAGGAATGGGGAACAGAAGGGACTTCATCCAGGGCCAGAGTGTGGAGGGTCAGGGGGACAGGCAGGATGGAGAGCTGGCGAGACCAGAAACCACAATCCGCTGCCGACGGCCCCCAGGTGAAAGCAGTGTTCCGAGGCCCCCGCCAGGGCACTGCTGCAGGCAAGGGGCCCGTGGGCAGCGCCAACCAGTGGTCACGTGACCCGGCCATCGCAGTCTTGGGTGTAGACTCCAAAGAATCAAAAACAGGTGTTCAAACAAACACTTGTACGCACACATTCATTGCAGCACTAGTCACGATAGCCCAAAGGTGGAAACAACCCAAGTAGCCACTGAAGGATGAACGGATAAACAAACTGTGGCCCATCCACACAATGCAGCATTATTCAGCTTAAAAGCAATGACGTTCTGTCCTACAGAGTGTAGTAAGTCAGAAAGAGAAAAACAAACATTGTACACTAAGGCATGTATGTGGAATCTAGAAAAATGGTACGGAGGAACCTATCTGCAGGGTAGGAATAGAGACACAGACGTAGGAAACAGACGTGTGGATGCAGTGGGGGAAGGGGAATGGGATGAACCGGGAGATTGGGATTGACAGATATACACTGCCGGGTATAAAGTAGATAGCTAGTGGGAACCTGCGATACAGCACAGGGAGCTCAGCTGTGTGCTCTGTGATGACCTAGATGGGCGGGATGGGGGGTGTGGTGGGAGGGAGGCCCAAGAGGGAGGGGATATAGGTATACCTGTAGATGATTCACTTTGTTGTACAGCAGAAGCTAACACAACATTGTAGAGCAATTATACCCCAATTAAAAAAAAAAAAAAAAAAGGAATGACCTTCTAACACAGGCCACAACATGGAGGAAGCCTGAAACATTACAGTAAAAGTCGGCCATTAAGGGCCACACATTATAGGATTCCACTTATATCAGACACCCAGAGCAGGCAAATCCACAGAGACAGAGGGCGGAGCGGTGACTGCCCGAGGCTGGGCGAGGGGTGGGAGGCCCCGGCCATGGGTAAGGGGTTTCCTATCCGGATGATAAAAGCATTCAGGAATCAGGAAGCGGCAGTGGTTGTACAACACTGTGAATATACCATATACCAGAGAACCGTACCCTTCGAAACGGTTAAGATGATAAATTTTAGTTACGCGCGTTTCACCTCAAAACAAAGTGCGTATTTAGACGCGCACGCACACACAGAGGGCTCCCTGAAGTCGAGCCCCTGGGTTCCATCTGGCTCTGCCCCGCACCTGCGGGGAATCCCATGCCTCAGTTTCCCCGTCTGTAAACAAGGCGAATGCCGGGCTGTGGAGAGGCTCCAACAGGAGAGGCCACATCGAGTGCCCAGATGCGCGGCCGGCACATGTCCGGGGCCCACCCCCTGTAAGGCTGACCACCGCCATCTTGCCCTAGAACAATCCATCCCAGCCCCGAACGCCCCCCACCTCGCACTTAACCCGAACCCCACGCACTGCGCGAGGCGCCCGCGGAGGCCCAAAAAGCAGCAGGCGTGGCCCGCGCTGAGTCTCTCCGTCCCGGGAGCTCTAGCTCACGTGGAATGTTCTGACACCGGGCCTTTGGTCAGGGCGGCCAAAGGGCCACAGCTGATACGCAGAATCAACGTTTCCGACTGCAGGACGGCCGCCCGCCCCTCCCTGCAGGCACAACACACACGACCACTGGGCGGACAGGGGGCCTCAGGCGGCCCTGAGCACCTGCTGGCCGCTTTCTGTCCCCGGCCCGCTGGAGCCCAGCTCGCCCAGTGTAGAGTAGGGGGCTTCCTCTGCCCCCTCCCCACGCAGGGAGGCAGCGCCAGGCTCTGGACCGTGGTGGGGAAAAGCCCTCGGCCAGTACAGCAACACCAGGTCACTCACACATACTCATTCTGACCACAAGTCACCACTGACCGTCCGTCCCACCCCACGCACTGTGCCACGGCTGGGGACACGATGACAGACCCGGACAGACGCCGGCCCCGCCCTCCCGGCACAGACCCCTTCCCCGACCCGGGTCCCCGGGGAAGGGCCTGCACCCTCTCACCCCCGACCCGGCATCTCCAAGACCAGCTTTCCCAGCCGGGCAGGAACCACAGCACACGCCGCCTGTCACCCCGGCCCCGGCTACTGCCGCCCCAGAGTGGGAACCCTCTCTGAGTCCCTGATGCCCGCCCCGGGCTCCCGAGCCAGCCAAAGCCCCCGGCCACTCTTATCCTCCAAGTCTGGGGGTTTATTGTTGGACAGATACGGGAGCAGCAAACAAAGGGCATAAAGGATAACGGATCCTGGCCAGGCCCCAGCGCGTCCCCTGCTCTCCCGTCCTAGGCCAGCCACTCCTCAGCCGCCAGCAGAACCTTCTGTGGAGGTCTGATCTCACAGTGAGTCAATCCTGCGTCTAGGAGCCTCCTGGGGGGCAAAGTGGGAGGCGGGGGCCTGGGGTGGGAGGGACCCTGTGCCCCACTCTGCCTGGAAGGTGCTCCCCAGCCAGGGGCCAAGGCTGGAGGGGGGCACAGCACGCCCCTCCCCCAAATGACACAGATGCCTTTGGTGTCAGCCCCTCCGCAGCCCACACCTCACCGAGAGCCCCTCTCTTCATACCCATCCGGGACCCGTGGTATAAGGGGCCCTGAGGTCCAGTCTTGGGCCAGAGCTGTGAGCCCCCCGACCACCACCAGGAAAGCCAGGGTGCCCTCCCAACGCCCCTGCGGACGGCACGGAACCCAGCCACGCTCACAGTGCTACCGCGTCCACTCCTCAAACTAGGCGGCAGGAAGGGGGCAGGTTCGCCTGGCAGGCAGGAGCCCGAGTCGGCAACCAGCGCCCCTCACGCTGGTCCCACCCCCCGCCCTCATGCTCGCGTCGCGGGGGCCCCGGAAGCTCTCAGCTCGACTCCCTCCCCCAGCTGCTCTACCCCAGGCCCCAGGCCCTAGCCCTCACCTTCCCTCTGTGTGCAGGCCCCTCACCCCGAGATGCACAGGCTGGCCTCAGGGGCGCTCCCGTCTCTTCCCGCTCTCCCATGCCAGCAAAGGACGCACCGCCCCTGCCTACGCTCCCACACTGGACGCACGCCCACGCACGCACACACGTGTCTACACACCCACACACGCACACACACACCCACGCACGTGCCCACACACACACGAGGCTGAGATGCGCTGCCGTGCTCAGAACCCGGATCCGGGACCATCAGGGCCACCGGGCCCTCCAAGTCCCAGAACTCACGAGTGTGGACTGAGATGGAGGTTGCGGTACCTGCCTTTGGGCCCTGGCAGGTGGACAGGTGCAAGCCAAGTTTCCTGAATATTAGAGTCTCCGGCGTCAGGGACCTGTGCCGAGGACGCCCGGGGGTGAGCATGGCGGGGAGCAGAGGGAGGGCCCTTCACACGGCACCCGGACGGCTGGAAGCCCACGTGCAGGAGGAAGCCTCCATCACAGCTGAGGCCTGACGCAGAAATGAACTCAAAACGGACGCAGGCCTAAACGTAAAACCGACAACTACACAACTTCTAGAAGAAAACACAGAAGATCTTTGGGCCTCGGGTTGGGCAGAGATTTCTTAGACAAAGCACCAAAACAGTCCATAGAAGGACAAACAGGTATATCATATACTTCACCGTAATTAAAAGCTTTTCCTCTCTGAAAGACACCACAAGCCAGGGAGAATCTTTGCAGAGCATGTAGGTGATGAAGGACTTGTGTCCAGAATATCACAAAGAACTCCCGTAATTCACCAGTCAGAAAACAGACAACCCAACCTTTCGCATCTTTCAAAAAGCAGCTTCTGAAGGACGCAACGCAGCCAAAAATAAATAAAAAATAAACAAGTAAAAAGAAAAGTATGGGGGTGGGGAGTGGTAAAGAGTGAATCACGTAAGAGCTTGAAAGTAAGAGAATATTTATAATTATACAGCAGAGAAACTGACCAGTAGAAAACGGGGCCACAGAGAGTTTCAAAGTAAAAGGTAAATAAATAAGAAAAAAAAAAAGCAGCTTCATCTGTAACAGCCCAAATCTGGAAACAACCCAAATGTCCACCACCAGGCAGGTGGGTGAACAAACGGGCCCGGCCGTCGGGTGGGATGCTCCCCCGCCGTTAAGGGGTGAGACGCTGACACGCGGCAATCGGCATGAGCTCAGAGGATGCTGAGTGAAGCAGCCGGGCGGAGCGCTGGCTGCTGGACCCCACTCTCAGCAAATCCCACCAACCGCAAGCCGACCTGCGAGACGGGAGGCAGATCAGCGGTGGCCTGGTGGCGGGGGTGGGGGGGGCAGGAAGGAGGGCTCACAAAGGGACACGAGGACATTCCGGGCGGTGATGGATGTGCCCACACTGCTGACAGTGGTTTCGCGGGCACCTGCACATGTCGAGGTTGCTCCAGCTCTGCACTTCAGAGCAGCTGATCGGATGTCAATTATACCCCAATAAAGCTGTTCCGGAAGAAGCGGTTCTGAGAAGGGGCCCGTGGCACGCAACCCGGTACGAGGCCGGCAGAAGCGGGCCTGTCTCGGGCTCCGAGGCCGGCCTCCTCACCCCCCGCTGCACCCTGATGTCATCTCAACGGCCTCTGCGAGGGCCACTTCCTGACGTGGTGTCTGCCCTCCTCCGGGGCTCCTTGGCTGACCCCATGGCCACACCACCTCCCCTGCGGGAGCCGGGCCAGGCCAGGGGACTGTGTCCCGCCCGCACCCATCCAGGAACGAGGGGACGGGGCAGACACAGTCAGCACCCGCCTCCCACCAGACCCGAGGGCGTCCACGGCTCAGCCTCACCCCAGGAGCCGCGGCGGGGGCGGGGGGGGGGGGCAAACTCACTGCCCACGACCCTGGGCCAGCCGAGCAGCCCTGCCCAGCTCTCTGGCCACAGCTTGGGCCCTCCCGCCTCCTGCCGCCTCTGAGAGCCCCTCCCTCAGGCTCCAGCCCCACCCGGCCCCCTGCAGTGTGCACAGGGTCCCGCGGCCGGGAAGACCCCTGGCTACACCGGGCCCTGCTCAGTACCGGCCCTGGGAGGGTGTGGGGTGGGCCCTCGGGGTGCACGAGTAGTGCAGGGGCCGGGTGGGGGCAGCAGAGGCCTGGCACTATCACCCCGACCTGCCCAGAGCGACCAGCAGGGACCCTCAGCCGCTCTGGGAGCCTGGGAGGCTGGCTGCAGAGAGCACAGGTGGGCCACGGTGTCTGGGCTGGTCAAGTGCAAAGGGTACGGCCGGGGCAGGAGGGACAGGGTGGCAGGGTGGGTCCACCGGGCCTCACTTGCCCACTGGGCACTCCCGGGGCACAGGCCAGTCCCCCAGGGGAGCGGCTGTGGGGCGAGGCTCGGCTGAGTTGGGACACAAATCACACAGCACTGCAGACCCAGAACACCAAAGAGGGAGGGGGCTGGGGGCTGCAGGGAGGCCCGGGCTCAGGCCCAGTCCCAAGGCACACGCGGGGCACCTAGAGGGCGGGCAGGGGCTGAAGACCGAGTCCTTTCCAGGGCTGGGGCGGCTCGTGGGCCTCAGCGTGGATGCCGACCCCACCCCAACCGGCCGAGGACCGTAGTGTCATCTCAGGATGTCCCGGGGTCTGGCTTGGATGTATGTCCCTAAATCCCGAGCGGGACACCACGCTGAGAGCGCGCAGCCCGTGGCCAGCTGTCCCCATGGGGCTGAGAGCCCCGGGGCGGCCCCGTCCCCTCCCAGTTCTGCTGTTCATTAGCACCGAGGGCCTCTCCTGGGTCTGCTCCCCGCACCAGAAGGCAAGGACCCCGTGGGACCAGGGGGACGGGCCCGCTGGCTCAGCTGACTGTGGACTGGGCCCACCCTTCAAGCAGACCACCACCCTCCCGCCACAACAGCACTATGCACGCGGCAGGGCTGCGCGGCGTCCACCTGCCCGGTGATCTCCAGGCCTGCCGTGCACTGACCTTTCCGATCCTCCCGACACTTGCTCTGCAACCAGGGGTTCTGAACCCGGCACTCTGCCCCCGCAGGGACACGGGGAAATGTTTGGAGATGCTTTAATTGTCACAGCTCGGGGACAGACGCTACTGGCATCCAGTGGGTGCCGGGGTCAGGGATGCTGCTGACCCCCTGCAGAGCACAGGCTGCCCCTCCCACCAGGGAATGATCCAGATTAAAATGTCAGGAGTGCTGGCGGTGGGGGGGGGGGTGGTGTGCAGAGGAACCTGCTCTATAAACCGAAAGCTATCACAATTGCAGATCCAGATAAGACAGCTGAGGCCTTGCGAGATTAAGCCGTCAGCACGCCAAACCCCGGCTGGGGCACAGAGCGCACCCCTCCCGCCGGCTGCCCTAGAGGCAGGAACGCTTCCCCCCCCCCCACCCCTCCCACCGCCCCGCCCTCCCCCTCCAGGCAGCACCCTCCCTCGACATTCCTGTAGCCCGGCCACAGGCAGGGCCTGCCAGCAGTGAGCTCCCAAAGGGCTTTCCAGCCTCCGGGTCTGGGTCGTGTTCCCTGGGGCGAGGCTGACACCAGAGACCAAGCCCCGAGACCAGGCAGACATCCACAGTGCCACCCTGACCAACACTCCAGGACAAGCCCAGGGGACGGCAACACTGCCAGCCCCTCAGCCCTCCGAGGACAGAGGCCCCAGGACCGGAGAGGAGCCTGGTGCCCCCTTTCCTCCAGGACTCGCGCGCTGCAAGCCCCCACTGAGCTCCTGCAAAGTGGAAGGCGCGCCAGGGACAGCACAGACAGAGGGGACAGGCCTGGGAGGGGGCCTCCTCACCGACACGCGGCCGTCCAGGCCGGAGCTCGGCCAAGGCGTCCCCTGGCCTTCGGAGGCCCCTTCTCCCACCGGGGCCTGGTGCCCCCCCAGGGACAGTGTGTCTGCACCTCCTCCACAAGGAAGGTCACTGTCCGGCCTCACTGGCAACACGTCCTGAGCAGAGGCCTCACCAACTAGTTCCTGAGTCCCCTGGGGCAACCCGCGGTCTCAGCCCCAGCCCAGGACTGGAGGGAGCAGTGCCCACACGTCCAGTCCCCACCCCGGGGAGGCAACGCTGGTGCGGTCACCCAGCTCCCTAGGAAGGACGGGTCGTGTTACCAGCCAGGCAGGTGCTGCCAGGAACCACCCAGATCCAGAACCAGCCGGCAAGGCTCAGCTCCCGCCAAGGCCCGTCAAGCCGAGGACGACCTTCCTGCTCCAGAAGCGCTGCTGGTGGGCAGACGGGCCGTCCCGTCCCGCGGGGGCTGCCCAGGCTCGGGGCCCGACGGCACACGCCCTGTCCCACAAAGCAAGCGTCGGGCTGCAGGGCCACCGGAAGCCACCCCTTCAAACCCCCCACTCCAGAAGCTCCTGGCCGGGAGTTCCCCAGGAGCAGCGCGATGTGGGAGGCAGAGCACCAAGGCCAGCCGGCCCCGTCAGGCCGGGCCACACTGCGCACAGCGCCAGGCCCAGACACCCTGGGGACATCCAGGAAGGAGAACGCCTGCTCCGGCCACCAGCAGGCAAAGCGGCCCTGAGCAGCCACGCCGACACCCAGCAGGCCCCCCTCCCCTCAGGGCAGGATCCCTGGGGTGGGCAGGACCAGGGTGAGCAGCCAGCACAGGTTGGGGGGTGCACAGAGCAACTCAGGAAGCAAGGGACAGTCCTGGGAAGGGGTCCGACACCAGCCCTGCCCCCCAGCAATGATGTGACCCTGTGTCTGTCCCCTTGGGGCCTCCACCCACTTTGACAAGCTGCGGGGCCATCAGCTGCCGCCGCCATGGTGGGTGTGATTCCCTCCAGCTCAGACCCCACGACTAGCCTGGCCATGGCGGAACCAGCGGTCTCAGGCCACGTGGCTGGGCAGAGGGCAGCCGGCCGCCGTCACAGGGAGCCGCCCCAAGGGCTGCGGCTGCAGCGAGGGCCTTGGGCCTCCCTCCTGGATGGGCAACCAGGCTCCCGGGCTGGGCACGTGGGTCAGGGCCACAGCGGCGCTGTGAGCCTGCTGTCCAGGTCCCAGGGATGCCCTTCCTTCCCCAGGCCCGAGACCTCTGAAGGGACTTCCGCCCCGACAGCTGGCTCCTTTTGTCTCTGAGCAGGACCCCCCGAGGTCTGCCCTCCAGGTCACCCCAGACCTGGGCCGAGTGGGACCCCGACATGGGCCGTGCAATCATGATCCCGTGAGAGAAGCTGGGGTCCCCCACACGGCAGCCCTGCCCACCCTGGCAACTCCCACCCCGCTGTCTCCCCAAGGGCAGGACCTGGGAGCCAGGCCTGTCCCGGCCCGATGTGGAGGCAGTGCCAGACCCCGCCGGGCACGCGCCCCCGTGACTCCCCCCTGGGGGAGTGCTCCACACCGTGCTCGACCCACTGAGGATTCTCAGCCGCACGAAGGACCAGGGGCCCCGGGACCCTCCTGGGGCGTGCTTGCTGCTTAATAAAAACGACGCTTTATTATTTTCTTAAACGACCAGTATTTTCAAAGTAGAAAATTCAGGGAAGCAAAAGTTTAAAAATTGCAACCCAGAGCCCACACCCGGCGCTGACCACCAGGAACCCCTCAGCGTCCACTTTCGGACCATCCCCCACCTGCACGCCCTTGCGTTTGGGCCCCGGTGAGCGCGCGGCCTGCCGCCTGCTGCCAGGGGGCACTGCCTTCCTGTCACACCCCGTCCAGGCTGTACTTGTCCCAAAGTGTCCCCCAGCGTCCTGACCCCGTTCTGTCTCGTGCCGTCCTTTCAACAGCGCTGCCTGCTGGAAAGACAGGGCCCTTTGTCCTGGGCCCCCTTTTGTTAAACCAAACCCCATGCCCAACGGGCAGCCCCTGGGGGGCTGGCTCCCACCTTCCCCGTGGTGAGTTTGCCGAGCAATTCCTGGGGAGGTGGTCCCGTGGGGATGGACCCCGGAGCGACTGGGCGCAGCCAGGGGCCCGGCCAGCTGCCGCGGGGCTGACGACCTCCCGGGCAACCTGCTGGGGTCTCGGGAAGTGGGAGGCTGCTGCTCGGAGCCTCGAGTCTTCCAAACCTGGCTCAGACCTCAGCCCCACGGTCTCCACCGTCCCTGAGCAAGCACCGAGTCACCCCATCACAGGGCACGGAGAGCCCGCCCCAGAGGACCGCCTGCCCGAAGAGGCTGGAAAGGCCCACGGACACCCCGGGGCGGCGTGACTCGGAGGTGGCGGGCCGTCCGCCAGAGACCTTGATAAGAGCACGGAGGTGGGGCCTGTCCTGGGGACGAGGCCAGCCAGGCCCGCAGAGCCCCCAGCCTCGCCCCTCCCCCTCGTGCCAAGGGCAGCCAGAACATTCCAGCGCTGCCCGGGAGGTGCCCACGCCCCCACTAAGCTGCATGTGGGACCTTGGGCCCCGATCCAGGGGGCCAGATGGGGGAGGACAGAAAGCGGCCTCCACCTCTGGGGGCTTCTCGCCTGCCCCATCTCCTGTTTTATCCTCAGCCCGGTGGGGTAGGGACGGGCCTCTCCAGGGACACAGGGGGTCACACGGTCACCCCAGGGCACACGGCAGGTCAGGGACACGCCAGGAGTACAGCCATGTGTCGGGACTCCCCACTCTGATCACACGCAAACTGGGGCCTCCTGGAATCTGCCCTGATCCCCTCCCTCCCCACCCTCCCCACCCTCCCCCTCCCCCTCCCCCTCCCCCCTCCCCCCCACTCAGCAGCTCCAGGGTCTCAAACCAGGCTGGGACCCTTGCCCCTAGGACCCCACACGGCTGCTGGCCGCGCTCGGCAGAAACCAGGACTCCCGGCCTCCTGCCCGCCCCACCAGGTCCCTCACCACCGTCCGGCCTCCCCGAGCTGTCTGATTCTCATTGGGGTCACCCTTACCCCTGGGGCACATGGGAGGCGAGCAGGAAGCACCCACAGGACGGCCACATGCGGTGACGGCGGGGTCTCCAGGGGATGTGGTGGGGCGGGCCATGAGGGCTGCCACCCCAACCGGAGCCGACACTGCACACGGCTCCGTGTGCACAGCCTAGAAACTGAGGCCCTCACTGGGAGCCCACAGGGCCGGCGCAAGGTCCACGACGAGACTAGACAGAGGGAGGAGGGGAACTGAGACTCAGCCCCAGAGAGCGCAGCCCGGGCACTGGCCCCGCCGGCCAGCCATGCTCACGTCCACTTCACACACGGCAGCCGGGCAGCCCCAGGGACAGCATGGCGACCCACCCACACCCCCATTTACCCAGAATCCAGGCCACAGACGGCTCCCATGGCTTCCCAAACCAATGCCCACAGAGACGGCCTTTGGGTCTGGGAACCCCGGAAAGACGGCAGGGCCAGGTCTCCCCGCCGAGGACACTCTGCCACTTTCTAGGTCTTGGGCTTTGGCTAGGTTGGCCCGACAGCCGGTCCAACCAACCACACTGGGGACAAGTGTGGCCAAAGCCACACCGCCTACAGACCATGTCCAGAACGCCCCTCTCAGGACAGCAGATGGCTGACCGGTATACCTGGTGGGTGCTGGGACCAGCGTGGAGCCATCCAGCCACCTGTCCACCCATCCACCCACACAGCCATCCATCCATCATTCCACCTGTCCATCCACCATCCATCTCTATATCTGTCTGTCCATCCCCCCACCCACCCACCCCTCGGGGGCACCTACTCCACACGGTGCCCTGCGCTGGCCCAGGGGTCCCAGACCCTCCCCTTATTCCACAGCAACCACAGGCCTCAAATTCCTGAGACTTGGGAAGCTTGGAGCCAGGGGCTGGGAAGCAGCATGGAGGAACGGGGCCTCCCTCCGGCAGCAGGGCTCCCGTCCACAGGAAGGGGCTCAGGGCCTCAGCCCAGCCAGTGGACAGGATGCCAAGGACCCCAAACAAGAAACCAGAACGCCCCATGCCTGGGAGCAAGCACTCCCCCGAGAGAGATGGCCCTCCCCCCAACTGCAGAGGCAGGACCTCCTATCTCCTCCATCCCCCATCTTATGGCCGAGGGGCCTCGGGGAGTCAGGGAGCTGGGTCTAACCAGGCTGCTCCACGGCCCCTGGGACCCCTGAAGTCCCTGTCCCTGCCTGGAAAGGGAAGGAACCACTCAGACCCTGTGGATGAAACATCAGGACGGCACAGCCACAGGCCAGCGACACTCGTGGCAAAAAGGCACATGTCCCTGAACTAGGTGACTGGAAACAAGGCTTTTTCAATGTGTTTAATCCTGACCTAAGGTCATGTCACAACCGATCCCTAAATGCTTCTTACGGACTCTTTCAATCTATATGTTCCCACACGCTCTTTTTTTTTTTTATTTCTTGCTCATTTATTCATTGAAGAAATCAGGCCTCTTGTCCTGTAGGTCAGCGGTCCCCAAACTTTTTGCCACCGGGGACCGGTTTCATGGAAGACAATCTGTCCACGGACCCGGGGGTGGCAGGGTGGAGGTGTTCTCGGGATGACTCAGGCACGTTACGTTTATCGTGCTCTTTATTATTATTACATTGGAATATACGATGAAACCACTATACAACTCACCATCACGCAGAATCAGTGGGAGCCCTTTCACTGCCACTCACTGATAGGGGTTTGATACGAGTCTGCAAGTAACTGATTTATTATGGCCTCTGTGCAAAAACTTCCAGAGGCGCAGGGTGTCTGGCCGTCTCTGCTTTGGAGACCTCAGCAGCCGTGAGACTCAAAGCCGAACCCACGACCCCAGCAGGAGGCCACGGCGACGCTTCAGCCCCAGAGTCGCCTGGTCAGGCATCGGCCGGGATCCCAAAGAGGCAGGACCTCACCGGCTGCGTGGTTTCCCTGAGGTGAAGCTGGGGGGGAAGCAGGACCCGGGCTGTGTCTTCTCCCTTTACTTGCTGGGGTTCAAAATAACCAGCGGCCTCCCTACTATCCCCCAAAGGCGGCCGCTGGCTTGGCCCACAAATGGATGCAGGGTGCAGCCTGGGAGTTAAGCTCCTCGCGAGGCCAATACCCACTGAGGAGGGCCTTACTCTCGACTTAGTGCGATGCAGCCAGTGGGCACATCCTTCAGCTGACTCCAGGTCCTTGAGACGTGGCCCCAGGGGCCTTGACGTCGCTCCTGTTTTCCCAGGCGGCGCGATGGTCCAGGCTCAGCGTGTATGCTTCCTGCCCCAGACCTGGATGCAGACGTTTCTCCGGGACCCCCGGTTTCCCTCCGGGGAAAGGGCACCTGGGGGCCACAACCTGGGGGCCGGGGATGCTCACAGCAACGAGCCAGCCCTTCTTTCTAGCCCTTTCGTGTAAACAGAGAAGCGGTTTTTAAACAAAATCATCGTGAACACCTACTGATGCTTGCTCACCAAACGCATCAACCTAAGCCTCATCGGCTCCGTCTGTGCTCACCACCCCAGCTCTCAGCGACACCAACAGAATTCCTCGGTAACCTCACCCCACGATTCCCATGCAAGGGCCTCAGAATAATAAAACAAATACCATCACAGCCGTGACACCATGACTAAAAGCAGCGCGCACGCACACACCCAGCTCCGCTCCTTCCGAACCCACCGGCAACAGGTCCCCCGAGATAAGATCTTTCTGGGGATTAGTCCACCCCAGTGCAAACTTAGGGTCATCTG